>NW_026136711.1:15189954-15789954 GCF_905237075.1 Dicentrarchus labrax
GGTCTGGCAACCCCAGCCCCCCGTTCTGCTTAACCCAAGCCTGCTAACCATTAATGGGGATCAAACACACAGCAAGATAAGTTGTTTTTATTGTGTGAAAGGGGGTGTGGGGGGGGGTTGTTGTGTTTTGTGTTGGTGTGTGGGTGTTTGTGTTTGGTGGTTTGGTGTGGTGTTTTTGTGTTTGGTGTGGGTGGGGGGGGGGGTGGGGGGGGGGGGGGGGGGTTGTGGGTGGTTTTGTGGGTGGGGGGGGGGTGTTGGGGGGGGGGGGGGTGGGGGGGGGGGGGGGGGTGGTTTTGGTGGGGGGGGGGGGGGGGGTGTGTGTGGGGGTGGGGTGGTTGGGTGTGGGGTGTTTTTTTGTGTTGGGTGGGGGTGGTGGGGGGGTTGGGGGGGGGGTGGGTTGGTGGGTGGGGGGTTTTTAATGTGGGTTGTGGGTGTTGGGGTTTGTTTTTTGGGGGGTTTGTTGTGGGTTGTGGGGGGGGGGGGGGGGGGTTTTTGTGTGGGGGGGGGGGGGGGGTGTGTGTGTGTGGTGGTGGGGTTTGTGTTGGGTGTTGGGGTGTTTTTTGTGTTGGGTGGGTGGTGGTGGGGGGGTTGGGGGGTGGTGGGGGTTGGTGGGTTTGTGGGTTGTGTTTTTAATGTGTGGTTGGGGGTTGTTGGGTGTGTTTGGGGGGTTGTTGTGTGTGTTGTTTGGGGGGTGGTAGGAAGTGGTGTGTGTTGGGTTTATTGTGTGAAAAGGAGAGGTTGTGGAGGAGGGGAATTTGATTTGTGTTTTGTGTTGAGTTTGGTGTGGTTGATTTAATTAGAAATTTGTTTAGAAATGTGTTTTTTATGAGGTAGGATTAATGTTTTTTATTTGAAATGTTTGAGATGATGTGAGTGGTGTTGTGGGGTGTGTGTTGAGGGTGTGAATGAGTGGTGGTTGTTGTTTTTTGTTTGTTGTGTTTTGTTAAGGGTTGTGTTTTTTAAATGTTGAAATTGGTTGGTTTGGGTTATGTGGGATGTTTTTGTAAATTATTTGGGTGGTGTTTGTTGTGATGTGTGTTGTTGTGAGTTGGTGTTGGTAGGAGGTGTGTGTTGGGTGGGGGGGGGGGGGGGGGGTTTGTGTTTGTGAGTTGTGGTTGTTTTTGAAATTTGTTTAGATGGTGTGTATTGGGTTGTGTTTTTTTTATGTTTTTTTTAGTGTGTTTTTTAAGGTGTTTTGTAAAAAGTTGTTTGTTGTGTGTTGTTTGTTTTGTTGGTTTTTTGTGGGGTGTGTTGGGGTTGGGTGGGGGGGTGGGGGGGGGGGGGGGGTTGGGGGGGGGGGGGGGGGGGGGGGGGGGGGGTGGGGGGTGAAGGTGTGTGTGTGTGTGTGTGTGTGTGTGTGTGTGCGCGTGTGTGTGTGTGTGTGAGTGTGAGTGAGAGAGAGAGAGAACATGGGGGGAGTTCTGAAGAAAAGGGCATGATAGGAGTGGGATGGAGACACAATGTCCTTGAGTGTAAATGGTTGTATGAGTGTGTGTGTGTGTGTGTGTGTGTGTGTGTGTGTGTGTGTGTGTGTGTGTGTGTGTGTGTGTGTGTGTGTGTGTGAGCCTGGGCGTATGTTCTTGTCATGAACTAGTGTCTATACGTAAAAATGTGTGTGTGTGTGTGTGTGTGTGCGCGTGTGTGTGTGTGTGTGTGTGTGTCCCACATGCCCTTAACTGCTCTAGCTGCCAAGATAAAGTGGAGCAGGCCACCAAGTCACAAAGACACACACACAATAACTAACACCACTTGCGTATATCCCTATATTTATATTATCTTCCACAATAAATGCCCATTATGTATCTTTGTGCTGCTAATATATCTCTACAGTGTTTCATTAATTCTGTCCAGCCTCTTATATAGCTTGCTGTTTTCTCTAATCACATACCTTATACAAGTGATGCGACTGTGTACCCCGCTGCCTGGAATCTGTAAATCACATTAAGAGTCTCGAAAACTCACAGTTGTATCATAAAATATGCCAGAGCATACCTCAAACCTCACAATTAATTTAAGAAGGGGACACTGGTACTGTCAACACAGGGAGAGTAACGCTAGGTTTAGCAGATTATGCTACTACCAACCAACTTACTCCTTCCTATTACTGAAGCCATGTGTTGATTTATTTACAGTGACGTGCACCCATACAATTCAAAAGGACGACACTGGCCAGGGCACTGAGATAATCAATTCTCATTAAGCTGCATTTTTGTGAAAGATTTATCCTCCTAAGACACCAAACCATTCTCTACTGTAGCACTGCCAACAGTTACTATTTAACTGTGTGGGAGGAGATATTATATTCAGGGATGTTTCTGATTCAGCATTTGAGATAAAAATTGAGGTTAAAAATATTAACCCCTAATCCTGAATTGAATAATATCAAATCAGCTTTGTAGCTATAGAGATTGTGGACTGATTATCTAAATCGTGTTGTACTGTCTGATACACACTCACAGGCATTGTTTCAAGCAGTCCAGGAGCCAGATGTATAAACGATGCATACAGACAATGCGAGACACTCTGTAAAACTGCACTTTTTCTTTGTCTTTCTTCACACTGACAGGTCTAACAGGTTGCGGAGCAGGCTATCGATATCTATCAAAGACTGGCATCAAATACTTGGTCAGATTCATGATTACTTACTCCTTGATCAAGTTTCTTGACTTTTACTTTTCTGATTTTAGATCTTTTTATTTTAGCAAAGTTCTGGTATGTCTGCTTGTGTTAAGACAAAATTAAACGATGATGGATTGAGTTACTGTATTGGCAACTACATTGAATCTTTTCAAACAATACCCAGCCCTATCTGCAACAAACGTTTATCTGGAACACAAAGGGTGTATCACAAACTACCAATTTAATTACTGCAAGTCCTGAGCCACTGGCCTTTGGCAAAAAAATAAGAAAGAGGGACATAAAATGTGATTTTTTGAAGTTTTGTTTTAGCAGGCAACAGAATCGACACCCTTCACAAAACAGACCCTAGACACATATCTCACCCTTTTAAATGAGACAATCCAGCTCTGCTTCCTTCACTCACCACACTAATGAGACAGAAAAGCGAGGGGAGCAGCTGGGCCTGGGGAGCGACAGAGATGCGACATGCTCTCCTCCACCTCTTCCTCCCCTTCCTCTTCTCCTCCCCCCACCCTCCGACTCACCATCAAAGTAGACACAGCCCACACCAGCGGTGGGGCTGGTAATGACCGCGGGCACGCACAGACACACACCACATGTGACCTATAACACTCCCTGTATATCTATGTGCGTGTAATGTCTTGATTATTAACGAATCGTCATGGTGGTAATGTGTGTAGCTGGTGTGTGTGTGTGTGTGTGTGTGTGTGTGTGTGTGTGTGTGTGTGTGTGTGTGTGTGTGTGTGTGTGTGTGTAAGTGTAAGTGTATGTTGCTCTGTAATTACATCCAGTGGGGATGAGTTGTGCTATGATTGTACAGGTTAAGATATACAGCAACTAACAGCTAATGGGGGTGAGGTCTGCTCTGGACAATTGGTCATACACTGCTGAGGCACAAATGTCTGTTGCAACATGCAATACAAGAGAATCGTGTGTGTGTGTGTGTGTGTGTGTGTGTGTGTGTGTGTGTGTGTGTGTGTGTGTGTGTGTGTGTGTGTGTGTGTAGGCTTGTGGGTCCACCCAAATAAAATATGTAATTGGAACCATGTGTATTAACAAGGCATCGTTAGTCCTGTTCCATCACCTATGGTTACTGCTGTATTGAGGGATGCTGGATATGGAGGCTAATGATGGCTACATACATACACCTATCATTGGAGCATGCCGCGTGTGTTTGTAAGAATTTTTATAAATCTGATTCCATGTGATGTAATTTCCAACACTGAACTCACCTGTCTCTCAGTCAGTGTGTAGATGTACTGCAGGTCTGGGCTGAACAGCATGTCTCTCCGTAAGGGACTTCCTCCCTCGCTTACAGTCACCTTCTCGTAGAGCACCGCTGGACGGTTGGGACTCACAGAGTTCACCAAGATCTACAGGGAAACATACCAGAAAACAGTAAGAAAAGGACTCAAATAGTCAACATTCTAATACTAAAGTTAAAAATATTTATCAAATAATGAGTAAACATTTCATGCTCTCAAGCACTTCCTTGTACAACACCTATCAGAAACTGCTTCACAGGAAAAACCTTCACAATAAAGCTGAAAATTGTATTATACATTAAACACAGTGTATTCATTTCCTTGCTATATATTTGCTGCACATATAAGCCAAGGACGAAGGAAAACACAGATATATTCATCTTTGTTTTCTCACACTTCATATTCTTGTAATTTCCTACACTACAGGTGTGTCACGTTGCATATTTTCCCCCAAACTGAGGTTTACACTGTAGCCCCTCTATGTTTCTCCAGCTGGGGAAATAGACTGCATTTACTTTAGCAGTAACAGGTGGTTATTATTATAGTGGTAGGCAGTGTGAAATTATCATCACTTTGGAAAAAGGTTGAAAGCGCTGGCTTTACAGAGCCATGTAAACGGCTAAATTGAAAGGCTGTGCTAATAGCAGTATTGAATATAGAACCATTATTGTGAAAACCGACAAGGACAGAGGTAGATGCATGGAAAAGAACATTACTGACTGGATAATGGTGTTATTAAAGCTTTACTCAGCACCACAGAAGAATTAATTAAAACACTTTTAAAACTGAAACAATGACAAAAAGCGGTGTGTATGAAACATTGTGGTCCTGTATAATGCCGGAAGAGAATAACAGCCAGTGAGACACTATCTTTGGATGTTGAAATGAAAACTTAATTGTCCAGTACACCTGTAGACAAATGTAACTATCTCACGGCGCAAGCAAGCGGGCGCATGCACACACATCTGCGCGGACGCTCAGATTTTTTTTGTGAGCTTTTGGCAAATAATTGCCCAGATATGGAGAGTAATGGCGCAGATACAAGATAGGAGATTGGCCGGCTGGGATGGCTGTGAGCCAAAGTCATCTCAGCAGCAAATGAAAAGCACAGAGCGACAGGGGGGAGGGCAAGTATCAGCTCTCCATTACTGAGCTTTGTCGACTCGCACTGCTATCAGCCCACAGTGACAAGGAAGGAACAGCAGGCAATGACTAGCTGGAAAATGATACTGAACCCACACACACACACACACACACACACACACACACACACACACACACACACACACACACACACACACACACACACACACACACACACCCACACACACACACACCACCACCCACACACACACACACACACACACACACACACAGACAAATAGGTTCACACCCTAGATAGATGGAAAATGATAAGATGAAAACACACACACACACACACACAAATGACAGATATGCATACGCTAATATGAGCTTTGATAGATATGCACACGCACACACACACACACACACACACACACACACACACACACACACACACACAGATAGAGAAAGTCAGTGGACGCTGATAACACACACTTTGAAATGAAAGAATTTATTTACAATCTCACCAAAAAAGAAACCAGGGGCAACAATCCCATTATCTCTCACTGCCTGTGTATGTGTGTGCCAGAGAGGAAGAGAGGAAGAGAGAGAGAGAGAGAGAGAGAGAGAGGGAGAGGGAGAGAGGGAGAGGGAGAGAGGGAGGGAGAGGGGCCAAGTAAGATGGAGAGAGAGAGAGAGAAAGAGCTCATAAGGCTGTGATAAAGCACTAGAGATGAGAGGAAATATGGATGTTATTATCTAGATAATGGGCCCGTAAACAAAGGATACATTTCATTCACGGATGGCTCGCATCTAGATGAGCACAAACACACACACACAGACATATAAACACACATACCAACGCACATGGCAACATTGTTTTTAAGTATAGACAACCAGAATAAGGAAAAATGCTGACACACACACACACACACACACACACACACACACACACACACACACACACACACACACACACACACACACACACACACACACACACACACACACACACACACACACACACACACACACACACACACACACACACACACACACACAGAAAGAATAGTTTTTGTTCTGTGGGCTCCCAGCATCATTTTCTCTCTCATACACACACACAAAAAGAGCCATTTCAGTTGGCAGCCACATCTATCTCTGGACCAGACACCCAAGTCCAGTTCACTGGCTAATAACCAGTCTCAGCCTGGACTGGTTTTGCACACACAAACGCACAACAATACAGAGAATAAAAGTCTGTCTTTCTGTCAGCTTTCCTATCTTCTGTTTGTATCCATCTGCTCGTCTCTCTGTGCGTCTTCCACTCTGCAAAATACCAAACGACAAATGACTGTCTCTTCATAGTTTATCTCACTTTGTCCATTACTGATTCCAGTATCACTTTAGAGACAGGGACTCAAACACTTGGCTATGGTTACTTGACACACGCTTTTTCCCTCCTCTCTTTGTCTCATTCTTTATTCTCTCCCTTCCTCTTCCCTTCCCAGTTCACATGCATCGCTAACATTTATTCAAAATGTGTGGAGAGAGCGAAAAAGGTGAGAAAGAGGGAAAACAGAATAGTGGGCGAGTGAGAGTGGGTGACGTGTGAAAACAACAGGTAATAAATCGTCTCAAATCAATTTATTCCACAGGCGCTGCGGCCAAGACTGGTCAGAGAATATGGGAAACTGGGAAGAGAACAAAGGGAACAAAGGACTATGGAATATATAAACGTGAACAGATGAATAGAGGGATGGATGGGATACATAGGGAACATTTGTCTAATTGAATCACACTGAGCCACTGTGCCTGGGAAACAATCACTAGAATCTAATAATCAGGTTAACAGGGGGAGCTGTACATTAAGGAGGGTTTAGATCTTCTTCTAGGAGAGCTTAGAGTTTACGAATGTGTGTGTAAAATTGTGTGTGCGCACGTAATCTTGCATGCCTGTGCACACGTCTGTCAGTTTCAACATTTATCTACAAGCACCTGTTGCATATTATACATGCACAAATCTGTTTTTAACGCGTGTAAATTCTTAAGTTTATGTTTACATGAGTATGCGTGCACAGCTCTATGTGAATGTGGATAAGAAATCAATGCAATAGTCAGTGGTGATGGGAGACGCCGCTGCTGTCTCATTGTCTCCTCTGTATTGCTTAGCTTTCCGCTAAGTGCTTGATGGATTCAGAGAATGATGCTGTGCTTGTGTTTTGGGTTTATTTTTGTTTTGTTTGTTTTTTTTCAGGAAAAAGCCCATCTCTACTCTCTTGTCAACATAATGTAACATCAACAGACCTTAAACACATTAGAGGCACTGTCTTAAGTAAGGACGTAGAGAAGCATTGAGGGAGGGGAAGAGAGGAGGAACAGAAAGCAGAGAGTTTAAGAGTGGGGAATAATGAGGAGTGAGAGCAACTGGAAAAGAATAGTAGATGAATAAATTGCTAAAACTATAGTCTTTGTCTCTCAATGGATCTTCCATGACCTACAACTGTTATTCCTCCCTGGATTGTTAATGCAGTTAACTTTCTCAGCTCAGCAAAACTAGAAATAAAAAGAGATAAAGTAGTGACTGGTGTTTTACACAACCAATTGTGCTTGGAGAGTGAATGTCTGAAGAGAAGTGGCCTGAAATCTGATGTCTAATGCAGTAAATGAGTTAACATTCCCCAACATCCCCAGGGATTTCATTACCATCCCTAACTTTGCTTGTCTGCAACAAGCCTCCAGATATTCAGAAACCTTGCATAATCATTGTGTGAGAAAAAAAAGATTGCAAACAAATACAAATCAACACTGCACCATCACCTCGCTGTAACATTCCCAACCACCCTCCTCCTCCTCCTCCTCCTCCTACAACATCCAATTTTTTTTGTAATCTGTTCTCTGTGCATTAAAACCTCCCTCAGCCCGCCGATCCACCCGTAAGCCCCTGATGCGGTGTTTTATCTGTGCCAGGCAGGCCTGGTTAGCTCTGATAGACACGCAGGATAGCTAGCTGGTGATAGGGAGGCTGGCGGTATGAGGGTGAGAGAGTTGGGTGATAAGACAGTGGCATGTCAATGAGAATGATGCCTGTCATAGCCGCAAGTGACAAGTGATGGAGCCCGTGTACATAAAAGTGAGAGACTTCGAGGCAAAGAGATCATCAATTGTGTGCCTTCTGTTGCACTGCTGTACTATGGGAAGACAGGGAGGAAGGGAGCAAGAAGGGGGGAAAGAAAAGTGATGGAGAAAAGACAGAAGGATGGAGGAGTAAGCTTTATTTAAAGATGTACTCAGTGTATTAAAAATAATGCTTTACTCAGGAAATGTAAATAGAAAAATCATGAAAAGAGGAGGTAAGGAGGAACTTGAATTAGCAGCTCATGGAGCTAAACTGAAAATGGTCCAGGTGTTCCCAGGTGTGACTGAGAGCCACAACACACCAGCATGTAGCTTTGACATTTCAAAGCAGATCTGGGGATGTGTGTGTGAACATAAAGCATACTTGGCTCACTAATAGCATGTAGAAAGTGACACACACACACACACACACACACACACACACACACACACACACACACACACACACACACACACACACACACACACACACACACACACACACACACACACACACACACACACACACACACACACACACACACACACACACAGAGGGGTAAACTTGACATAAATAGGTCTAACCATGCATAATGGTAGCAGGCTCCACATTCCTGACTTTGATGGGGGGGCATGTATATGTGTATGTATGTATAAGTGTGTGTGTGAGTGAGTGTTTAAGGGGCCCTACTGAGGGGAATTCAGTGTGGCCCTCTCCAGAACAAAAGGAAATAAAGAAAAGCAGACAGAGGGTCATGAACAGAGAGAAAAGTGGCAGGGTCCTGCAGTCACTGGACTGTGGGAAGGAGTGATGAAGTGGGTGAAGAGTGAAGAACAGATTATAATACTTTGTGTTAATGGACTCCAGTACTTAGGTGATCTTATCTATGGCAATATATCACTTGGTTTTACTGAGCTGTTGTTAATATTACCAATTTATAATTTAATTTACATCAGTGATTTTCCTTTTTTCTGCTGTTAAAGATCATGTTATTTGATTAAAAGCTCTAGAACAGCTACTAAAGGGACCCTGAGCTGGGATTATTGCTTCAACTGTTATTTCCAAGGTCAAGAATGAACTTTGATCCTCAGCTTTTAAGCCAACACGGACCCGTTAACCCTGACACGCTACAACGTCATTGTGTCTGGGATGAATTCGCACACAGCCAAATAAGCTCATACAACAGTGAACTACTTCCTAATGACAGCTTCATGTAAACGCCCCCCATATCCTCTGTGTTCCTCTTTAAGCTGTGTTTTTCTATCAGCAGCAGGAGCGTTCAGATAAAGGACTGAAATCACTCACTTCCTATCGTACCGTTAGCTTGGCAGAACTTGAGCGCAGCAAGACAGAAAACAAATCCATCAATTGTTTCTCAGACGGCAAGAGTTACCATTAGAAACATCAGAAAAACATACCTTTTTCCCTCTCGCTAAGTGTGTGTCTGTATATGTGTGTAACAGTAATACAGGAGGACAGGGCCACTAGCACTGAGCACTTAAGCCTGTACCCTCTAACACACACACACACACACACACACACACACACACACACACACACACACACACACACACACACACACACACACACACACACACACACACACACACACACACACACACACACACACACACACACACACACACACAGAGACACACAGAGACACACAGAGACATGCAGGCACAGTACAGAGGGTGGTAGTACATTTATTCACTCATTCTCTGTAATACTGCTGCAGTGCATTGTTAGTTCTTTCTAACAATGCACTGCAGAGAACATCCCTTCGATATGTGAAGAAAAAATGCTTTTGAATAAGTTATCTGGTAAAAAAAGATGAAGGTGCTGTGTTTGTTGTTGTGTGTGTTTGTGTGTTTGTGTGTTTGGCTGAGGGAGTTAGAAGCTGGGAGCAGATGGAGCATCACACATGAGTGAGTGATCGCCCTGATACATCTATGGGACAAATCCCCCTCCAACATCACACACATAGACACACACAGACACACACAGACACACACAGACACACACACAGACACAGAGTATATACAGCCAACACATAGAAGAGCTCAGAGTAAACTTATACCATATGTGGGTCAGACAGTCAGAGACCACGCAGCCTTTCCTTCAACAGCACTAAGACAGACAAAGAGCCATGGTGACAATGATGGAGGAGGCATGCACTCAAACACATATACACACACACTGTCTCGGTGGAATGTCATTGTGGTTTCTATCAAAACACAGTGTGTGTCTGGTGTGGGTTATTATAAGGTCTGGGAAGGAGAGCAGATGCAACCATGAATTTTACTCCCTTTTACTGGTGTGAAATTTGACAGTATTTGTATTTTTGGAAGTGTGCACAGAAAGACGTCCTGCTATGGCGAAAAGTCCTTGCTTCTTTATTTATTTCTGTCTATCTATTCAAATAGATATATCAGCACCCAATAGACTTAATAACCTCAATGAAGAAAAGAGAGGGAATAAAAAAAGAGAGCAGCTCTCACACAAAAACAAACACACACACACACACACAAAAAAACAAACACACACACACACACACACACAAAAACAAACACACACACACACACACACACACACACACACACATGCGCCTCCAGTAATTCTTTCACACACCACCACACATTACACAAATACACACACCTTACAAGAACAAAGAATGATGGGTTCTCAGAATCATTGCTCCTTAAAAGATGTTTCTAACAAAAGTAATCTATTTTTAACTCTTTGATGTTTCTACACAAGATTGTTCATTTTCCCAAAAATCTGTTATGAGGTGAACTGAGATTTGTGACAAGTGGCACAGTGTATTTTAAATTGGCAGCTTTGGACAGGGTGCACCTGACAGGTTCTATCAAGATCTTTTAAGCTTACATTAAGCACTTGTCAATGAGTTCAAATAGAGGGCAGTGTAATCCAGTGTATTCTGTCATATCAGGTTTCTTGCTATGCCAACTCTTATTGACTGGCTTGGGTATTCACCCACATGTCTGCACCATGGTTATTCATGTGTGTGCCTGTGGCCTTTCACCAGCAGAGCTTACAAAAGGTCACATACTCACACACATGTGCACACACATATGTGCGCACACACAACTATAACGGGCTGTGGAGGAAGAGGAGGCAATAAAAAAAGGAGAAGAGAAAAGGAACAAAGGCCACTGCCACATGATTCTCCCAGTGTACATGCATACAATATAGTGTAAACAGGCTGAAAGAAAGTGAGCTCCTTTAACAGCAAATTAAACCTATTCATCACCGTTAAGGCCTTTTAATCCTCATGCTCGCTGAAATTAAAAGACCTTGTCATCACTTTATCCCTCTATCTCTACATCCATCCTCAGCCTTCCCCTGCGATGCATTTCTCTCCTTTTCTCTCATTCATCTCCCATGTATTCACCTTCCCCCCCCCTTTCCTCTCTACCTTTCCTTCCTCCCTCCTCTCTCCCTGCAAATTAAATGCCTTTAGCTAGCAGTCGTCAGATAAGTGTGTGTAGCGAGTCGCTAGACACGGCGCGGTGGCGGCATTTCATCTTCCGACCATCACTAAATCACACTAACTCAATCATCTGCATGGAGTTACACGCACGCACACACACAAACACACACACTGCAAGTGTGAAAAGCTGCATCTAGAGAGGTGCTTTACTATGACTGATTTTATCAGCTGTCTTGCAAACGGGGGAAGAAACTGCACCACAACATTATCATATACAATAAGATGAGACTTGAAGATAGAGCTTTCCAATTGAATGCCTTTTTAGTGTCGCCATTCAAATGAGGAAAGACCTCCTCTTACATTGAGGCGCAACCCAAATCCCTTATGGGATATCTCAGCCGAAACAATATTACACATTTACATCAAAGACTGCTGAGAGGATATTTATGTTAAAGAAATAAGGTGAATACACTTAAAGACTAGATTTCATATTTATACGGCTATGGGTGTATGCAAGTAAGATTAGCAACCTGGTACATGATTCCCACAGTGACACTTGAGACCACTGCGAACCCTACAAGCCACTGAGAAAAAGAGAGAGCCATGCTGACGAGCTGCAAGCCTTATCAGAAACAGGAAGGTGGAAAACTAAACAAAGATTTGGAAGAGTGCTAAATGCAATGAGGGGGGACAGATGCTATCATCTATGGAGTGTGTATGTGGCTTTGAAGAGAGGAGAGCACATACAAACACAGGGGAAGATCGGCTGGGGAGTGGAGTGTTTGTGTAGAGTGTGAGTTTAAGAGTGGGGGAGGGTGTGTTTGTATGAAAGAAAGTGTGTGTGCGCATACAAAGTGTGCGAGGCAGTCTATCAATTTGCATGTGTAGCAGAATGCTGCGTGCAGTGAATACATGTGTGTGCAACTGTGCGTTCGGAGTTCATCTAAATCAGTCACATTAAAAAAGGCATCAATTAATAGCTCGAAGAAATGAAGACCATAAAACACACTCCCACTCTTGCTGTGACACTATGCAGCGCTGCTTGACCCACCGTTTACTGCCTAGATCAGCCATTCACTTGGATTCCAGCGAATAGGACCTAATCTTCAGCCGTAATTAGCAAGGTAGGTATGTGTGTGTGTGTGTGTGTGTGTGTGTGTGTGTGTGCATATGTGTGTGTTCTTCCTGTGGGAGAGCCAAAGTGATTACATGGCCACTGGTGCCTCTAATAGCATCTTTTAGGGAGAGAGAGAGAGAGAGAGAGAGAGAGAGAGAGAGAGAGAGAGAGAGACGGATGAAGAGAGAGAGATTGAGTGAGAGAGAGAGACAGAGTGATTTCCATCTTTCTTGGAAAGGATCAAAATTATGGCGGAGGAATTCTATGGTGGTTAAGATGTGGGTCTGTTTTGACTGTGCCATCATGTAGAGAGAGAGAGAGAGAGAGAGAGAGAGAGAGAGAGAGAGAGAGAGAGAGAGAGTGAGTGAGTGAGTGAGTGAGTGAGTGAGTGAGTGAGTGTGTGTGTGTGTGTGTGTGTGTGTGTGTGTGTGTGTGTGTGTGTGTGTGTGTGTGTGTGTGTGTGTGTGTGTGTGTAGATGTTTGTAATAGATGTAACACAAGAGGCTAATGGGAGCCAGGCCAAAACCACACCTCAGTGTACTGTGTGCCAAACCATTCCTGGCCACAAATGCCTGCCTCTCCTCTGCCTCTTTCATTTCTCTATCTTCCCCTCTGTTCTTTTTATTCTGCTTTTTCTCCACTTTCAACTTTATTCTCCTCTATACTTTTGTTATGACACTTTCCTTCTCCTCTTAATCCTTCACTTTCTCTCTTGAGTCCTCACCCTTTTCCCTCAACAGTATCTTCCTCTTCTGTGTTTCCATCACACAAGCACAAAAGTAAAAACCTTACTCAGCTCTTACACACACCACCCATGACTGAAAAATAAAAAAAATTACTGAGAGAACATAAAGACAGAAGTTGACGTAAACAAGATAAGCACAGGACAGAAAATTGCAGCAAACTACAACATTTTCAGTTGGCGACACAGAAGATGTTTTAAATTAAGAATAAGGTGACTGGTAACAATAGGAAGCTTGGTGGCTTAAATGAGAGGAGGTTTTGAGGGAGAAAAGTAATGACAGAACACACACACACACACACATACACACACACACACACACACACACACACACACACACACACACACACACACACACACACACACACACAACGTCTGGCTGTTGTAAAGAATGAGGAATGCAGATGGTGTTTAAAATGAGCTTTTATAGCGTGGTTTAGAACGATTTACAGCAGTGGTTGGCCTTTGTGTGTGTGTGTGTGTGTTTAATCAGTGAGTGGCAGTGTGCTAGCATGGTACACTATTCAGAACGAGGTCCTGAAAGTTTAGCAGTAGGATGAACCGCTCCACCCTAAGAGAGAGAGACAAACACACACACACACACACACAGACACACACACACAGACACACACACACACACACACACACACAGACAGACAGACAGACAGACAGACAGACAGACAGACAGACAGACAGACACACACAGGGACCGTCCCTTATTTGTTGTTTTAATTTTTTTTACTTTTTTAGTCCAATTGCCCATCACAATTTATCACAGCTCAAACTGATGAAACTAATGAAGCTTAGACTACTCACAGATAGACGGAGAGCTAACGGCTAGCACGCTAGCGAGCCAGGAACATGCTAGTCAGTCAAAATACCTTTCTAATTTTTTCTACTGTGCTGTTAACTCCACCCTTTTGTTCTCAGGACTGTACATCATTTTATTCAACAAAGTGTTACTGAAGACCGAAAAAAGCTCTTTGAGCTAGTTAGCTTGCTAAATGTCAGTTAATTAGAATAAACTATCAGTTAGCAAGCTCGTTAGCTCATCTTGAACGGGCCAAAGACTTCACACAGTTTACTCAAAAGATGTATTCATACAATCTACTCTTATCTCCATTAACTAAAAGCCAAATGAGCAAAACAGCTAATAAAGTAACAGATAAATTCCTTACCATTCCCTCAAAGGTCAATACAAGACAGTTTGCCCTTTGTAAACACCTCAAATTTGTATGTCAAAGGTCACGAAAGGTGATATTGCCTTTTTAAATGCTGGTGTCAACAAGCCTTTAAAAGGATTAACTCATTAATCAACTGTTCATTTCAGCCTTACAAATTTGAATAATCAAGTATAAGATGTCAATAGAGATCAAGTTGTTGCAGTCTACATATACCAATTTTGCCACTAACCTGTCTTTCAGTACAACCTGTATAAGGAGGTCAAAAGTGCAAAGTCAGGGAATGATACAGGATGTTGGGTTTAGGGACTGCACAGTGTGGGTGTGTGGGTGTGTGGGTGTGCTGCTCCTGGTTACTGTAGAAGAGAGGAGGCGGCACATTCCTGACATGACTGCTCTAATCCTGCCCTTCAATAGAACCATTTACTGCCTCACCAACTACTTTGTGTGTCTGTTGGTGTATGCTTATGAGTATGTTAATACCTGTTTGTGTGAAAAACACACACACACACACACACACACACACACACACACACACACACACACACACACACACACACACACACACACACACACACACACACACACACACACACACACACACACACACACACACACACACACACACACACACACACACAGTCTAGTCATATCCACCAACACACTAAGGTGGAACTGGAAAGACATAAGAGTCAGTGCAGGGAGGAACAGGGAAGAGAGAGAGGAGTGTGTGTCATACACAGTGTCAGTTCCACATAACAGGATAGTATGAGGGAGAGAGAAAAAGAGCGTGGGGAGAAAAATGAACTTTGGGTTTGAGTCAAAAACACCAAAATCTGTGTCTTGCTTTTGAGTTTAATGGTGATGTGGTATGTGATCTGTAGGTCTGGTGGGGTTTCTGCTGTTAGCTTAACACGGCTGGACTCTATTTGTGTTTGTCCAGGAGGCATAACTCTGTTTTTCTTGGCATGTGGCTAAATGTAATACCTTCTGCTGAGAAATGGGAAGAGATGTTTTGATGGATGAGGTTTAAGTATCTACTGTATGTGACTGTGAGTGGGGAAGTTCATTTTTGTGTACACAGACACACCCACAGACACTTCTCAGACTCAGGAATCCATGGAGAGTGGCTGGTGGTTTGCAGATTGTGTTGATTAACAACAAATACTTTATAGCAGTTTGGCTTTTTGCACGCACATATGCACTCAATAACTCACTGCGAGATGCCCATTTCTCTTCTCCACCCAAGCAAAGACAACATTAGTTTCTGTCTGAAACCAAAAGCCTGACCCTGCAATATAGCAATACAAAAATATAACTGTTTTCCTCTCCTCACTCAGCTTTCACCCCCCTCATCCATCCATCGCTCAGGTAATGGCCACCCACTTCTTTGCGCAGATTGCTAACTCTTCTTTGGGGAGGAGCCAGAGGAAAGTCCCTGGCTTATGTCCAGGCTTGGTGCCGGGAATCCACCTCTAAAACTGAGGAGGAGGGAAAAAGGAGAACTGGGAAGCCACTGACAGGAACACAACTAATGCTGCGATCCATTTGTCTCGGAAACCGACCGCTAGAGGTGGGCGATATATATCGTTTGCGATAATATCGTCATTGTTGTTTTGACAATGTGCAAATTTCCATTATCGAGTATTTAAATTACTTCGACAAAAACAATGAAACGCCCGCGGAAACTCCTCACATCCATTAATACACGGAGCAGCAGCGCTCTCTACAGCATGGCAGGATTCAGTCACACGACTAGTGGGCCTACGTGATCACATGACATGATCACGTGACCTCTCGCTAGCATCCTCCTTGCAACAGTTTAGCAGCGCGTTGTGATGGTAGAGAGAAAATGTAAACACCTCCAGTCCCTGAAGCTACCGGTACTTCAGATGATTTAGTGCCGAGACGTGGGTCCTATGGGCTTCAGCGTTCAGAGCGCTAAGCGCCTTCAGTGGTAAAAAGATGGTTTTTTTTTAGCGCAGCGCTCAGAGCGCTTCAAGTTGAAATCTGTTCAACTTTTAACACCGCTGGACGCTCGGAAAATGAGTTTTTGAGCTCTCTCAGCGCTGTAAACGCGTTTGGTGGACACAAGTCCAGCTCAGACAATTCTAATCACATTTTAAAGGATATCGACTGATTATCGTTATCGCCAAAATCCCAAAAAATATTGAGATATTATTTTTTGCCCATATCGCCCACCCCTACCGACCGCCCCAGTTGGAAAGTGTAAATCTCGCAGCTATCTCGCGACATTTCACCGAGACACACCCCCTTTTGTTCGGAATTTCAGCCGTCCCACTCGGGGTACCTCAGAGTACACCGAGCTAAACGAGGACGAACGTACGACCCGCAAAACAAAGATGGCTGCATATTGAGATGTATTTTCTTTGTATTTGTACTACGTTGGTCGTTTTAATGTCGATTTTAAATGCTCTTACACACTTGTTTACATTGCTGCTTTAGTCCGGTCACCAATTTATGCATTGCACGGTGTTGCTGTGCATTCAATACAATGTAAAGTTTTGTTTTCGAGCTGGTTTGCTAAATAGACTAATGTAGCTAACAATAACACTAGCCTGCCACTGCCCCTGGTGGCTCAAGACAAACGCCACAGCACTTGCTGAAACTGAAATAGGCGAAAATGGCAAAATATTATTGAAATGTAAGACTTGCAATAACGGAATAACTTGAAATGTTAGTGTTTCTGTAGAAAAACGTTATTATTTCACATTGAGCTTGATTAGATGAGCCACAAACAATAACAACACAGCTGTACTTGTGGCGTCCATGTTCTTTCCGACTCGTAATGCCCAAAGACAAATGGAACGCTATAAGTGGTACAAGCCAGGCAATAACGTCACGTTCTCGCGGCAGAGCAACTCGGGTGGGGGATTTACGAGACAAATGGATAGCACCATAAGAGCCTGTCCACGCGCAGCCTCACCCAATCGTATCGAAAAAAATCTCCGTCGACCCAAATAGTGTAGTACATATGCCATGGCCTGTATGTGGCGTTGTGACACCGCCACACCATTACACTAAAACCGGAAGAGAAGCCATGGAGCACGCGCTGTTTACAAACAAGTAGTAGTAGTAGTACGCCATTATTGTTGTTGTTATGACGCGTCTAGCGGTGGCGGCTTAGGTTAAAAGTTAGAGAGGTGGGGCTAATACGTTGTTATGGAAAAAAAACGTTTTCGCTGTCCAGACGACTCCAGGCAATCCGGCATTTTCGGATTTTCCCCACTCTGGGACCCGTTTCCAAAAAATACCATTTTCACACCCCGAAAACACCGTTTCCGTCTGGACACGAGGAAGATAAGTATTTATCTGGATTCTAAAAAAAACGTATTCGTGTGGACGGCCCCTAAGAGTTGGGGAGGTTTGGCTATCACACCTCCCCTACACTCTTTCAACACTTTTTCTTCCACTGCTTCATCTCTGTGATGTTCATTCAGCATTCTTCTCCTCTTTACATTTTTATATCTCTCCATCCCTCCAGCTCAGTTCTCATTTCCCTCCCTCCCGCACTCCTAGTGTGCTGTAATGGTCCACAGGGATGGTCTTGGCTGCTGCCCACCAAATACAACGAGCATGACTGATTCGAGGGCCAAAAGACTGGACTTGACAGAGAGAGAGAGTGAGGGAGAAAATGTTGTTCACCATCTGTGTGTGTGTGTGTGAGAGGGAGAGACAGAGGGAGAGGAAGTGGAAAGGGGTGAAGTCCAGTACAAGCTGAAGTGAAACAATTAAACAACTGAGGGATGAGAAAGAGAGACTGAGCTGCTAAAGTCATCTGCAGAGAGGATAGGGAATTAGAGACCACACATAGCTCTAACTGGGCCCTATTAAAATACACTCAACACTACACCATTTATGCCTGTGTGTGTGTGTGTGTGTGTGTGTGTGTGACAGAGGAGAGGGACAGCTGTGGAGTATACAGGGTGACATTTAGCAGATGTGCCACCCATGTGTGCACATGTGCATGCACACGCAGAGACATGACCTAGTCCCAAGTTCTATTTAATCCCTTATAGTCAAGATATTACTCATCAAGTGACGCCAATGGAAAAGAAAAATGAGGAAGATATACTTTTTTTTAACCCTAGCCTCTGCTCTTTAAACATTTTGAAATGTTAAAAACACAATCATTGCTCAATATCTGACCTTCTCTGTTCTGGGTTTCTAATAGTTTGGATCAGCTAAATCAGCATCTCTTGTTGTAAACAGGTCATTTGTTAGTGGACAGCTCCAACTGAAAGCATCACAAACCCATCACGCTTTAACAGCATATAAAGGTTTAACAGTGATATAAGGGGAGTCATCTTTGGTGGTGATGGGATTGATAATGGTATCCCTTCCTGTAAAGAGGTACTACAGGAAGGGGTACCACTGCGGAAGAGTTTAAAATTATGTCTTGTCTCCTGTCCAATAAGTGGAGGGGAATACACAAAATCCAGGAAGTGGATGTTGTCTCCCTGCCAATGAGCAGAGCTGAGAGATAATAAATCATTCACCCACTGCATTCAAGTTGATGAAAAGTGACGACGGGTACACTGAACAAGAAAGCAGGTACAGCTTTCCATCCTCTGGGCCCAGCTGAGTTGACACATTGTATGATTCTATATGTGGGCAGCAAGCTTGGCATGCCGCACTCAAATACCGTCTATTAATACCTCCACTGCTCAACTCAAGCCACTTTACACCGCCTTATGTAACCGCGAGGTCAAAGAGGGCACGGGTAGAGAACAACTTTGATTGAGGAAGTTTACAGTATTGCAGAAACATACAGGAATATAGTCCTCTGCACACACACATGCCACCCTCTGCCTGCACTGGAGCTGACATGCAAACAGACTGACTGTGTCTGACAAACGCGCACACGCACACGCACACACACACACACACACACACACACACACACACACACACACACACACACACACACACACACACACCACAGACTGCATGCCATAGCAGTGCCTGAGCAGCTGGTACCACCAGGTGGAGGACAGATGCCCCGCCTCTGGTTTGGCCTGTAGCCATAGTAACACAATGGGGTCCAACCAATGGCTGCAGTCTCTAGGGAGGAGGTTGGGTACGGGTTTGGTTGACACACAAAGCAATCCAGATGATACAGCCCACCCACATTCAACCACATTCCTGTCAAATTATGACAATTAAAGCTGTAATCGAATGGCTGTATGTTTCTGCGGGCTCATCTAGGGCTGGGCGGCAGTCATACAATTACCATGAGCAAATTTGGCAACATCCAAATCAACAGGGACGTTACCAAGAAAAGAAGGAAGTGTTTGTTTGCAAAGTTTTCATGAGTATCTTGTTTTAAATAGTGTTTGTTTACCACATGTAGAAACTGTTTACATGATTTACAGTATACTAAACCATAACTAAAATATTATGTTGGAATGTGTTGAAAGAGCTATCCCACAGGCTCCAAGTAGAAACAGAGAGAAGAGCAGTGCCAAAAAAGGAAAGGACAGAAAAAAAAGAGACCCAAGGAAGGATAAAAGGAGGAATGATTGAGGAGAAAAAGAGAAGAAAGCTCGAGAAAAGCAGAGCGACGAGTGTGAGACCTTTTAAATCAGAGGCTGCTGGCTGCCAATTACTAACAGATAATGTGTGTGCGCGGTTTGTCTGTTTGAGTGAGGGAGAGACAAAGGCAAACACAGAGAGAAAGAGAGAGCAGAGTTTGTCTCAAGTGGTGCCCAGCTAGGTCAACTCTCATTCCTCTATGTCAGCGAGGGTGGACATTACAGAGGTATGGAGAGAGTGGGGAAGAAAGAGGGTAGATGTAGGAGGGACGGAATTAAAGAAAGCCAGAGGGACAGAAATACTTAAACTTTATTCCAAACAAACACACGGAGTGATGGCAGTATAACAGCTTCACTTGATAAGAAATGGTACAGGCATAAGGATACTGTGCGCCACCATCAGCATCTTAGCAAACGCCTCTAGTATCCGAGTCTGTTTATTGAGCATTAAATCATCGTCCTCTGTTTTCTAACCATCTCTCTCAGCCTCCTTCTGCAGGGCACCGCGCTTAAAATAAAGTTAATATCAATTGCAAAGTAGGTAAAAAAAAAAAGAAGTGGGAGAAAGTGAAAATGTGTGCCACCTCTTAGACTCACACACAAAACACAAAACTGATGAGAAGGCTTTCCCTGGATCAAAAGTGGTGAGAGGAGAAGAAGGGAAAAAAAGCATAGCAAAGTTTCCAGACAGTCAACTGCGAGCACTGGACTGTCACGAGATTGCTTTTTATAGAAGTGCCCTTTATTGTGTCTCTTTCTTTCTGTCTCTCCAACTCGCTCAGACACTCCAACATCTGCCAGCTTATCTTGCCCTTTCACTTCCTGCCATCTCACACTCCCACTGGCCCACAGACAGAAACAGGAAGTGTGTATTAGGAAGGGGAAGTTGTCCATATAGAAAAAAGGAGGAAATCCTTCATCCTAGATTACTTTCTCTGGTACATATGGTGACACACACACACACACACAATCAAAGAGATAAGGCCTGATTGGAGGAGGTGTTAATTACACACACAAACACACACACATATTGATGACTCTATTTCAGCCATCATGACTTGAAGCCATAGAGAAATTAAATATCCACTCTGCCTCACAGTCTATGCTGATTCATTACAATCTGTAATTCATGTGATCAGATTAGGTTTAAATCAAAGTGAATTACACTTGAAATGAGCTGCCCCATTGGCGATCAATCAGTTGTTTACACACCCAAATATAGGCTCAAAGTGGCAAAAAAAAGTCTATACAACGAACCAAACTCAGCATGGATAGCTCTTACTCAGTCTCACTTCCCCTAGCTTTCTGATTCATGTAAACACACACACTTTACAAAACTACAAAAACACAACACACGCTAATAGATTCTCAAAGGGTAACCACACGTCGCTATTAGCTCATTATACACAGAAGGAGCCTGCCTGCATGCATGCTCGCTCGCTCACTCCCCGTCTCCACTTACAAGCAGAACCATTTACGTCCCAACAGACCGGACACATGCATACACACGCAAAATACACACACACACGCAAAATACACACACACGTGCACACCGCGCGCACACGCGCACGCACACACACACACACACACACACACACCACTAAGCAGCAGCATGGGCGCGCAGCAGGATTCAGAGGACAATTAAAAAGCTCAATTAGACTTATATTCTTATTTGTAGAAATGAGTGTGTTACAGATGGCGTGGCTCGCTCTTTGCGTTTAAAAACACACTTTGCTGGTTCCCTCCTGGGACACGACACAGGGGAGATGCAGAGAGAGAGGAGGGAAGGATTTGATGTAAATATGTCTAACGGTGCTGCGTTTGCCAGGCTGTTGAGATAAGTGGCCGATGAAAATGTATCCCACACATTCTTAAAATGCAATATTGCTGATACTAATACCATATTGCGTGTTTTCAAAAGGCAATTTACTTCTTTGGCTTGAGAATCCCTTCGGTAATGTTTGCTCGCTCGCTCAGTGACTGTAGCTGGAGACAGACTGTGTTTGTGTCTTTCCACAGACGCATTCACAGCCTTGTTTTGTTCCCTATCGCCGTCATTTCCTCCCTACAGCCTTAAACTATTTACAGTTCTGCCTTCCCAAACTCTACCCTCTCTACCCTAGCCTTTTCTTCCCAGTTTACCTCCTTGCGTTTCTTTTCTCCCTCTTTCTCCTCTTTGCGTCTTTTCCAGTAAAACTAAGTATCACAGTCCCATTGTCATCCTTTCCTGCATCCTCTAAGTTTTCCGATGCCAAGTCTGTTGAGTCAGCTGCTGCATAAATCTATTCTCTGTGTGTGTGCGTGTCTGTGTAAGTGTGTAAGTGTGTAAGTGTGTAAGTGTGTGTGTGTGTGTACTTGGGTAAATTGCTTCTGGCCAGGTCAAAAACTTTGAATAGACAATACCTTTCCATTCAGGAAAAAAAGTCACAAGACACATGCGCTCTCACACACACAGACGAGGCAGATGGTCCAACCTGTAGGTTTTCCATGGCCCATTTGTGGAAGGGCAATGCTTCACTGTCCGCCCTAACTGGGTACACACACAAAAACAGAAAAACACACACTCGCACATGCAGAGAGGGCAATAAATCCAAACCAGCACAATGCAACCCCCGCAAAGGACATGGTGGGAGCGACGGCTAACGCCAGAAAAACATACCAAGTCCCCGAGTTCATCTGGAGGTAAACTTGATTCACGCTCACAAGGAGGGCATGTGATGCAGTTCTTTAACGCTGGAACTTGGCAACATATGAAAGACTTTTTTTTTGCCCTGCCATTCAGACTGTCAGCTTCTCCGAGTTTAACTGTTACAGCAAGCAGAAAAACTTGACTTCAACAGCAGCTGGATTATTTCGATTGTTTCACTTTTGTTTATTTCTTTTGGCAGTTAAATTCTCGAAGTCACTCAAGTTTAGCTGCCTATGCAAGATAATGTTAGCTTTCAATCACAGCGACAAAGTAAATAATAAAATGGGAAATCAGTGGTTTTGTGGGAGTCTCCAGTGAAATCTGAAAAATAATCTGAGAATATCTGACTGCCAATATCTCTCTCCTTTTTCTAATTCTTCCTCTTTTTCTCCTTCTTCCTCTCCTTCTCTTCCAGCTGTCTTCCTCTCTCCGTCTATACCGACGGTCAAATTAACACCTAGCCAAGCCTTTCTAGGAGCTAATTGATGAGGTCTGACAAGAGAAGTGCCCTCAATTTCCACCATCGCCTTGCTTCAAATACACTCTTTTCTTCTCCCTCTCTACCCAACCTAAAAATCACATGGAAGATCTGGTCTCTTGCCCACGGCAGTCTAGGAGAATATCCACAAATACACATCCAGGCGTACGCACTTCCATGCACTCAAGCACATGCAGAACAATTGCGGGAGGAAGAACGGTGGCACACACACACGCATACACACACAGAGAGTGCTAACTCAGAGCTGGAGTTGAGAAGTCCCAGTGGGAAAAGCCACTTTCCGGAACATTTTACCCAATTTGCATTGCTCCTGGCTCCATCGCTCTCTGCGCAGAAGAGATGGGTAAGAAGAACAACTCACAGAGTGTGTGTGTCTGTGCGCGCGTGAGCGAGTGAATGTATTTGTCTCCAAACAGTGGCATAACTAAGGGGTAGGACAAAACACGTACGTCAGTTAAGTCAGCACTGAGAAATTTGCCTCTTTTAATAATCGAGAACAACAAAAAAGCTTGTTTTTGCATTTTAAACTCACTTGTTCTGCTATTTCATCCATCTATCCAGGCATCCAGTCATTCAATACTCCATTTATTTAAAACGCAAACTGTTTCACTGAACGATGCAAGTCAGGTTTGACTGCTAATGAAATTGGCCCCTTTATAAAAGTGCTCTGAAGAGTCCTTCTGTGATAAATGTTATACACATATTAACAAACTTAACAGACTTCACTAGATGTGAACCAGAAGGCTGTAAACAAGCACACAAACACACATTTTGGTGAACATCCAAGGATTTGTGACATCAGGATATGCCCCCTTGTGACTTTTACCAGTCCACAGAGGACCCTGCATTTCTAAACTGCCACAAACACACACAGCGGGACAGAGTGATGCAGGACCAATGCATTAGAGAGATGATGCAATGAGAAAAGTCAGAGCCGCAAGCAATCAGTCTGATTAAGAGTGTGTGTGTGTGTGTGTGTGTGTGTGTGTGTGTGTGTGTGTGTGTGTGAGTGTGTGTGTGTGTGTGTGTGTGTGTGTGTGTGTGTGTGTGCGCGCGCTCCTCTCATCTCCTTCTCCTCTGCTACAGCTCTCCTCCGTAATCCCTCACTTGCCTCTTCCTCAGAGGAATTGGGTTGTTTTTCCAAGGTTTGACATTATATCATCTGGTTAGGTACACGTGGAAGCACAAGTGTGACAAAAAAAAACACAGCTGTCTATTCATCAGGGGACCCAGAGAGGGTGGTGGGTAGATGGGTAGGTGGATGGAGAAATAGGTGATGAGAGAGTGTTCAAGTGCTTCATAAGGCACCCTACACAAACAAGGGAAATAGAATATAAATATACAGTATAAAATATATAACCTACAAAATGAGGATTATTTGTACACATCGTATCAACAATTTTAGATAAATAAAACTGAGCTTGATTTGGAAATATGACTATAATAGTTGTAATACGCCATTTTGTTGCTTGCCAGATTCCACTTAAATAAGGGGCAGCTCTTTCAGCTTTGTGCTGACAGCAAATAAACATCTTTTTCAAATCAATCCACACTACTGTGGACAATATGTCTCACCTTTCTGGTCCTGGAGGTCACTAACAATTACAATCTTACCTCTTTATCAGACGGTCCAATCGAAAGCTAATTTCCCTTAAAGCCTGCCTCTTAACTCTAACCACCCAGAGAGACAAACAATGGCCAGGAGATCCAGAGTGCTACCTTCTCCCAGATTAACTCACCCCAGGCCCGTTCCAATAACTCTGAGAGGCTTTGGGACTTCAATGTGCTCTGTGAGATTTAGTGATGAAAAAGTGAATGTCTGTATGTATGAGATGCCCATGCTAGTGTTACCGTGTTATGTCATGTTAGCAGTCACACCGAGCCACATGGGAGCAAGTGTACCAGCCTGTATAGAGCTGATTTATGTTAATAATTAATGCATGAATATAAAGTCGGATTTATATATATCAGTTCACAAAGAGCTGTGCATGTTCAGTATACTTCAATTTGTTTACAACATGTTTCAAATGACTAACAGAGATCTGCATTGTTGCCGTTTAAATATAGAAAGCACTGTTACACAAACTCACTAGGAAATCCTGTCAAGGATCTGTGTAATAAATGGCATTATATTGTGACCCACAGCACTGATGTCATTTCCTGTTGTGAGGTCCTTGACACACTCATACAGAGACAGTGTGGCATAAGGAAGGTGAGTAGGGTACAATTGCAGCTGTGCCAGTTACTGCACATGAACTTTATCTGGCTGCTTCTCTCTAACACACTTCATTCCCAGCGGCAGCCTTGACCCTCTTGCCTCCTCTTCACTCCACTGCATCACTAAATGCAGCCATTTTGGCTCCCGTAGGGCCCATGATAGAGCTTTGGTCGCCTCCTGGCCACATTCATACCACTGGGCCTGTAATGAAACTATGGATTTTCCATCGGAGTCCTGACACTAACTGCCTGTTTGCCGCGCATCCGGTGTCTGCTGCGCTATTCTGTACTGTATATACGGAGAGGAGAGAAAAGATTCCCCCCGCAATGTAATTTCTGCAATTCTTTTCACATCCTTCTGGCAATAGTAATGTCAACTGAAAAGCATTAGCAGCTATATATTGACTTTAAAGTCAAGAAATGGGAATGTGAAAACAGCTTTCAAATGATAAATGAAACCAAAATGTAGAAGAAAAGATCATTTTTTACGTAAGATTATACTATTCTTTTATTATCGAATATTACACAGACTTTTTATTGTCTTATAACAAAGGAGGACCATATATATATATATATATATATATATATATATATATATATATATATATATATATGGATTTTTTGTTAAGTAAAATTTCTATAGGCTTGTTGTAAGCAGATGTAATATCAAAGCAACAGAGAGCGTAGACTGAATCCTGTTCACAGCCTCTGAGTTGTGCATGGCTGAGCATGTCCTCACAAACACAGAGCTCATCTGCAAGCGCACAAACACGAAGACGGAATGAATATGCCGAGGGATTTAATGAGCGAGTGTGCTGTCTCTGCAGTTTCATCTCTCTCTCTCACATTTCTCTCTCTCACATTTCTCTCTCTCTCTCTCTCTCTCTCACATTTCTCTCTCTCTCTCTCTCACTCTCTCTCTCACATTTCTCTCACTCTCTCTCTCACATTTCTCTCACTCTCTCTCTCACATTTCTCTCACTCTCTCTCCACACTTCTCTCACTCTCTCTCCACACTTCTCTCACTCTCTCTCCACACTTCTCTCACTCTCTCTCCACACTTCTCTCACTCTCTCTCTCCACACCACTCTCACACACACACACACACACACACACACACACACACACACACACACACACACACACACACACACACACACACACACACACACACACACACACACACACACACACACACACACACAGAGGGGTAAACATGACCTACAAGCCCACTTATTTTCAACCCCAGTTTAAACTGCATTCCCAGCACTGTGCTCCTGCTGTATGCAACTGTAACATTGCAGCAACCCAGTTTCAATGTTGTGACTGTGTTCAAATCCCCTGCCTGCACCACAAACATCAATGCTCCCTGTGACTCTCTTTCTCTTTCTCTCTCTCTCTCATCCTCTTCCTCACTATCGCCAGCCGTGGCTGCCCTGACTACTGTTGCCATGGCAACCAAGGAGCAGGCCCGCCACTTGGGGATTTGGAGACAACTTGGAGTAAAGACCCCTATGTTATTGGAGCCTTATTATTGGGTGTGTGCTTGTGCGTGCTCAAGTGCGACCGTGTTTATTGTTGTGTGCTCGAAACCCTCTGATATCTTCTGCACAATAATAAAACAGGTCTCTCACAGGGGCATCAGTGCAGTCAAAAGCCATATCCTCACCACAGCACGAGAGGACAAATACAATTTAGCAGGTTCGACGAAAGCCAAACTTTAATGTCAGACCCGTCATTAATTGAACTACAAGAGAATACGATGGGGGGCAATTGAGTGGGCAAAAAGAGGGAGAAGCCCATGCACCCATCGCTTTCTTCCCCTCCCCTCTCTTATACACACCCTCTGTGCTGGCCCTATCCATTCCAAGGTTATCAGTAATCCAATAGTTTTCCCTGGAAGCAGGCAGTTTTCCAGAGACACAGCCAATATCCTGAAAGCAGAAACATCCGGAAGGAATTCCTACTAAGTGACACAGTGTTCCTTCTCTTCCTGTCTTTCTCTATGACAGGAAGAAGGGTTTCCTTCCGTCCTCGACTATTTCTTTCATCTGTTCTGACCATTTCTTTTTTCTTTTGTATGTCTCTGTGACATTTTGGTGTTTAAAATTAAAGCTCCAATGGGTAGTGACACAGTAAATGTGACAAAGTACATACACATAAAAGCATGAATGCTCCAACACTGGCTGGCAATCATGTCTTAAAAATACCCTAACTGCCACACTACAGAAACTATTGACCATGTTCTCTCAGATCATGCACACACGCCCATAAACATACACTAACCAAGGTTGAAGTGAGAGGATCTAGTGTTATTTCTGGGCCACTAGCTCCCTGCCAATGACCCATAAATAGACAGCACAAGGCTCTTATGGATGATAACACATAGCTGGGACTCCGTAGGCTGAAGCTCGGAGGGAAAACAGACAGAAGATGCAGGGTTAGCTTTGAGCAGTGGGGATATGATGCATATGGGGTGGAGTTATATTGACTTAAACTCAGGTTTTCGCTAATGACAAATAATTCAATCTCCACAGAAATCTATTGAAATCCACTGAAAAGGATTTTTAGCTTGTTTACAGTGCATGAAGCTGGTCCATAAAGTATTTACCTGATGCTTTGATAGGACCATATAATGACCACCACTGTAATGTATGGTGTCCTTAGTCACCACATATGCAAAACACTATCTGCTGCTGCAGTTCATGCAGAATGCAGAGTATAGTGCCAGTCTTTGTATGCCTGTGTACATGTTCTCATATTTCCTGTCTGTTTTTCCTATTGTGTGTGCCTGTGTACTTGCGTTCGTTAACGTGTGCGTGCATGTAAAAATGTGTGTGTGTGTGTGTGTATGCAGCCTCTCTCTGGGGACCCTGTTTGCAGTGCTTTAATTAGCTTAATCCACCAGCAACACATGGACGGAGGAGTGGGGAAGGAGAGGGGTGTGAGGATGGTTGGAGAGCGAGGTGGCAGAGAGGGAAGGGTAGACAGAGGAGAATATCTCTCCCCCTGCCATTTGCTACTCCTCCTCCTCCCTCCCTCCCACCCTCCCTTCCATCTTGGCTCTTGGCAGTGTCACTAGCTGGCCAGACCATTGTAAAACCCACAGGGAGGAGGAAACTGTCTCCGAAACGGCCACATGTGCTGTCTGAGGCCAAATAAACCATTTCCAGGGAGACGCTGCATTCAAACAGTAGCCAAGCTAAATGACCAATTAAATATAATAGTGAGGGCTTAATTGGTGTTAGCCAATTTAGAATGACACTGTGCAATTAATGTTATGGAGAAGGTATGGAGGAGACAGTTGGGAGTGTCTGTGTACCTTGGTGTGCTAATTCAGCAACCCAAACCAGTATTTGGGGCCAAGACCATTTTAAAAGGAAGATGGTGTTGTAAGATTGGGGCGGGAGGAAGGTGAAGTGAGAATGTGATGGGAGGAGGAAGAGAAAGACTGCATTGGGATAGAGAGAGAGAGAGAGAGAGAGAGAGAGGGGTTGGGGAGCAAGGGAGGGAGTGAAAGAGAGGACTGGAGGAGGGAGGGAAAGAAAGACGATGCACAAACAAATGCTAGCCTTGGGAATAGATGCAATCAGCTCAGTCAGTCAGCTAATGACTAATTCCATGGAGAAAAGAGAGGAACAGAAAGAGAGTAGCGATGGTGTGAGTAAATCTAAGAGAGAAAAACACAGGGGCTGGGTGAAAGAGACTAGAACTGAAGGGGGAACAAGAGACAGACAGGCAGAAGAGAGATAGATGCATACATGACTAATTAAAGACTCCATCAGTTTGAAACATTTGAACCAAAGGAAAGAATGGATAAATATTTTACTATACAGAGGAAACGATGAGCTCTCTGTCTCTCAGACTTAACAGACTCAGAAGGAGGAATGCGGGGAAATAGAAAAAGAGAGAGGCGGTGAAAAAGAAATAACCCTCTACGAGAAAGTGAATAACACTCAGTGCCCAGTGAGCTTCCTGTTAAATGCCTAATTCTTCATTTTTAAGGGCTTAGCAGATGGAAATGGTAAAGCCACAAGGTCAGCTGCACCAATAATAGAGCCATTAGTTGTTTCTTTGCTAGCTCTGCTAACGTTAAAAAAAGCAAGAACCTAAGCCGCTGCTGGAACCACAGTTACTCCTCTTAATTAGCAGTAAATGAAATCTCAACGCAGTAATTAGAGCGGACTTGCTGCCCTGCACACAAGAACTTATAACAAACGAGCCAGAGAAACTAAAGTCAGTTCACTTTAGCCAACTGTTACGCTAAAAGATTAGCCAGAGGGCATCAGACCAGCATGGGGGGGATTGGCTTTCCGCTTGGCTATCGCCAACTCCTACGCTAACAGGATTAGCCACAGGGTCAGTGCAATATGGCTAGCAGTGGTCAGGACGTGAGCAAGCTAACAACAGGCAGGCCAGGGGCAAGTTAGCAAGCCAGCTAACATTGTGACGAGGCTTCAGGCTGGACGTTTCCCTCTGGGGGACGTGGGGCAGGGGCGGGAGGGGGGTAATTAGTTCGACGGCGGGAGACGCCACCATGCTGAGTGAGAAGCATGAACGCAGGGAGCTGTTGCATTCGGAGTTGTTTGTGTGTGTGTGTGTGTGTGTGTGTGTGTGTGTGTGTGTGTGTGTGTGTGTGTGTGTGTGTGTGTGTGAGTGTGTGTGTGAGAGAGAGAGAGAGAGAGAGAGAGAAAGAAAAAGAGCAAACTCTATGCCAAGCTTGAACATCGTGGCCCTGAAATGCTCCCAAAGCATATGACAGCCATGTGAGACACACTTGTGACAAAACACACTAAAATAATTCCAGTGATTGGGATTTTCCAATAAAAGACTATGCAAATGTATGCGGGTCTGGGTGAACACAACTGTGTGTTTGTTTCTTTGCACACACAAACGTTAATCATCTTCACGTCACTAAGCCAGAGGAACTAATCAAAAACAATCTATTAAAAATCTATTAGCTTGGCAATGGGTAATCTGATAAACCCGCTACAGTCGCTTCTCATAGGAGAGTGTGTATGTGTGCGCATGCTGTCTGCATTCTTCACAGTAGATTAGCTAATTTGATAGTAACTCACATATTTACACTCATTTGCACTCGTCATTTGTTATAATGGAGATGAAGAAGCCCCTCACATCCTGTTATTTACATGGTTTTAAGGGAACCATCGAAGTGTGTTGTTCCATTATATGTCCTACCCCTGCACAAGTGGATCTCTCTGTAAACAGCTGATCATTTCTGCCACTTTAGGACTAAAGGTTTATGTAGCTTCCATGTGTGGTTGTTAAGGGCTTGCGGAGAGCTGCACAGCCATCTGAAGAAAGTCTCGCCAAGGCTTGTACTGTGGGGCTGCTGGGCTTAATTGCAAGGAAATGAGCGTGCAAGACATTGTACGTGTGTGTGTGTGTGTGTGTGTGTGTGCGCGCATGTGTGATACAGCCACTGTGAGCCAAAGGTGATCGATGCCCGCTGTGTCACTCATGCCGAACCCTCTGGACACGGTGCCGCCGTCCAACGTGCCCCAGTGTGTGTCCAGGTTTGTCCATACCTGCATGAATGTGCTCATTTTGGCTTGTTAGCTTGAGATATGACATCCCTTCTGGTGTCAGTATATGTGTGTTCATGTGTGTGTGAATGTGTGTCCTGCCAGAAGTGAGTGTGTCCATGGAGCCTCGGCACTGCGCCATCTACCAGGTGTGCTGTTGGCTGTATCTGTTCGCATGGACAGAGCTATGCCAGGACACTAAATCCCCATCTCTGCCCACAACTTCCCTCTATACAGGCACAAATATTACTCCACGTCAACACCGATCACAATTTGCTCCAAATCTGACCACAAGTTCGATTTAAACCTTATATTTCTCAGTATGGCATTATATCACACTGGACAAAATTGACTCAAAAGCAGTGTATACATATGATCTGAAAAGCAGGGATTCTTTGATGTTCTATCCCGAGATGTCTAATGGAGATGACCTAGAAACAGGGCTGGCCTAGTCCTCTCACTTGGATCATGTGAGCATCCCAGTTTGCATCTAGACTGTTCTAATCTTCCTTTAAAAATGGATTCTAGCATGGTGCATTTATTATTCATCTCCCTCGCTCTCTTCTTTTTTCCTTCTGTCTCCTTTTCTCCCGGCTTTCTCTCCCTCTCTCATCTACTCCTCACTTTGCCTCATTAACCTCTGGTAGCGGTGAATTAGGATGGGAACGTAGAGGTAGTGAATGAGTGCCGCGCAGTGCGGTCACACACTGTTGGACCGGGCTAAAGTGCATTAGCGCTGAGATTATTAAGGTCTGAACTTTTCTCATCAATGGCATTAGCTAACATAGGAGCTCACTGTAACTTATTCTGCTTCTTTTTTTTTTTTTTTTACAGGTGATTAGCTTTGAACATTTAGCGCTGCAGTGGTGAAATGACTGGGAAATTGGCACTGGATTTAAGATGTGATATTTGTTAAGGTTTTCGAAGAGTTAAATCAACTTGCAGTAATTCATTGTGTCCCATAATGTCACCAGAGCTGGGTAGTACGGGAGGAAATGTGGATCATTATGGCAGATGAGGCTCATGTAGGATAAAGGTGTGGAGTAGAGACACTGGTTTAATGAGACCGTGTGGGTGGATTCATAAGTGTGTGTGTGTGTGTGTGTGTGTGTGTGTGTGTGTGTGTGTGTGTGAGATGGGGTGGCATTAGATCTTTTAAGAAGACTCCTCATTACTGTCTACACTTACAACCTGCAAGTGTTGCTAGCCATTTTCTAAGATGTGAAAGAATGTGTGTGCACTTACTTTTACATGCAAACTTCTCACATGCATGTGCATTTCGATGTCTATATTCTCCGTATGTGTGCAGGCTCTGCCCTTCTCTTTAATGAGAGAAAATGATTAGAGAAAAAATAGCGATCACTACATCTCGTCTCAACGTGCACACGCAACGCTCCGCTATTATCAGGGAGAGGGATCTTTGATCACAGACGGAGACAGAAAGAAAGAACGGAAAGAGAATATGTGAGCAGCAGATGAAACAGAGAAAATAAGAGAGAGAACAGATGCAGAGAGGCGACGTGAAGGAGCAATGGATGATTCCTTTTATTAATTCATAACTGTGGTTTTTACAGTGGCTATTTTAGTTAGAATGAGAGTTATGCATGCCTTTTAGACATTGTTTAAGCTTATAATATCCAGCAATCTATATGACTGTTTCTCAAGTTGGCAGCACCTGAGTCCTGAAGTCACACATGCATCTTCTACAATGACAAGGCTTGAGTGCGTCTCTGAGTATTAATGTGTGTGTCTGTGTGAGGGTGCGTGTCCACCGGGAGATGTGTGCTTTGTTAGGTTGAGTGTAGCCATGCAAGAGGACGTGCCGACAGATGGAAGAAAGACTCGGGCTGGCAATAAGGAGAGATAATTGATATCCGCATACTTCAGCAGGATGCACACATGCACATGCATACGGAGACACACTCATTCTCAAAACCTGACAAATATGCAGTGTTTCCTCCACACACACACACACACACACACACACACAGACTCTTAGCCCACCTGTGGTAGCCCTGTGTGCTGCAGTCGCCATGGCTGGGATAACGCAGGAGAGAAACCATACCGGCTCGTTCATTTGATTGAGCTGATTTCATGCTAGGTTGCATGCTAAGAGAGGGGGTCTTGTGGTGAGAAAGATATACTGTATATGCTTGGCTTGTCACACTCACATTATGGCTTAACTGGGCTGTATGTAATTGGAAAACGCCATTTAAAAGCTGTTCTGTCAGGAGGGAGAAGAAACCGCAGCAGAAAATGACACATTTTACTGTTAATTTGGGAACATCCTGATAAGATTGGATGACTGATGGCGCTCTGGGAAAGAGCTAAATTAAGTGGAAAAACTCAGTGTTAAATGCAAAGTGTAAATTATCTGTTTTGTCTTGAGCGCTCGGTCTTAACTTCTTTTCCCTCTACCGTATCTGATCCCTTTCATCCGTCTCTACATCTCCATTTCCTCCCTCTCTTTTTCATCCGTTCTGCATGTGTGTGTGTGTGTGTGTGCGCGCGAGAGAGAGACCGCATGCAGTTGTGTGAACTAATGACCGAGGGCTACCAAACGCCTGCACAAAGCCAGCCTCTGTGATGCTGCCCGGGCCAAACAACTCGTGGTTCGGCTGGCTGAGCCAAATGATGACACAAACCACACACACACACACACACACACACACACACACACACACACACACACACACACACACACACACACACACACACACACACACACACACACACACACACACACACACACACACACACACACACACACACACACACACACACACACACACGGAGAGAGATAGAGGAAGAAAGCCATATTTTCTGATTAGGTTTTTTTAGTTTAGAATCTTATAGAGCAGAAAGATAACACACATAAAGGAGAGTGAGGGTAAGAGTTAACACACAGTACAAACATTTCTTCCAACCCCTTCCATCCCCTGCCTACATGTACTAGTCAAATGTTACTGGTTTGTGTTTCCACAGTGTGTTTATTTGTTCCTTTTTTGGGTGGAGGTTCTCTCTGTAAAGGGGTGGGAGGTGGATACGGATATTTAAATGCAAACCACAGACACATACCCACCCACACCCACACACCCACACACACACACACACACACACACACACACACACACACACACACACACACACACACGGGGAGTTTGACAGGGCAGCATTATGCGCCAGTAGAATAACAATCATCAGTCAATTAGGCGGTGACACGGTCTCTTGATGGTGACACCAGCAGTCCCAGTGGAATACATCAATGACTTCACACAGCAATATACACATACAAACGACAAACTGTCACTTGTTGTTAACCCCTGCAATGCCACGTGATCAGTGGAGTTACTAGTAGTAGTAAAAAGCAAGTGGATGTAAATGATTATGTCAAATATACACTAAAGGGGTGCCCTGGTCGCCCTGATAGAGCTAGCACCCCATGTACCAGGGCTGAGTCCTTGCTGCAGCGACCATGGGTTCAAGTCAAATGAAAAACAGAAAAACAACACACTAAAGAGAAGCTTTGGTTTTTTAGATGACGTATACCAATTTAATGTGGTATATGTGGTACAAATGTAATGGTCAAGTAGCTGCAAGTGTTTAATTATACTTGTTAGATTAGTTAGATTTTATGGAAGTTACATGTTGGTTTATTAAACATTTTATACCTGCTTTGCTTATTTCAGTTTGGTTAAAAAAGCTCAAACCTCCAATATAGATAAAACAAGATATGCAACAATTTCTCTTCTTGTAATTATTTTGTATTGCCTAACTTAATATTAGCTTTTTCTCTTGCCTAACTAGCAACCAGAGTAACATAATCTGATGTCAGAGCCATTGTTCATAAAAACCAACTGTGTGTTAAAGAGGCCCACTCTGTGTAGCAGCTAAAAATCCCATCTGGCACTTGATGTTGAGATTGTAGCTACTTGGCCGATGCCATCATCATCTCACCGTTTACAATGGCAGAACAGATAGGGGTTCAGGTTGTTGCTCAAGGACACCTCAACAGAACCAATGCTAATCAGTTTATGGAAACACTTTGGCTGCTGCAGAGGTCAGTCATCTTATCTTTTAGAGACATCCACACTAACCAGCAGGCACTCTAGAATCTCATTTTGGACTTCAACTGATTAACTTCTACATCTTTATTTTGCAGTATGTTCTGTTTTTCTTACACTAGCCATTAAAACTAGTCTTTTTATAGCTGTCTGTATGCTGTTGTTAGAAGGTTTGCCTCATTGATGCCCTGATCAGATGAATGGCCATTAAGCAGCAACTCCCCGCAGCACCCACCTGAGGCTGGCACAGCCACAATGGGCACACACCGGGCACTGGGGGGCTCCTACCACCTGGCACACTGGCCGCAATCATGCAGCAGATGGCTCAAATCGGCCCCCGATGGAGGGCGCAGCTGAGGAATCCTTACGCGTGTTTGTCTGTGTGTGTGAATGTGTGTGTGAATGTGTGTAGTATCAAAAACAAGCACTTACAATAGGATTATTGACTACGATGCTCTCGTCTGTCGTCCTCAGGCCACCTTTAATAGGTGATTGTGTATGTGTGTGCAAGTGTGTGTGGGTCATGGGTAATGCCCTTTCAGTGGTGATGCTCAACAGTGCCTTAAAGTGTCTGAGAGAATCACCCCAAAAAACTTGAATGTCCATCTGCTGACTGCTTTACTGCACAGATACAGGTGGCTGAGATTCTTTAGACAGGAAAACATAAAATGGAGATAGAGAGCGTGAGGCATGATACAGTATATGCAAAGCTGGCATGCTGACGGATGAACGATGACACACGGTGACCAATGACAAGCCCGGGCCAAGAAGACAGGTAATGAAATGGTCAAAGGGAATGGAGGCTTTTAATCCTAAATATTAAGTGCAGCGGATGGCCAGTCCGCTGCTGTGTCCTTGACCGCAGCGGTATCCAGATGACCGCTGGAATGAGTTAATCACACCAGTGCACGTCACCTCTCTTAATCACTTCCTTCTCTCCTCCACCTCCTCTTGCTCTTCTCTCCATCTTTCTATCTTTCTCTCCCTGTATCGCTCCTATCTTTGTCCCATCAAACCAGCACTCATTAGTAAAAGCTTCCCCTGTGTGTGTGTGAGTGAGCGTGTGTGCGGCCAACAGAGCACAGAGGGACTTCATTAGTGCATTAAACATGTTGTTTGTGCCACCGTCTTGTTGCTGTGGACAACCTTGAGCAATAGAGTTGGTTAAAAATAGACTGAGTGTAGATAACATAAGATATCAAGGCCCTTTAAGTCCAGCCAAATGACGAATGAAGAGATGCTTCAGGTAAAATAATGTTACTCAAAACAGAAAAATCTTCCAGGACCCTGATGAACACTTTTTTTTGCAAACACAGTTTTTGGCTTCTTCAAATTCTCTCAATCCTTCCCCTCTCTCACTCTCAAACTATGAAAGAAAAACACACAAGAAAACCGCCTCTTTAAAGTGCAGTCATCCATCCTACCAATATTCACCCTGTTTCTACCCCTCTCTCTCTTCCACATCCTCAGGCATGGCTACATACGCAGCATTCAATACTAGTGCTCTCCAGAGGAAAGTGTAAGAATAGGAACGTGCCCCATCTTGGCATCGTGGTCCACATTGCACTCCCACAAAACTGTCAAAAACTAAAACCACACTCATGTAGAAACTGATCCTGATTACCCAAGCATCTAATTTTACTGATAAGATAATGAGCACACAAATAAAATCCCTTATAAAAACACTGACACTGTAGAAGCGGATAAATGTGTTATGACACAGAGGCTACTAATTCAGTTGCTCTTTTTCCATTGTTTCTCCATCTCTCTCTTTATTACTTTGCCTTTTTTCTCTCTTAATGTCACATTTCTCATTAGGTTTTTTTGAAACTGGCATAGCTTTGAGTCTCTGTGTGAATATTTGTGCGCTTGAATGTCAGGTTTTAGATATTGTTCCTTCTATGCAAATTGAATATTTTCCAAGACCAGATTTCTTGTTGTTTTGGGGATTTTCTGTCTGAAACAGAAGGCAACCAAAAAAACTGCAGGCTCTTTGGCTCTGTTGTTACACACACACACACACACACACACACACACACACACACACACACACACACACACACACACACACACACACACACACACACACACACACACACACACACACACACACACACACAAAATACCTCAACAACCTGCTGTAGCATCGCTTTACCAGGTGATGTTACACGCACACGCGTACTTCAACCAGAGTGCATAACGGCATAGAAGAAAAGACGTGTGACGATAGCTAAATAAATAAAGGGAATACTGCCAAGCTAAGTGAATGGGTGTCACTTTGACAAATGCAGTGCTGAATCTTAGTCAACATTGTATTGTTTGTTGTCTTTTGCTACCTCATAACACACACACACACACACACACACACACACACACACACACACACACACACACACACACACACACACACACACACACACACACACACACACACACACACACACACACACACACACACACACACACACACCATCACAAGCGCACACATTATTATGCGTACTGTGAGTGACAAACACACAAACACCGCGTGCATACACAAACACACATTAAAAGGCACACAAATACACAGGCTGATTATACATTCATAATATTGAATGGATGACAGGTCTTGAGCAGTGCGGCGGGAAACGGGGTGAATTCTAATGAGCTACCATTTACCCCGAGAGCTCTGTCCTCCATAGACTGGATACACACACATACACACACACATAGACACAAAGAACAAATACCCAGGCTGCACACAAGCATATTACACAGATAGAATCGTAACCATGGCATATCGCAAGAGTGTACATCTAACATACAATCGCAAAGACAGTTACGTACAAGTCTATCATATCAGCCAAGAATATATTTAACCCAGCTGTCACTCTTTTACATCAACGTAAAAGGATATGGATATGGTTTTATCCAAGAGATTTCTTATTCCTAAACAAAAGGATACAACAGCTGCATCACTGCAGTCGAAATCTGTATCTGACACTGACATAACCCGCCCAAAAAAACACTTTTTAAACTGCTCTCCAAGAGAAAAGTGATATCCACCAGAGTATAATTGAAAGTCGGACTCTAAAAGAACAAAGAAAGTTAAAAGCTCCCTCCATCTATCACCTTTTCTATCCCCATGTCCTACCATCTATCTACCCTCCTAAATTAATCCCCTCTACAACACAGCTGACCATAAGAGAAAAGCCATTTACCAGTCATAGCTGTTGGATTGATTGAAGGCGAGCTCTTAAAATTAAAGGCGAGGCAGTACGTGGCGCTGGGACACAGCAGTAACATTTTATGTCTGACGTGACTACCATGACGATCAATGAGAAAGTGGCCGCAGACTCGCTTTAAATTGCTTGTTAAACGAACTGGTTTTAAAGAGGCACTCGAATGCCCTGTCGGAGATGGCCACTAGCAAGAGAAATGGAGTTGACTGCATTTAATCTTAGTGGAAAAAAGTGTCTGCAAAGGGCTTTGTGTGAACACAAGGATTAAGCAGCCAACATACAGTTCACAAAGTGAACAACCACAACTATTGGTTGAAAAGCTGTTCACCATCCAAAAGAGAGAAAGATTATCCACCCTAAATTACCTACAGCGCTCAAAATCAACCAAAACAAAAGACAATCGACATTTCATCCAATTTATACTGAAAAGGAAAAACCCCACATATCTACAAAAAAACCCTAATGAAAAATAAAAATCAGCCTTACCTTCTTCAGTTTGCCATTCCTTGTGCCAACAAAAGCCACGGTGTTGCCGCGGTAGTCATACGCCGCCACCGAGGTCATACCATCATCTTTGTCGATGAAGAGGGGGGTGCCCTCGATGGTGCTGGTTCCCCCCAGAGGCTGGTTGAAGTCCTGGCCGCAGAAGTTATCATCTATCTGCAACGGCTGAAGGGAGAAAAGACAAAGATGTCATTATATAGTATTCATTTTGTACTTAAATAAGAAAAATACACAAATGTAAGTTGTGGGAGACACTGTGAATGGGTTACTAAGATACTTACAAGTACTGTATATATTTCATCTTGTGCATTCTTAACACATCCACAGCTTCACACAGTACAATTTAAATAATGCCTCTTTTTTCACAGTTCAAAGTATAGAAAGAAACGGGACTGGGAGCGAGCGGGGAATGAAACATAAAAGGTCCAGGGCTGGATCGAGCCCAACACATCAATCGCCTTTTGCAATTTCCAAGGACACTCAAAACAAATCTTGAAAGCAGCGGAGCGTCTGAAAGTTCACTTGTTACTTGTTTCCATATCACAGCGGGAGTACAGACAGGGCTATAGGTGCTCCATCTGACTCTATTGCTTTTACTTGATTAGCTGACATGTTAAGCAGCCTATTCAAACACGAGCCATTCATAAAACATACCCTTCTTTCTCTGCTAACTGAATCCCACAGTGAAAAGACCTTCACCATATTGTGAAGTGTTCAGTCATGGCGGTGACACAGCGGTAATTCTGGTGACCATGTGACAATATCTGGAGCATTCCCGTGTCACGAGGGGCTCATCGCTCCGGGCAATTCACTGACCCATATGATGCTTTAACCAGTCAACACACACACACACACACACACACACACACACACACACACACACACACACACAAACACACACACACACACACACACACACACACACACACACACACACACACACACACACACACACTATATACAGCGGCCAATAACATAGGTTGTGTAGCAGATAATGACTGTTCTGTTAAACTAACACATAAATAGTAAATCTAAAGTAAATCTACTGTCAGTAAAGTTTCACTGATGCAGATATAATTAGTTGATTGATCAAATCAATGACAAACAGAAAATGAATAATTGATTGTGAAATACTCACAGATTGTTGAAGTTGGGCTCTGGGAAATTGTGATGGACCATTCACCATTTACCAATTAATTTAAGACAATCATTATCACAATAGGTTGTGTGATAACACTAATAGCTACTAGCCCAAGGTTTGATAATTCAAATTAAAAATGTGTAATAAAACAAGTACTTTTTGGATGCTGCTTTGGCAATACTGTTTTTGACAAAGGCCAAATGTGTGTGAGTGAGTGTGTGTGTGTGTGTGTGTGTGTGTGTGTGTGTGTGTGTGTGTGTGTGTGTGTGTGTGTGTGTGTGTGTGTGTGTGTGTGACACGCGAGGTTGCTGACTGACTGCTAAAGCGTGGAACTGAATGGACGTCAGTGTGTGTCAACTAGAGCCAACTGACGCATGTGTGAGTAAGTACATACACACACACTCTCACTCACTCTTGGAGAGTGTGTAAATGGCAGTGTAATCCCCATTCTTATCACTACATCATCTGATTGATCCACACAGGAGAAAAGATAACACCCCTCTCCCTCCCGATCTGACTAAATTGCCTGCAGCTCAGCACATGTCAATAACCCGTTATTCTGCTTTTTTCTACTTTCTCGCTCTTTTTCTCCGTCTCATTCCAGCCGCTACAGTAACTGAGCAAACATCAATACCCCCTCCTCCCCTGTCCTTTTCTACCTCCATCCATCCCTCCTCGCCCAATCGCTCTGCATCTCCATCTTCATCCATCCCTCCTCAGCAAGTCTCCCTCTGCCTCAGTCTCTCACTCAGTCACTACCTCTTTATTCTGTCCCTCACACACCTCTCTGGACTTGCATTAAGTGCGTAGAGGTGTGACTGTGTATAGGGCGGTAGGGCTATGAACTGGAGTCAACCAAGAGTTTGCTCTCTCTTGCTCTCTATTTCTTCCTCTGCACGCTGATGTCAGATGGTAAAAGCAACATTTTAATTGAACCTTCTGTGTGTGTGTGTGTGTGTGTGTGTGTGTGTGTGTGTGTGTGTGTGTGTGTGTGTGTGTGTGTGTGAGAGAGAAAGTGCGACACAGGAACACACACAGCCATTACCTGAAACAACTTTCTTTTGTGACCACTAATGGCTAGGGGGCAATTTCTTTCCTCGGAACAAAGGCGACTGACAGACAACACACACCCACAAACACACATGTGAGGACTTGAAAACCCGTGCACACACACTTACACACACACACACACACCAACAACAACAGGACACACGTTCTTCCAAAACATCCAGTTTATTTTCTGCGTGTACACACAGATTTGGCTACAAGCAACAAAACAATTCCCATCGTCTTCATATGACATACAACTTGGGGCAACAATTTTAAACCATATAGTCATGGGAGAGAAATCCATCAATCTGGACTAGAGTCCGCCTCACACACACTACACACACAAGCCGTTTAGCCATCAGAGCCGAAGGGAAACAAGTTAAAAGGGTTAATCCATCTTCTATGGAGGAAACTAACAGTCGAGTCCATAAGGGTTAACACAATGAACACGCGCCACACACACACACACACACACACACACACACACACACACACACACACACACACACACAGTGGCCTATATAGGTCTCTCTGGGGCACTCTAGGGTAAAGGTGCTATAGCATTCCTGCAGGTCTGGAAGGTTTAAACAGCACAGATCAGCATGGAATAAAAGGCGTTTCCCCTGAGGTTGGAAAGCATTTTAATGGAGGCTACATTCTGATGTGGGTTCTGCAATTTAAGGCACTAAAAGATTCCCACGTGAATTAGAGCTGATATTCAGTATGGAAATAATATTCCTCTTTGTGGTCTCTGCAGGGTTACTGGCTGGAGACTATATTTATCGTTCTGCAGTGTTTTCAAAGACGCAGAATTCCACCGGGGATGAAAGAGTTAAGCCAACAACCTTCCACTGACTTTGGCAGCAGGGTCTTACAAATGCAGAAGAGGAGGTTTCTTGTTTTGATTTTCACAGGATGCATGTGCTGCTGAATGAATTTGCAGTTCAATGGAGCATGGTCTTTTCTCCTTGAGACCCTCTCCCAAAAAAAAGTATGTTAGTCAAATCTGAAAATAGGAGGTATTAATGAGGTTTCTTTTTCCACCACTATTATAATCACATCTAATCTATTCCACAAACAAGTAGGAATTTGTTTTTAAAAAATGGAAAGTCACAACTTGTGATTATTTTCATGATGATTAATCTACCAGAAATTGGTTTAAAAAGATAATGCTCATAACAAGTTCCCAAAGACCAAAGTGGTATCTTGTTTTGTCTGACTCAAACTCAAATCTATTCAGTTTATCATATACGACTAAGAAGAACAGAAAATATTTACTCACGAGAAGGTAAAACCAGTGATGGTAAAGACTGGTAATTGATTATCAACACAATTGTCTCCCTCAGCTGTGATCCTAATGGGAGTTTTTAAGGGGTTAATATACATTCTGGGAGTGAAGCATTATACGTGTGAGCTGTCAGCTGATATCCAAGGTCACAGAGAAATATACGACCAAGACACTGCTGATACAATATACGAGGAATGCACGGCAACACACACACACACACACACCTATACAGTATATATAAACACGGAGGGGTCTCTAGACACAGCTAGAGGTCACGCGTGTTGCTTGCTAACAGCCACAACTGTGGTTGTTTCCCCAGGGTGGAGCTGCTTCACCCACTTCACACTGCAACACGATGAAATATACCCATTCATATGGCACCAAACACGCGTGTACACACACAACTCAGCCCACAATAACACTGACTGATTACAGATGTGCGCTTGCTGGCTGAAAGGAAATGGTTGAATAATCACTCCCCCATGATTGCTATTTCTTTAACGCATTACATCAAGAAAATATGTCTGGGCACACATTACGCTGACCTCAAGTGGAATACTTCAATAGTAACCTCCATTCAGTGAAACATATGGAAACAGCAGAATACAATATGGGCTTATGTACAGCAGCATGCATGGTGTTGTTGACTGAATACACTGCTGTGAATTGTGGCTATTAAGGTGGAAGGAAAACATGTAGGGCAAACACAAAACCCCTCATTCATTTCGCAACATGTGAATCGATAGGGCGGCATGTTGCGTTCGCAGGCAATGTGTTTCTACATAAAAACTTGTTTGTACATGGAGAGCGGGAGAGGATAAAAGAGAGGGGGACAGAAGTGGCTGGTGTTAATGCTAACAGCATGATTTCAGAGAAAAAGACGCCTCTTTCCTCAGTAGTCATTAGCTGTCTCCTCATCAAGCCCACAGATGAATACACATCTCCAGAAACACCCATTTCCTACAGTCTCAAATGTGTATCCAAGAGAGAGAGAGAGAAAGAGAGAGAGAGACAACAAGGGAGAAGTGAAAATGGACAGTAGGAAAGGAAAATTATCTGGTATCAACCACAAGCGCAGAGGCTGTTCCTCTGTAGCTTTCCACCTTGTTTTCATATCAGATGATAAAGGTTTTCAGTGTGTACACACACACACACACACACACACACACACACACACACACACACACACACACACACACACACACACACACACAGCAATAAGAGTATGTCTGCAGATGCAGGTGCTTTTTACCCGACTTGTGTGTGTCTGTGCGTCTGTGTGTGCATGTGGCTGGCTCAGAGCAGAGTGAAGGATTCTGGGAGTGGGAAGCTTATAAATTACCCAGAAATCTCAGCAGGGGTTTTGAACTCATGGAGACATAGCTGGAGTCAAGAAGAGTAAACACAAGAAATGCTTCAGAGTTTGGCGTGCCTGCAAGGATACATGGACGTGCCGTTGCACTGTATTATAGAGCAACCCTAGCATCTGATGGTATCCATAGTTACACATTCATAACATAAAGTTTGCTTGCCTGTGTGGTAAAAGTCAGCAGACATCAGCATCAAGGAAGAATAAACACTAGGTCCCTCTCTTATATACTAATATTTAGCTAGAAGCAAAATATAAAGCACTGTATGTGTCACACACACACACACACACACACACACACACACACACACACACACACACACACACACACACACACACACACACACACACACACACACACACACACACACACACACACACACACACACACACACACACACCTGACCTCAAACCAGGTCAACGTGTATTATTGGCTTCATGATGCTTGCTTAATCTCTACATCTCTACAATGTGCAGCACTGGCAGCAGGACTGCTGTGACTCACAACTGTTGGAAACTGGCAACAAACATACAGATACCACAAAACACACACATACGTATGGCTGGGAAATATTTATCGTTTTTATATATCAATGTAATAATGCTGTTGGGTTTCACTGATGTGAATAAATGACAAAAATTACATTTACTGGTTTCTAAATTACCTGGTCATCCATTTCAACTATACTATTGAACAGGAGCTTCCCATACATACATCTGCTGGTCTTGTGGTTATTGTAATTTTATCATAAAGTCACCAAACACACAGTGAGTTTGAATATTTAATTTAGCAGTGAACTTCAGTTTTAAACCTTCAGAGGCTACGACAGTCAGTTTTGTGCCAATAAACATCCTAATCCCCATGAAGAGAACGAACATATAGCGCCTGAACATTAAAATAAGCAAAAATCCACACACAGGCACACTTGCGCACATTTAAAACAACCTCCGTGTTTAGGATAACAAGACATAAGAAGGCTCATCCCCGACGTCAGCTGTGACGCGACTGGCTCCATGGAGACGGAGCATGTTTGATTGGTTGTGTCTCAAAGGGGTTGCACGATGCAATAAAAAGATCTTAAGGGTGTTTTGATCAGGGTTCCCTCTGCTCTCCCTGAAGTGTTTATGCAGACTGATGATTTAAAACTCAAGACTAGAAGTGTATAAGGAAAACAATGTGTCTGTGGAAAACATTCATTTTTGTCCAAACTATTTACAATCTATGAATTGTTTCCATCCATCCTGTTTTCTAGAATGTGTTACTGGATCCACACTGATCAATAATTTAGAAAAAGAGATGACTGCACCAATTCCGTATTCATGGGTTGCAGGGTAGTAATTTCTATGTTGAGTGCACTCCAGGCAGACAGAGAAACCTCAAGGAGTTGGCACCTATTCAGAGAGCTGCTTCCAAAAGCTGTCACCACATGTTCAGACCACAATTCAAGTGAATGGGAGAGACAGAGGAGAAATAATACCGTTTGGGCTATGTACAGGAAGAAACACACCCGTAAACGCACACAAAGAAGCATACAGTCTCTTGTAGAATAAGCCAATGTCAATGTAAGCTTACAGGCAGACAAGAGTGCTTGTGATCAAAAGATCATCAGTTCAAATCCCCATACCAGCTGGGAAATCTGGGTAGGGAAAGTGAATGAGTAAGACACTTCTCTTCTCTCCGTCATCAACCACCACAGGTGCCCTTAAGCAAAGTACTTAACCTCCGACTGCTCTGCTGGAGCTGCTCGGTGACCAGCAGTGGAAGAGTGCGGTTCAGCACTTTTAAAAGGTTTCAAAAGATGTTTTAAATTCAAATGCTACCTGTAATTGAATCCAAGGAATATTAATTGGCAGCAAAGAAGTACATGATTAATGCGACCAAATTTACCGTATCCAACATTTCACTTGTCTTAAAGTGAAACAATTCTTTATAGTTTTTTATTTCAAATATTTATATATAAAAGCAGCTATTAAAAATATGTTTAAAAAAGGGGTGTCAGTATAAACAAAAATTCAGGACTGGCGCCCCATGTACAAAGGGTGAGTCCTTGCTGCAGCAGCCATGGGTTGGAGTCCGACCCATGTCTTTGCTGCATCTCTCTCTCTCTCTCTCTCTCTCTCTCTCTCTCTCTCTCTCTCTCTCTCTCTCTCTCTCTCTCTCTCTCTCTCTCTCTCTCTCTCTCTCTCTCTCTCTCTCTCTCTCTCTCTCTCTCTCTCTCTCTCTCTCTGCTTTCCTGTCACTCTTCAGCTGTCTCTACCAATTAAAAAGCAATAAAAGCCGTTTTTTTCTAAAGAAATTAGCTGCTTGTTTAGCAAGGAAAAAAAAGTGCAGTGGGGTGTGTTTGGCAGTAAAAAATTTGATCCTTACTTATTCTTTAACTGAAGATGGATCGAATAATTGCACTATTTTTTATACTGGGAACACTTTCAGAAGCAGGGTGTTGTTGAATAAGAGCAGGTGATTGTTTCTAACACCAAAAACACAGAAAAACCACACACATGATTGGTAGGTGATTATAAAAAGTACACCTGTAGTGACAATGTACAATGAGCTCTACAAGGGAAGCAAACCGCAAACCTAAATAAATAAAAATAAAAACTTTAAGCAAACAAACAAACCAAAAGACTATTAGCATGCACAGTACAAGCCCAGGCCCTGCCCCACATTTTCTGATTACTCCTGATAATGATGTATGCAACACACCACCCACACACAGTACAGATCAATACATAATTACACTGACAATTAGTATCATTAGAGTGGTGCTAGAGATGGGGATTTGTTGAGCTAAACACTCCTCAGAGAGAGAGAGAAAGGTCAGAAGAGAGAGAGAGAGAGAGAGAGAGAGAGAGAGAGAGAGAGAGAGAGAGAGAGAGAGAGAGAGAGAGAATTAAGCAGCTCACACAGAGTCTGCATGGGGTCTTTTCCAAAAGGTTTTCTATTGTCCTTTAATAATGGGATGAGAGCCACACTTGAGCACTTGAGTGTGGGTGTGCTTACACACACGCGCACGCACACACACACCACTGTGATTTATTTAATAGTCTATCCTGTATACAAATGAACAGATTCCTAATTTCAAATCAAATCACCAAATATTAACCGGAACATGACCCATGAGTACCGGTAACGTTTTAAAAAAAAAACACAATCGGTGTCTCCTCGCACAACTCATTTAGACTGTCAATTAACTCTGCTCATCAACTCTGGCTCAATTAATCAGGTCTAATTGCTTAAATGCATTTGCCAGCACATCCTTCTAGATTAGTCCGCAGAAATGGGACTGTGTTTTATAAAGACCACAAGTGAGTTACATTCATTAGATGATATTCATAATGATGGATTTAATAAGGTTAGGAGCTGGCCAACTCCGCTTTGTCTTTGCTGTAACACCATAATGAAAATCGTCAGAGAGACAATCTGATATTCCATTAGCAATGTTTGTCTTGCCAAATACTACAGGTTTAGGAACTTAAGCAAAAGCAGAAAATAAAGTCTAAGACCAAATACAGGAACTTAACAAAGAGAACTCACTGTGTGCTCTTCTACATCCAGTTCAGTGTGTCGGTATAATAGTCTCCTATACCGCTGTTATCAGGCATAGGTATTTGCATCTGCTATACAGCTGTAATCAGTCTCCAGGGTGCAGCTCGCCACAGGATGTTACTCTGAAAACCATGTTCGTCTCAGCAGCTACCCCGACTAGACCAAACACCCACAGCTTAAATCTCCAGTAGCAGAAATATTTGTTTGTTTGGAATAAACACGACTAAATGGTTTAGTATAAACTGCAACAGTCTTTATGCTTCACCAAAGTAAATAGCCCCACCTCTGAAAAATAAACAAATAAATCACAGATCAAAACATATTCCAAGAAAAAAAAAAAAACACACCACAGCACCACCCACACGGCCTCATGAGTAACGTCTTGTGAATGCAGTGCAGGAATACCCCGGCAATAAGCACCATTACTAACAAGCTACCAAAAGCCAAAATAACTGCGACACACAAGCGATCGCTTCAATATCGATTTCAGGTTCAGCATCAAAACTCACCTTTGACACCGGTGGTGGAGCGACAGCTGGCCTATGCAACTTCAGAAAAAATGAATACTTGAGATTGACTCTTCTCGCTACAACCGATTCTGCGATTGATTGATGCGTCGGCTCGTGACAAAGTTCAACCCCTCATCATCCATCTGGCGATCGAGAGAAAGCAGCTCGACATGTTGAATAGTCCTTGGGTCAGAGCCTCGTGTAGAGACAAGTACCAGTGGCGCTTCCAATGAGGAGAAGGAATGTGCAAACACAGTTTTTCCCTTTTCTCTCCTCCCTGAAGTCTCAATTTAAGAAGCTTAGTATGTGATGATTTCAAGCCCTAAAATGTTCTATTTTTATAGAAGATTAGTTAAAGTAAGCTTATATACAATTAGTAAGGTCAAGGTTGCAGGAAGGTTTGTGCAGGATTTGAACGCCTTGCAATTTTGACCAACCGCACAAAATAAAAAGGCATACCTAAAAATCTTCCAGCTAATATTCATTTATTTGTGTTGATCTTTGATTCACTCTAAGCATTTCAACAGAGCACAAAGGGTTGCTGGGCCCAGACCACAATGGTTTACATTGGAAATGGATCAGGCTCCATATATATATATATATATATATATATATATATATATATATATATATATACATACACGATGATGCTAAATGATTACAAAGTGTCTTGATCAGCCACAAAACCCACATTGGAGACTATCACAGCACATACCAAGGGCATTTAGTAGTGTGCTATTAGTATACATAGAGGGAGCTTTCAGCAGCTAAATGATCAGGGTTCCCTCTGCTGCCCTGCTGTTAAAAACCATGACTTTCCCCTGACTTTCTATAACTAAATAAGATCATTCTGGATAACCTAAAAGGTTACTGCTTGCTAGTTTGATGTTTTGCTTGCTGTGGAGAAAAACAGCTGGAAATCACCGTTTAATTTGATGAATTCAGCAAGTAAGAAAATATATTTTGCAAAGTGACCCCTGAGCAAAGAAAGTCTCTCTAGCTGAATGCCCCCTATTTAATTTCCTTGATATTTTGGAAAACACACACACACACCAAAAAGGAGTTTTGTTGTGTCCCTGAGTCCTCATTGTTATAGCACCTACTCGTAGACATACACACCCTGTCAGAGGAGCCACAACACACACACACACACACACACACACACACACACACACACACACACACACACACACACACACACACACACACACACACACACACACACACACACACACACACACACACACACACACACACACACACACACACACACACACACAGAGAGAGTTGACATGACAGAGAAGCGTGCTGCTGAAGAGGACAGTGCGGTGGCCAGGTGACGGACACGATATTATTTGTGCAACCGCCGGTGTTCAATCACCCTCTCCTCTACTCCCTCTATCTCTCTCCCCTCTTTCTGTCATCCGCCCTTTTCTCCTGCTGTTCCTGGCAGTGGCGGCAAAAAGATTTCTTGGGCTATCACTCTTCCTCTCACCCTCCTCTTCTCTCCGTCGGTGAATAACTGCCTCTCCTTCGAGCACACCCTGGCTGTAAAAGGCTCGTTGCTCTTTCTCCTTGACTGTATTTTTCCCGTTCTCTCAGTCTCTTTCTACATGCCTGTTTACTCCTCTCATTAAAATCACCGCTCTCATGTCACTCTCCCTTGCGTCACTCCCCCCCGTCTTGCTTGCTGGGGTTAAGTGTAGGCTGGCAACTCACACACTTTATTTTTTTTTATCTGCACAGATAAACTGCTTTTGTCAAACCTCAAAAAGAAAATCAGATTTAAAAACATATTCAAAGATGTTTTGACATTTGATTCAGATCAGTTGCTAGAGATTTGAATTGTCATCGCTCAAAACAAGACATACCATTGACGTCACACCCAAAACACGGCTAGCCAGCCATGACTGTGGCACAAAACATGGCTCCACACCAAACTTCTCATGACTGGTGTTGTTGGACATTTTCTATGTATCTGTGTTCTTTATCTAGCCTGCAGATGCGGTTTTGCTCTTCTGATTTTCTAAATGTAGCATCACTTACCGTACACATGTATGCTACGGTACAGTCATTTGTGCAACCTGTTTGCACCTGTGAAAAATGCCTGAACACACTCCAAGCTTAATCACCTGTAAATAGCAATGTGTACAGTCAGTGCTAAACATCGGGTTTGAGAAACGAGACAAATGTGTCTGAACAAAGTCGACAACACTGCTGCTCTTTCCCCCTTTTTGTTCTTTGCTCATCAGTCCCTTCCCTCCAAGCCTCTTCCTCTGCTCTCTCTCTCTCTGTTATTTTCACACTCGCTCTGTCTCTCATCTCCTCAACGCCGCCCTTCAAATTCCCTAACTCTCTCCCAGATGTTGCTTTGGTGTCTAACTCTTCCTTTCTCTCCGACTCCCTCGTGTTCTCTCATTTTTATGCCCCCGCCCACATCTCGCACCGTCCTTTCTTTCTCTCTCGTCCCCCACTCTCTGATTCTGGCGGCCATCTCTCTCATTTGCTTCCTCTTCATCCTGTCTTATGCTCCCCACCCTTTCTCGCTACTCTCTCTTTATTTTACCTGTGTTTTTGAATTCATCTCCATCTCACGCTCTCCACTTACTCTCTCTCTCTCCCTCTCCCTCTCTCCCTGTGTGGAAATGGTTTGTATTGATCCACTCTCAAACCGGGGAGAAGGTCAGGGGTTCACTAATAAAGCTCAGGGACAAAACAGAGACACACAAACACAAACACACACACACACACACACACACAGCAGACAAATATAGCCAGGTAACAGGGCTGAGGTGATGAATGGTGTGTGTGTGGGTGGGTGTGTGTGTGTGTGGGGGGGGGCTTAGTCCAACACACACACAGCTGCTTCTAATATTGCCAAACATTTGTGTTTACAGAAAAACAGCCACCATCTCACTGAGCCCATAAACATATCATCCTAATGATGGCCAGAGGCTAGAAATTATGACCCAGCACTAATATGAACTCCACACAGGGAGTTCACAGAGCGCCTGGCCATCCATCATGGCTGTGTGGCTAACAGCTGTCCAGGCCACCACCCCCTCCCCCCTCTCTTGCCCTCTCCACCGCTCTGTGGCAGGGTCAACTTAAACGTATTCACCCTCTACTCCTCACGTCACACAGCCTTTCCCACACTCCTCAGTCACATGTAGTCGAGGTAAGGCTGGAGTGGCTGACACCGGTAGCTTAAACGATACAGAGCTGTGGAGTAGGAGATTGCCAGTTTATATACTTGGATCAGCTGGATGTATGGGGATGGGGGAAATGGCTCCCGGTTAGGTTTGTGAGTTCGTCCTTTACTTATATGTCTAACATTTACTGGATCCCTGATTCTGACTGATGGGTAGATTTTAATATTTCACAATCATACTGATTTTATATAATACACACAAGTCAGTCAAAAGGTAATGCAAAAGTGTATCCAAAATTGCCCCAGTGATTTTTTACAGTATACAGTAAACAAAGTTTCACTGTTTGGCATGGGAGTAAATCCAGGCTGGTTATTAATGATCAAACTTACATGTTTATATCTGACCTGTTCTCTTGTTATTTCTGTTCTGCCATTTCAGCCTCGTCTGTGTCTCACTGTGCTTGTTATGTTTAGTTATGCAGCACACCACCAGCTCCCACACAGAAAAAAACTATATCACACACACACACACTCATCTGAGGTCAGATTTGAGGTCCTTTGGATCACTGACTGAGGTGAAGGTCAGTGGTGGGCAGCTGACATTAGGTCACTGCTTAGGGACAACGTGGCAGACGTCATTAACCTGAGGCTGACCCTTCCAGCCTTGCTGCTGTCATGGGGTCAGCCAATCAGCTGATCTCTGAGGCTGTTACATCATCATTGGTGATGGTTTTTTGAGATGATGTTTTAGGTGGTGATGACTTACAAGTGAATGCAATTCTTATCAAAAATCCAGTAACTACGGTAACAGGCCTGACTGGCAGGAGGTGCTGGGTGGGGATACAGAATGAGTTTTGAAACTGCTGTGTCATAGCAGGAAATGTACAGGTGGAAATAATGAATGAAACAGCAGAATTTTATTTAAGTGGCTCACTAGTTTAAATGGAATCCATCTTTAATGATATAGGTTACAGCTGTGCTTTACCTGCTGCAACAAGTAAAAAGGTCTACAGTAGGGTTGGGCGATTGGATACATTGGCTATCGGCTTCATCACCATGGACGATTTTTGTCACTTTACTTATTAGCTTAATTGACTGTTGGACGGTGGCCGATTACAAAGTTTTAACATATCGCCCAACCCTAGTCTACAGGCTGTATTATGTGAAATTCAAACCAGTATTTCTAGTTTACCCCTTCCATTCCACTGATTCCACTGGACACGGATGCAGCGTGTTCCGACTCTGAATTTCATGCTAGATCAACACCAGACCTAAAGTCATCAGTCAGGTTAGAGGAGATTTTAAGCAGATAAACACACCGTTTTGTATCCTTTTTAAGGACAAATACATAAGTATACAACGTCGGGCAGGCAACAAGCTCTGCAAATCTCGTTGGGATTTGGAAATGCACTGAACACGGAGCCAAACCGTGTCACAGACGTGACATTATAAAGTCGGGCCCGGTGGAATTTCAGGGTTGGAGTCTTATCAAAAGCCGACACACTGCATGGTGGTTTATACCCCTTAGAGGTGGGATAGTCCACCCACTGAGACTGTTCATGAGAGTAATAATTTGAATGCTAAATGCTGATGAGGTAAGCAGAATATCAGCACAATGCAGTTATCTACCTGGCATGTACAGTTACACATTTTTGACCAGCCAGCACAGTGAGTTACTGGACGATGTTCCACTGCACCGCATTAAAAGGTAGAGTCAAATTCTTTGCTATACTAACTTCGATGATTTTGTACAGCAACACTCTGCACCAAGAGCTCCTGCTGCAACAGAGCAAAGGTCTAATTGAAATAAATGAGATAGCCTGCTTTTTTTTGCCTCAGAGCTATTGTCAGTGTGAGGGGGCCCCGAGAAAGAAAAGCACAGAAAAAGAATGAAGACAACCACTGAACAGGAAAGAGACTACATCTACAGAGGGTGGCAAAAGAAAGAGAAAGGGAGGTGAAAGGGGACTTGGCTAGGTCATTCACATCACTTACACTACCACACAAAACACACCTGTGCACTCAAGCTAATGAGGGTCTACACAGAGAAAGAGTGCTGTTCTTATCCCACTCCATTAGATGCAACACACGGTGAATGGTTTTGTGTGTGTGTGTGTGTGTGTGTGTGTGTGTGTGTGTGTGTGTGTGTGTGTGTGTGTGTGTGTGTGTGGATGCACAGCGAAGACACCTGCCGGTAGAAATTGTGTGCACTGACATTTAAAGAGAAAGCTTTAAAACAGGTCTTTTAATTAAGCTATTTTAAGAGAGAGCAAGATGGAGAGGATGGATGGTTGAATTTAAAGAGCACACAGGATGGAAGATGAGGTCGCTGAGACAGGTGGCCAACTTTAAGTGAGGCACACAAAACACAAATAGATGGAACAAAGATATAAAAGGATTCAGGCAGCCTGAAGAGAGTGGACAGAAGAGAATGAGGAATGAAGGTCAGAGAAAAAATAAAGGATGTGAGAAGGTATTTATGTTCACTACAGAGAAAACTAGACTGTGAGCTGCTGTGTGGTGCCTTAAGGTCTCCAGTGTGAGTGCATGTATGTGTGTCTGCGTGAGTGCTGTCCTCTGTAACGCATGCAGGGCCATGCACTGTGGATCAGTTAGTGAAAACCAATCTAGCTCATGCTATCCCCCAGGATCTCACACTGCAGTGCACCGAACCATACTGTGTCTACGTGTGTGCACGAGAGCTGCTCCTGAGTGACAATTCACAAATCCAGGGGACTGGGCTAATGATGTCCCCTGTCTGACTAAATCAAAGCACCAAGAGGTTGTGGAGAGAGGGAAAATGGACAGAAAAAAAAGTGAAATGGAATATGGCAAGAGAGAGAAATAAGAGCTCCTTACACTTCATATTGTTAATCACTGCAGGCCTGTAGCAGCGGCCCTTATGAATGAATGTAGCAGGGGTGGGCCAGAATTCAATTAGCAGGCGCACAACAAAAAGGCTTGAGTGGAGAAATAGGAGTAGCAGACAGTTTGAGGGAAACAAACTCATCGACATGAAGACGAGTTTTTTATGAATGACTACTGTATGTGTGTATACTTGTGGGTTAGCAAGAATATTTTCAGAAACGCTCTTGAGAAAAGCCTGTATCCAAGAAAGCGGTGCACGTTTGCCAAATGCAGTGCTAATGTGGTTTGCATTCATGTCAGCACCATCAAACCATAATATGTTTACCTTGACTGATATGTTGATTCTAAGGGAAAAGGGCTGTAAGGAAAGTATGTACTCAACATGACTAAAGAGAGATTTGGTCTTACCGAGTTGATGCAGGCGAGCTCCTTGTTGAGCAGCCAGGGTAAGGAGAGTTTCCCATCTCCCTTGTAGCAGGACTGAATTCTTTCTTTGATCTTCTCTTTTATCCTCCTCAGGGTGAACAGGCACAATGCTGACTCTTTGGGTGGTTTGGCCCGATTCTTCTGACCCTGAGAGAAGACTGTGAAGAGGATGTCTTCATTCTCAGAGATTCCCAAAGAGTTGGCCAGCTGCCGGCCTGGCCGAGCCAAGAACGCATCCTGCACCAGCCGGTACTCTACCCCGTCTTTGGTGCAGCCGATGGGGAACTCGACGTACGAGTAAAACTTGGGGTCGTCCACGCAGAGGCGGACGATTTTGGAGGTGAAGAACTGCTCTCCGCTGGCATCAGGTGAAGTCAGTTGGGTATCCAGCTGCATTGTTAGATAATAGACAAACTGCTCACTGCTGAAGCTATAAACATAATAAATGTCAAAAGCAGGGAACTTGGACAAAGTGTCTGAGGGGATCTTCAGCTGAGAAGAGACAAACTCATCCTGATAGACAAAGCTGAACATGTCAGCATTTTCTTCATTCTCCATTAGCTTGCGGCTGGACAGGGTGGGGAAGTATTCAGATTTGCCATCAATGGGTGTTCCGATGAAAAGCTTGCTGGTTGGGCTGTGGGGGGAGCTTATGATGACCCCGGACATGGTACCCGACTCTGCCACACTGGAGAGGTAGTGCTCCTTGCGGTGGTGGGGCTCGCCAAGCTTAAAGAGGTCATCTAGACGTAGGAACTGGCAAATCCCCTGTGAAGTGCTGCCACAGGCAATGAGGCGGTTCTGTGCATAGTCTATGAGGAGAAGCTTGTTCACATTGGAGGTCTGGGCCAGGTCATGGGGGCAGGACTGGACACTTGGCGGAGGGTAGCACTTCTCATTGTCCACCACAGGGCCAGTCATGTGGCTGCGCAGCTTGGTAAGGTTGCTAGACAGCTTGAAAATCCAGTTGACAGCTCCCACATAGACTTCTCCAGTTTTGTTGTGGATGGCCAGATGTGTGAGCCCCCACTCAGCAGGGGTAAATCGTTTGAAGGGCGGGGGTTGGCCTCCAGAGAAGGACGAGCTCATGATAAGCAAAAGCCCCAAGATGAGAAAAAAGTTCCCCTGACCAGGGGAAGCCACTGACCGAGCTAAGGGACACATATCTGGGCTGTCTAGAGGCAAGGCTTAGGGGGGGTGGGGAAGGAGAAAGAGAGGAGAAGGACGAGGAGTATAAGCTCTGGTACCAAGTCCCAAGTCAGGATTTTCTTTTGTTTCTGCTTTTCTGTCAATGAAGAAGGGAGGACAGTTTGAGGGAGAGAGAGAAGGGAGGGGAAATAAAACTCCTATTGATCCACTGTCCTGTTCTCAGCGTTGGAAGCCGTCATCAGGAACATCATCCACAGAGGTACAAGGTGGGAGCCCTGGAAGGCAGAAAGAAAAAAACATGGTGAGTGTCCAAGAAACATTTCCTATTGATTATATCAAGCAGGCACAGAGGACTAAAAGGCTCACACACTGCACAGACGAAAATTTGAAAAAAAGTCATGCTGCCCCAGTGATAAATAAATTATATCAAATCAAGTCTGGGAGGCAAATGTGTGTCAGCATTTAATTATGAGTGAAGATAGCAGGGGAGGCACTGGCTGATTTTTAAAGGCTCTTTACACATAATGCCAGTGTTGCTGGAATGAGTTATAGACTCACAACACTGAACTCTTTAATATTTCATAACTTTCAACTTTACCATGGCGGCTTTGGAGGAGGCATGAGTGTGTAAAAAAGTGCCTGTGGGCACAGTTACATTGACAGCAAGCAGTTTATAGCTAGGTCTGCTCGAAAAGCTTTCCTGTCATGGTCTCAACAGTATCAACACACTATCCAGTAACCCCTTATTGTAATTACTCCTGCAGTTCTGGCAATTGTATCCAGGCATCAGCCTCTCTTGGCAGCACAGAAGGTCGCCTAACACACACCACCTTCCCTCAGGGAGCTATGATTACAATATATACTGTATATATCAGGACAAATATAACTTAAGCAGAGAGAAATATAAAACCCCTTGACTGAGATGTATGCAACATACAGCACAATTCTTGTTAACCATTCACTTGTGGTTTTTGAAGGGTCCCCATCCTACACAACACTATTCCACAGCTCCCTCCCCCTGCAGACAGCAGTCGGCAGCACACTCAAAAACCTGCTTGTCTCCTGCTATGCAGTTACCTATGTGATTAAAGCCATGTTCAGACAGACAATTGCACTGCATCAAAAAAGGCTGCCTCATCACATTTTTAAAACAGGCTTTCACATGGTGAGGGTCCCGGTCTACGTTCCTGCCAGTGTAGGCTCTGAACACAACCTGACTGATGCAGCGTCAAGCAGCAATATATTGCATTGGCAGATAAAATACCTCGTAACATGGATGGCTCAATTCTACTGTTTACCCTGAGATTCTCCAGACAAGGGATAAAATGGCTGTTGCGATGATAAACCTTCAAACCTTTCTTCATCTTGTCATCAGTACCTGTGGCAACAAGCCTCCACCAATGTAGCCACTTGTTTGTTCTTTTTGGATAGTCCTATTTTAGTATTGTGCTATTTCCCGTCTGAGCGTAGCCCTGCACTGCCCACATTTCCGTGCATAAGGCCCTACTTCCTTCCTCATTGCTGTCATTGTTTTCTCACACCAACTAATTCTGATAAATGAAGAGCAGGGGCCTGGAAAATACACATTTACTTAGGTCTGCTTTCATTTATGAGCTTTTCACAAATACACAAATACATTTCACACCGCAAACACTATATCCCATAGTTGGTATCTCTTGACAACCTGGGATGCAAACAACAGAGTTGGTATATTAAAAGGGCGGGAGTAGGATAATTTATGGGATGGAGGTTTTACAAGTAAAGGACGAGGAGGGGGAGAGAAGTCAAAACGCAGAGTATTTGCTCCTTTGCCAACGACAATGCAATGATGATGAGGAGGAGAAAGGTGTGCAGGGCGCATGCTGCTGCTTGACAGGCCAATCATGTTTCTGCAATACTGGGACATTAGTTCACCTGTAAATGCTGATTATGCAAAACAGGACGCAACACTTCCAGGGACCCTACGCTTCAATTTCACCTTGACTATCTGTGTGTCTGTGCGAAGGGTGTTTTATGACCACACCGAATCAGAAAAGATGAGAGACACTACACAGCAATGAGGACAGTAGGAAGAGGGGGAAGGGAGAATGAGGGTGGCGAAAAACACGAGATAGAGGATCAAAAGAAGGACTGAGAGAGGAAAGAGGAAATGAGAAATGTGTTTTTTTTTCCCCTTTCTCTTTCTCCTTCTGTTATTTTCAGCCTCCTGATCTCCATGTGGTCAGCCACTCAGGAACAAGTCTATCTGTCTACCAATCACCAGGGATACAGGTCAGGGAGTGCGGTCAGTATCAGAATGTGAGTGTGTTTCAAATCCTGTTTCTTTTTTGTTTAATATGGCTATCCTTGAGAAAGGCAGGTATGTGTGAGAGCACCCAAGAGGGAAGAAAATGCACTTTTGCAAGTATTGAAAAAATTAAACACCTCAGTAAGAGGAGTCATTGAAATGCACATCAATATTAGGCACTGCTGCTGCAAACGGTGTGTGAGGGGAAAAAAGAAAGAGAGAGAGATAGAGCAGGAGAGAAGAGAAATAGTAGAGGCGATGTTCATGGAATAGCAAACCATAGCTCAGCTGAGACAGAGCTAGCCAGGTTCAGGTAGAGGTGGTGTCATCCAATTTCCACAAATGAAAAGCCGGGGTAAGACAAATGTATAGGAGAGAGGAAAAAAACAAAGTGAGAAAGAGGAACAGAGCAAGAAGAAAAAAAAAAAGAAAGTAGGAGACAGCGAGGAAGAGAAACTGCATGGACAGAAAGACATAGAGAGAAGAACAGAGTGGTGAGTGAGGAGCAGCGGGAGCCAAACAAAAGGCAGCACTTCTGCTGCATTTTAATCAAGAGCTTTACCTGCGCTTGAATCAAACACCAGGGGAGCCCCGCAGATTGAGGCACCTCAGTGCGGTAACTGCAGACAGAAGGGCCTGAGCTACAGTTATCAGATATACCCCCGCACTCCACTCTGTGAGATTAAAACGACTTGACGCAGATCGCAGCCTCTTCGACATAAGCAGCCGCAATAAAGTGACGAGCCAGCCTATAAAAAAAACTAATTTCTTGCTCAATGGTACAGTCGCGCCGCGCGACGAGACCAGATGTCAATTTAAAGCGCTGTGGCACGTAGGGAGGCCGGCTGCCTCATTTTCCTTTGTCATTTCCAAGTGAGGGAAAAATACAATGAGGCAGAGTGGGTGAGTGAGCGAGCAAATGAGAGAGTCTGATAAAGAATGAGAGAGAGAGAGCGTGAAAAAAAATCGTCCCTACAGTAATTCCTCTTCATTTAGGCCAGCCGCGGCTTGATGTAAGAGAGTGTGAATTGCACAACAAATTGCATCTGGGGGTCTCCAGCTGCTTGTTATCTATCCCAGTAATAACACCATGACATCACGACACACACTTTAACAAACACAAGACAGCATGGAGTTATCCAACGCCATAATATAAATTCAAAAAACTAACGAGAGGAACCAGGATGGATAAAAAGAACCAACTCCTACTTTTCCTGAATCCTTCAACTTCCAGATATGCCCAACTGAACAGGATATAGTCAATCACTCAGCTTCTTACACACATTCCTATTTTTTCTCAAATTTCTCTATTTTCTCTCTCCCTCCTCATCCCTCCAAACCCTCTTCAATTTCAATTTCCTCCGGAGCTAAAGTGAAATGGTGGGAAGAAGGCTGGAACAAGGTTTGCGAGCCATATCTGGCACCATCAAGGAAAAACATGTCAATCATTTTGGGCTGGAGCGTGTCTGTGGCTTTGGGAATGGGCAGCCACCATATCAGGGAGCCAAGGCCGTTATCACATGAGGGAAAACCATTAGAGAGGACGGACTGTAAGGGGCCAAGTTGATTGGATTTGATATCTGGACGCACTATCAATTGACAGGACTGTATTGCATCCCTATGGACACTGGGAATTAGAATCAGGGATTGAAAGGGAGGTAGAAGACATAACAGAGAGGGAAAAGCTTAGAAAGGAAGGGTCCTTCCACAGCTTTACTTCATTTTGTTTATTTGGCTTAACAGTGGCGGGGATCCTGAGGTGGTAGTGGTGTGTTCTTGTGCACGTTGTGAGGAAAATTCCAGAAGCTGGTGATGTGGTGAGCTGTTGGTGACTCTTGTGAGCTGAGCTGGATCAACTCTCCCTCTCTCACCCTCTTCTCCAAAGCAGCTAAACCTGTCCGTTCAGATAATGGTTGCTGCTCAGCCCTAGAGCTGTGCTGATTTATTGCCCGTGGCATATCAATTACAGCACTCGCCACTGGAGGGGAGAAAGAGCAGGAGAAGGTGGCGAGAGAGGGATGATGATGAGGGAGGAAGGAAGAAGAGCAGCACTCAAGACGTATTCTCTACCCTCTGCACTGCATCGCAACATGTGGGTCACATCTGGGATACGAGGAAGAGGCACAATTGAGGGTTTAAGAAAGAGAGAATAAAGAAGGAGTGTGATAATAAGGGAAAGGGCTCTGGAAATTAATGCAAATTCTCAAGAAACACACGCTCTCATATATGCACAAAGTCAATTATTGTAACCCAACCATAGCATAATGGAGGGGGTGACGGGAAGCAATATGGTTTGAAAGACACACACTGGGCACACTTCAACCCACGCACACCGACTGAATATCCTCCCCCCTCCGTATATATACACAAACACATAAAAAATGCAACAAAAAAAAAACACAAGGAATAATACATTATGCAGATGCAAATCAAAACACACGTACAAAAACCTAATGGGTCTCTATCTTAATCTGCCCTCCACCTCTTCACTCAGCAGCCAACACACTCCAGAGATTGGAGATTTGCCCGGAGGAGGAAAGGGAGGAGGGTGAGGGGAGCGGGGGGGGGGGGGGGTGAAGGTTTGAACAGCACAAGGAGGCGGCAGGAAACGGGTGGTGGGTTGGTGGTGGTGGTGGTGGGGGTAGGATGGTTAGAGAGGAGGGGAAGATAGAAGGGAAGCCAAGCCCTGAAGCCTTAATCCTCTCCCAGGGTCTGCCTAATCTCACGGCCACTATCTGCATATGGGAAGAATGGATTACCATCCCCCGACACACCGACGGAGGGAAGGATTGACGGAGGGATGGGGTGGCAATCCCTGGACAGACAACACAATCACAGAGAGAGACAAACAAACAAAAAGTCTGACTGAAGTTATTACAGGGTAGAGGATGTGGGTTGTATTGGTACACAGCTGTTTTTGGTACACACGCCTGTGCTCAGACACACACATACTGCAGGTAGGCATGGTACAGACAAGTCATTTGCAGCCTGGTTAGCCCACAAATAGGACATATGTCCCAATCAGAGTCAGTCTCAGGGGCTAGGAGGTGGGGGTCAGACCACCAATCTAACCCACACCAACTAAAGCTGAACCCGTCCTCTTAACACAGCAAAAACTCAACACTTGAACAAAGCAATCACTCTGCCTGCTGAGGATTATCACAGAATGTCAACATTATTGCAATAACTCACTGGAATATTATCAAAATATATCGCGGCCCATCTGTCACTGTACATGGAAATTTGTCCATAAAGGTCCTCCTTATTCAATAACAGCTGAATGACAGCAGAGTATGTGTTATTATCTGGATATGGATAATATTTCTAGAGTGCCCCTGGGGGCAATTTATACAGAGTCTACCTTAGATCTGATATTCATTTTTGTGTCACTACCTCATATCATTACTTTATTAGCAAGGGGAAAAAAGTGAAAAAAAGGCACTTACTGATGAGGAAAGAATACCCCAAATGAGCTAGCACTTTTGAAGTGCCAAAAACAACTGTCCCTGCATCATATTAAAGTCATCCAGTCAGCCAAGACAAATTTCAGAGAGATTTTAAAGAGGTCGGAAAACAAAGCAGAATTGTATATTGTGGTATCTTGTATCATTTCCTTCCTGCCTTGGCTAAGGGAACAAGCTGACTGGCAAGTCTTAAGGTGTATAAAAAGCCCTTATGAGTTCTGTTTTAGTGCCAACGTAAATCAGTTTAGTGGAGGACAAATGCCGGTGCCCTCTCTCTTGCTCTCTCTCTCGCTCTCTCTCTCTCTCGCTCTCTCTCTCGCTCTGTGGCAGGTGGCCTGCCAAAATAAATGCCTTGTTCCAAAGTACAAAAGTAGTAGAGTGTGTATGTGTGTCTGTTAGGAAGTCAGGCACTGAAACAAATTGAGCCCCCTGTCTTTAAAGCACCTTGCTGGGCCGGCTTTCAAGCCATCACCCCGGCTGGAGTGATAAAACCTGATATAGACCTGTCTAGCAGCTACCCTTGACATGAAGGGGTTGAGAAAAAGCTACAGAGTAGAAACTCATTCCTCAAACATCGTCCTCGCTACGTTCTGTATTAGTTTTGCTTAAGTATGTTAGCCAAGAATACATTTTTTACAGCAGTCGCTTTACAAGCTGCTTAGCTCTGTTTCATGGAATAATGGAATCTGAACATTGTAAAATGTTTTTTGAGAAAGTGAGCCACAGGGTCATAAAACACATAATAATAAACAATCATTAAATACATCAAAAACAGGCTTAAAGACTTTACACCACAGTCTTTTTTTGTTAGCCTGTTAATTTGTAATAATCTGACTGATGTCACTTATTTCCATTGTCCTTCTTGTTCGTTTCCCAGGCTTGAATCAGTAGCCTGCACAAGGACGATGGCACAAACTGCCAGACAATCTACTCACACATTCAAGGGCTGGAGCAGCAATAAGTGCAAGGACAACTGCTTCCCTGACACCCAATGTGCCGTGTGGATAACAGATGTGTGTGTGTGTGTGTGTGTCAGCTGCCACTCTGAGACAGTAGACAGACTGTGGGCACTACATCACACAAATTCTTCCTCTCCTCATTCCCTGTGACAATAAACACACACACACACACACACACACACACACACACACACACACCCACACACACACACACACACACACACACACACACACACCCTTGTGTTTTTAGAGGTAAATGGGATTATATGCCAACAGTCGTTACTTCAGACACAACACAGTGGTATACAAGTATGTGGTAGTGTGTGTGCGTGTGCGTGTGTGCCTGTGCTCTAGAGCTACAATGCAGTTGTCCCTGCTCTCCCTGCATTCATCATATATTAGACAGAGGGGTTCGTCCACTACTGGGTATTTTTCAGATGAGGCCATGAGAGCATGACACGTGCCCACGCCCACGCCCACGCCCACGCCCACACACACACACACACACACACACACACACACACACACACACACACACACACACACACACACACACACACACACACACACACACACACACACACACACACACACACACACACACACACACACACACACACACACACACACACACACACACGCTTCTGCAACCTCTTTGAATCTGACCACTCGGCTCCAAACTGGAATGCAGAGGGAATGTGCTGCAGACGAACCTCTATGTGGAATTCATCACCTCATCAAACAAACACATACCATGTATATTTGTGTGTGTAAGGTAATCTATGTAACAGGTGTGTGTGTGTGTGTGCCCTACCTTAGCCTCTAAATCATACCTCTCCCTACAAAGCTAGCATTATACTAACATTCAGTATTAAGCAAAGGGTGAAACAGCCATTGTGTTTTAAACACTTGCTAAGCAGCTTGAGGTTGGTTAGCGAAATGCGCCATCTCTGTGCTGAAGAGTTTATGAACATTGTGTCTGATTTGGCTGGTGAACACCCCAGGGTGTCTCCCAGGCACGCAGCCCTTGTCTCTACAATAACACATGAAGAGCAGACAGACTATTCGTTTCCATCCTTACATCGAACCCAATCTTCTCCATCAAATCCTCTCACCCTATTTCTTTCTCTTCTCTCAGTTTTTCTCACATCTCTCCCCCGTCATGTTCTCCAACTTTTATGACTCATAGCAATGCAGACACCTAAATAAAATACAAACACCTCATTTATGAAGATCACAACTAAACATGAGCACAGGAACACATTTTCTCCTCCCCGTTTCCTGTCTCTAGGGTGAAATTCCTGGAAAAACAAAAGGCCTTCATTCCAGCTGCTAAGAGAGAATGAAAAAACGTTTGAACCAGCCATCGCACAAAACCTGCCCACATTTCAAAAAGGAGCACACAAACACACTGATGCAGGCACCGTCAGATTAGTGGTTTACTCTTAATCTCTCCACTGTGTTTGTGCGACTGGGTCTTTCTTTCCATGACAAATCCTGTGTCTGTCTGTCTGTCTGTGTGCGTGTGTGCGCGTGCGTGCGTGTGTGTGTGTGTGTGTGTGTGTGTGTGTGTGTGTGAGAGAAGGTGGGAGAGGTAGGCGATATGTAGGTCAAGGCTACAATGTGCCTGATATGAGTCAGAAAGTAACGCAGTAATCGTGCAGCTAGGTCAATATTTTTGGCTTTAAGAGAGCAACAGTAAGGCTGAACGATCAGAGGTGACGACACACAATAGCAGGTGTTTAACTTAACTTGACTTCATCCTCAATATAGTTACATAATATCCATAATATGTCTTGCGAGGCAGGATTCAATTTTATCTTTTAGAATTAAATGAGCCAACACAAACCGACTGAAAATCATGTTTTAGCCCATTTACTACATTCACGTTTTCTTTATATTTTTTCATCATATTTAACATTGTCTCCAACATCCTGAACTTAAAGGCAAGTTAATGTAACTTTTGAAAAAATAATTCATTCATAGCAAACAAACCACATCAAATCAATCAACTCCACAAAAGATTTCCTTGGTCTGGTATGAGCAGTAGCTTATGATGGAAAGTGCTAGTTAATGTTAGCAAACTTGCGATAGATATGGCTGAGGGAGTAACAGACATAAATGAGTCAGTGCTTTAGCTTTATGGCTTTATTAAATGAACATTTGCTTAGCCGACTGTTAATGTTAAACATTAAGAAAGCAATGTTTTTTGGCAGCAAATCAAAAATGAAATTAGACACAGCTTTATTGTGGTGGAGCGGTGTCATCTGACAGACAATGCTTGTTGATCAAATACATGACAAGTCGGGTCAATGGTGACCAGAAAACAGCCTATGAATCAACATGACCTTTAACTCTCGACCTGCAACATGTTTGTGCTGAGGGGGGGGGTCTGGTGCATATATCCGTTGGTCAAGGGGCACAGTCTGAGCAGATATAACAACGTAAATACAAAATTACCAAAACACCTGCACAGATATTTTAGGTAACTACCCTGTGGAGTGTGAACGGTGCCAGGCATTGTTATTGCTAATCACAAACCCAGCATGCATCTGCATGCCACCCCATGACTTGAATCAACACTGAGCAATGCCAGTCACAATGAAGGTCAACCACAGACATCATGGTGGTTTTCCAACAGTCATTCACACCACCAATCAAGTTGTGGTTTGAGCTTTCCAAGCTGGTTGCACAGGTGTTGATGTCATGAAACCACGGGTGAGGACAGGTTCAGTCAGAGTGCTGATTGAAGTAGGAACCAAAATGGTAAACTGAGGACCTAACTGAAGACCATCAACTGACCACAACATATGGTCTTTATACAGTATATACAATAAGACCAACTGACACTAATTAACTTTAAGATGCTGTCTGCTATTTTTTATAAAACTAACTTTTAAGAGAGCAGTGAAATGATAAAAAAAAAAAATATGGATGAATAAAGTACATTCATCCATGAACAGACTGTTCTGAGCTCTTTCAGTTACAACAAAACCGATGCATTCCTTCATAGCGCTGCTTATATTCTCCCTGCTGAGTTCACTATAAAGGAATGCAGCCTGCTCTGCCCAAAACAGCTTATTACCAAATGCTGCTGCTCACAACAGCAACTCCCTCCTTCTGCTTTCTCTGCCTCACACCCTCCATTTATGAGCTTGATTGACCCTTGCACTCCAGAGTGCCGGAGTGGGCTTGCGCTGCACTGCTTTGTAATAACTTGACAGAGAGTGTTGATTGTTGTAAAAAACAGGCATTCCATTATAAATCCTCTCTCCAAGGATTTGAGGACAGTGCTGTTCATGGTGGTAGTGGGTGGAAAGAATGGAAAGATATATAAAAAAAAATCACTGTCTCATTTGTTTTAAATGGCACCATAAAGGTTCTTGGACTGATGACCGCCAATATCGTCAGTGCTGGAGGAATGATCAGCTTTCCTTGGGACTGCAAGTATTTGGACCCTATTCCTGTTATATCAGCAACACAACAACAGCAAGAGAAGCAACTAATGAGAAAACACTTCAAACTGCTGATATCAACTCTAAATTGACAGTCTCATGCAAGTTTCGCCACAGAGTCGATGACTTGAGAATAAAAACAAAAAGGAAGACTAAAGTACAGTCTGCTCTCGGCTGTGTCAGATCTGTGGCAGCAATCGTTTTTCTGTTTACAGGAAGAATGTGAAGAAAATATGCATCTCTCGAGACAAAGAATATCTTAATATCTTTTTTGATTTCCCCACTGAGATAACATCACAAAGAGGCCGACATCTGACTTGAGCACTTCAAAGACTAAAGTCAGAGACTTAATCTAGCTAAGTTCTGGTGTCCCATCACACTAGATATGGTCCCCACTTATTACATTTATTGAAACAGACAGACAACTGACCATCTGCTCTCCCCCCCCAGTCTGAAACATTACGTAATCCAGTACAAGATTACAGAAATAAATGTCCTGCTTTGTTGCAATGACAACACACAAGCAAAAGCACTCGTGTGCGCTGTAAAACGAGTACACACACTGTATCTGGGCTGGTTCACTATTGACTTGGACAGCATCCTTATCAATCTTTGTCCATTAAGGCCTATGCTGTTTCCGGATGTGTGCTGTTGAAGAGTATTAGTAACCATATCATTGGCTATGACCGCATGGCTTTATCCTATGCTCTTAATGCTTTAAGACAGGCGTGTGGCTTGTGTCACATGGTGTTTGGCCGATTTATATCCTCAAATGGGTCATAAGACATCAGGGCTGATGCAGATGTCTCCGCTCGGGGGAATGTGTGCTCAACTCAACAGGGAAACCGTTGGAAAACAGTGTAATAATCGATGTAAGATGCTGTGGATAGTAAAAGGGCATAGACAGTATGTCTCCAACATTTAATTCAGGTCATAGTTTATTTGTAGGTTATTTAGAAAGAAGGTGGTTTTGGCTGATTTCTAGTTCGCTCTATATTTTAATCCAAAGACGAGATATATCATAAGCTTTTGTTCTACTAATCAAGAAACAGTGGCCAACCAATGAAACAATCTGCCACCCAAATACACACTGACCCACATGGTCAAACTAGGGCTGGGCGATAAATCTTTTTTCTTGATTAATTCAAATTTGTAGTTAAACACGATTTATTTTTAATTAAAATCGTTTTTCTCTTGAATTTCCACAACACCAGCGCTCCCTTTGGGCTCCCATAGGTCAAAGTGCGCTGACACCTCCCTCCGCCTCTCCACAGATAAACACAACATGGCAGCAAGCCAGGATGAGCTCGCCCCCAAAAAAGGCACAGTGTCGTCGGTTGTTTGGAACTGGTTTGGTTTTGTGGCGTTCGACAGCGAACAAACCACGACCCACTGCAAAGTTTGTTTGAAAGCTGTTGCAACCAAAGGTAGCAGTACAACCAATTTATTCCAGCACCTCAAGAAGAGGTCAAACTCATCACAATATACAGGAAGAGTCGCAAACAGCATACACACTGAACAAAGACACTGCCATGTCCAGGAACTCAGTGGGACAGGAGCATTCATTTTGTTTAAATGGCACTGTTCACATCTGAGTCATGTGAGGCCAACAGCAATTATCTTCAGTCGCGCCGTTGTGGAGCTGAAACAAAGGAAGCTCCTCTATCCCGCCTGTTTTTAGCTCAGGAACCCAGTTTAAAGCCAGTGAATATTCAAGCCAAGAGACAGTGTGTGTGTCAATGTACGTGCACACCCATGCAGGGAGGAGAATAGGGGCCTGTGAGATCAGACGACTTCCTGTCTTGTTCCAGATCGTCAGCACATACTGTATTCCTGGTGAAGCGCACAGCGGTGCATGCATCACTGCTTCACTATAGAGGTATAGACAGAGACAGAGACGAGGGCTGGGGTGTAAATGTGGATGCGGGTGTGACTAAAAGCTTATTGTCAAACCGTTCGTAGTAACTACGTACAGTAACAACACTTTTGGAGTTCTACTTCCCTTTCTTTAACTACATAAAAGACTAAATGTACATTTAATGATGTCTACAGACTAAAATCTTCTCGGGAAAGAGGCAGAAAAAAAATTAATCAGATGGTAGGCTGGAGAACAGAATGAAAAAGTATAACTGAGAAGAGGGAGATGGAGTGAGAAAGGGTCTAATAATCAGGCGAGAGATGAGGAGACACGAGAGAGAAAATGGTGCAGGTGAAAAGGCGAGGTGATGGAAATGGAGAGAAAAGAGGGAGAGATAGAGGAGTGAGATGAGAGGAGTTGACGATACCTTTTCAGATAGCCGGCGAGGCGGAACGAGGAGGAATGAAAAGAGATAAGAGGAGCGCAGTCTGTGCATGTTTAGCTAAAAGGGAAACTTTTTTCCTCAGCTAGTGGGCAACTGAGTGGCTGTCACATAACTACACCCAACACCACTTCAACTTAGACTAAGTACTTCAAAACAATACTCTTTATGGTGCCGCACTACAACTTCCACAAGGACTCCACATTTTTTAATCGAGTGCTTCAATAGCTGAGCATTTATCACTCCATGGACTTTAAATGTACTCTCTATTGAGAGAAACAGAAAACTGTCTCTCGGATTATTTTGAGTTGCTTTGAATGCCTCATTTTTATTATTTCCACATAGAGACAAATTCAGGTCACCCAGTCAATACCTTACCAAACACCACAGCCCGCAACTCTTGAGGATATTCTTTTTTAATTTTCAAACCTGTGAGCAGCATCTCCTTAATAAACAAGTTTTGTTATTGTGAAAATTTAACCTCAACTGTGATTCTTAGGTGTGAATATTCACACAACTCCCACAGTCTTTTTTCTTCAACTGTTCTTTATGCTAATCAAGTTAACATCTTGAGAAAAAATACATTCATTGTCATTCACATTGTTTCAGAAGAATACTTATACATCCCGCCCCAAAATCTAGCATAATTTAAAACAGTATGAAATTAAATACCAAATACAAGAGCTGCACTTTTTAAAACTATACTGTATTTTATAGCTGTATCTAGCAAAAGAAAGAAGGGCTCTTTGTAATCTACCCACCTTTCTAGCATTAAGTAAAACTATTTCTATAAGAAAATATGATGTCATTATATGCACTATTGTCTCAAGCTATCATATGTTACACAAGAATGTGGGAAGAAGCATAAATAAGGTTCTCCTTAAGTATAACAATTTTTTTGTCTCCAACAGTTGATAATGAACCAGCTGGAAGCCACAGTCTACCAACTTTTCTACCAAAATATCCCTCCCCAGGCCAAAAACATTTGGCACTGAAGTCGAAGTCTTCCGTCCAACACATCCATTTCATTGATCCATTGATCAGAGCCTTAAGAGAGGCGCCTGACTGGTCTTGGAGCCCTCCCAAAAGGAAGGGCCGGGCCTACTGGTCGGTCCAGAAGGACGAGTAACATCAGCCATTGTGAGTCAGTCACAGGGCAAACAAGGGGAGGGAGCAGGGAGATTCAACAGGAGACAAAACACCCAGCAACCTCGAGCACACGTTTAGTAGGTCATATTACCGAAACTGTCTTTCAACTTGGCAGACAGTACAATTAATAAAGCTGGCGCTAGTGTAAACAGGGCGTGTGTGTGTTCTGTGGGTGTCCGACGGTCTTTGTGTCTGTCTAAGTTTACATTAGACGTTCCCGTGTCTAAATGTAGCAAGTGACAGAGGGAGGGAAAGAACTGGGTGTGTGAAGAAAGGAGAAATGGGCAGATGAGAGAAAAAGACAAAACAGTGTCCAAAGAGCTTGTCGGTGTCGTTACAGCAACAGAGCCCAGGACGCTGTAGAGCTTTGGGGAGGAAGAGAGTGTGGGGGAGGATAAGAACAGACGTGGAGAGAAAGAAAAACACAGAGGGAGATGTGTTGGAAAGACAGAAATGTGAGCGCAGTGGAAGAGCGATAAGGAGAGACTGGTGGGAGCGGGGGCAGATGAGAGGAAGAGTGGTGAGTGAGAGGAATGCCAGAGACAAAGAGGGGAGGAGAGGAAAGAAGACAGGAGAGAAAAGGGACTAAATATATCAGCGTCTTGTTCAACAGAACACTGAGCTGGATATTAAAAGTCTTGGGCTTATAGGACAACCGTTGCACTGGATGCTACAGGCCTGAAGCTACACACATGCCCTTCGTGTGGTACGCTTGCCAACTTTTTTGACAAGAGAATTCAGAAGGAAGACAAACTTCTCTTTGCAAAGCCCCACACAGAGTGTACCCAGTAGAGGAGATGAATAAAACCGGTAATTTCAATCTCAGATTTGAATATCGCTGTGCATGACAGACACAGCCTTGCTGGGGGAACGCAATCATTACGAGATAAGAAATATTCTCCTCCTTGTGGATTTAAATGTGTTTAAATGTTATTTGCCCCGGTCTGATTAAGTCTCCGCTCTGTTTCTACAGCATTCCAGCCTGCTGAATAAGGCCCCCGCAGCCTCCATCTCTCCACCGCCTCCTCTGCATTCTCAGCCGGCCACCTCGCTATAGTGTACAAATATATCACACCAATACCGGCCAGGCAAATGACCTGCCATGTTCTATGGCCCCCCAGGGACCTACTGCCACTCATAACTCCACAATCTCTTGCTTATTTCAGCCACTCACCGCCACTTTCAAAGCAGATTGAAAATACGGCTGAGGCGTTATTTGAGCGCCATTATGGTCCATTGTTTGGGTATTTATGCAAGCTGGGCCGCTCGGCTTCAGAGTGAAGAAAATGGTGTCGGTAATGACTCAAGAAATGTTGGGATATATGCCACGCTGGAAAGTATAGGTGCAAAAGTGGATGGAGCACAGAGATTGGGGCTTTTAGTTTCCGCAATTTATTGTCATAAATGACGGGCGCTGTAGCAATATTGAAGTGTTTGATGTTATTGAGTGCCTGCCATGGTTGGAAACAAAGTCAGCATGTTAATGTCACTACAAACAATGGAGAAAAATAATCAATATAAATATTAACAACTGTGCTCCCAATACAAAGCAAAGTAAAAAGCAATATTTGTGCTTTGAGCCTTCTAGATATTGCCAGCCTTGTTATCAGCTAATTCCCTTCGGCACAGCAACTGAGATCAAGCTTTACCCTCAGTCCGGTGTCTGAACAGACAATACAAGAAACCTTTTGTTCTCTACCAAATCACTTTGCACGGGGCAAAATCAGTTCTACAAAGCTCTGGAATTAAACCACAACCTAATATGTCTTTGGTACAAGTGGGCCCTGACCTATTATTTGACAAAACGCTGTTTGATAATGGGATTCAGCGCTAAGCTGGTCTCCGTCGCCGCACTGCAATCCACTTTCCTCTGCAGGTCGGCTGACCCTTCCCTTGGTGTGCTGAAGGATGGCTTGTATGATCTGCTCTGGCTTGTTAAAACTTGTGATTTCACAAGGGGGAAAGGTTAAGGCACGCACAACGACAAGAACCTGTCACCAGAGTCGTGCTCATGACCTCTACCCACAACGCCAGAGCAGAGAGACAGCGAATTCTCAGAAGAACCCTGGTTTTCACACTCTCACTCTCTCTCTAGGAATACTGAAGTACTCGACCTGCACGCCTCATTTGAATTTCAACAGCTGCCTTAAACTCAGTAGTGACACACACACACACACACACACACACACACACACACACACACACACACACACACACACACACACACACACACACACACACACACACACACACACACACACACACACACACACACACACACCAGGTTCTGCAACTCAATCGTCCAAGAGAAAGCACATTTTCTAAGAGAATTGGCTCATGAATCGTGAATTTGGGCGTCGGGGAGGTGTCTTGCTATATGCCCTGACCTTTCCAAGGAGAGAACGGAGTGAATCCATTTCTCCTGGCGGTGTTTGAATGAAGCGAGATGCAGCAATTATTAAAGCCTAATGAATAACTGGGACAAAACAAAGCGCAGACACACACAGACACACACACACACACTAGCCATTTCTGCTCGCCCCAAAGGCTACATTAGCATCTTAAATAAAACTGAAACTCTTACTCAAAATGCAGACAACTCTTGGGAGCGTGTAAAAAAAAAACACATCCTAACCTGTAGATATAAACAGTATGCAGTGCACAACATAAACAACATTTAAAAGGGAAAGAGGGAGAAAAACTAAGGAAGCTTTATGCTAATTAAGACGGCCATGGGTCAGTTAATTGTTGCACTTGCAAAGCCAATGACAGCTGAGGCTCAGTTCGGCAGTCTTTATGTTGATCTCATTTTTGGGTAGTCACACGCGTCAGTCTGTCACTGAAGAACGGATATTGTGCAGCTACATATGGGATTTACCAAGCACACGAGAACATGAAGCCTCTCTGTAAGCTGATTCACTAGGGAAGGAGGAGGGATGAAAATAAGAGACTCGGAGCAAAAGAGATCGACAGATTATGAAGGCTGACCACAACCGCTTTGACCACCACCAAAAACCTCTTAAAGCTGTTATCATGTCAAATAAGAGAAATCCTGGAAAGCCTCAACTGCAGCGAACATTTATTTTACAAGCTCCCGGCTGAGCACACAACCAAATCTCTTACTTCACAATGGATTTCTGAGTCATCCATCAATGTATGTACTGCTGTGGTTGTGTGTGAGAGGAAGGGCGTTGGGCGGCGCTTGAGGTGCTTTGTCCAGCAAGCGTGACTCCACGTGGCCTAGATCCAGCCTGGGAGTGAAAGGGGGCCGCAATGCCGCTAATTTGGGTCAATGTGTTGCTGGGTTGTGGCCTCCGCTCCTTCGGGAACAGATATGAATGTGTGTGTGTGTGGAAAGTGTGCATGTGGGGCTAGTTAAACTTTACCAACCATCTGTTTTCCAGCTGTGTCGTGTTTCCTGTTCTGAGCTGAGCTAGTCTCTCTCTCTCTTTCTCTATCTCATCATTATATGGTCTTCATTAACAGGCCAGTGGCTGATGTAGCTGGCTGGCAGAGTTATTCCAGCTATGTGTTTCTATTGGAGGGGTGGGGGGTGGGGGTTCCTCGGGGAGAAATGTGTCAGCCTGATCCACAGCTTGGACAAGACCTTCACCGCCACATCGCACTACGAACATGACAGGACGCGAGAGGCAGGGAGGGAGAAGATGTATGGAGAGTTTGAACATGGACAGGGAGCTAGGAAGAGTACTGTGAGCAATCCTGTCTTTTGTCTCCTGTGGTTGTTGAAGTATGGCCAAGTATTTAGTAAATACACACAAATGTACACACACTTGGCTCTCTTGACAGGCATAAACCTCAATAAGAACAACAGTGAAACAGGATCCTGAGCCCATCTCCTGAAACTGTGAAGTCAACAGTCTGTTACTAAACGCTCCCAGAACATCGGAAATAGGGGAAATATAGATTTCCCTGACAGTCTTTGAGTCTCTTTAGCCTCTCAGAGCACGTCTGCTCTCATGCACTAACTCAATGTGATCTTCGAGAAGTGGCACCGAAAAAAAGCATTTTAGTTTTCCTCTGTGATGGCAGCTTAAAAGCAGGAGCTGGAGATAGAGAGTTTAAAAAGAGTCTTAAGAGACAGAGCGTGTGGTGCAACAATAGGATGCACAAAACCACAGTGTCTACTGAGCAAACACAGCAATGTGTGGTCTTTAGTTCAGTTTTTTTCTGTTCCACCTGTAACACATACAGAATATCACAGAGAAAGCATGCATACACACTGCAAATACGAGACAGAGGCAACATTGCAGCCGATAAACACAAACTGAAACCCATCACACAAACACGCACACACACACACACACACACACACACACACACACACACACACACAGACATGGGGATGGGGCTTTACCACAGTGGCGCCGGGGCAGGGCAGGCGGCAGCAGCAGCTACTAATTAAGAGTGGTTGGCTGAACAGCTATAGTTAGGGCTGGAGCTGGAGGGCTGAGGAGAATAGGGCGACAGGTCTGACACCGTGTGAGTCTTTATGTGTGTGTGTGTGTGTGTGTGTGTGTGTGTGTGTGTGTGTGTGTGTGTGTGTGTGTGTGTGTGTTACTAGCGGCCCTGGGGCTATAGGCTAGGGCCCCAGTTCAAGTCTCGCTGACTCAGATTCAGCACTGCCTGTCTGGCTGCAACATTGCTGGTGCAGCTAGCAGGGAGGAAGAGCAATTTGCTCTTTCCCTGTCTGTGTTGCTTTATCCCTTTTCTCTTTCCTCCCTCCCTTCCTCACTCCCCCGACTCGGGTGTTTTACGCTACGTTTTTTGCTCATCTTTCAGTTTCACTTCCTCCTTTGTGCTTTTCATTCCCTTTCTCCACTTTCCAGCCACCTCCTCATTCTCCGTCTCTCCCTCTTTTCTCACCGCTTCCGCACACAGTCAATGTGATTCAATAAGCTTTATTGGCAGTGAATGTGTTCACGGAGCAGAGGTGCGGATTACAGTGGAGATCAAAACAGGAAATGCATTTGCTTTTAATGGCCCTCAACAGTGATAGCCCAAATCAACTTTTCCCCGTCTCTCTTTCATTCCAACTCTGTTTTTGTTTCCACTTGTGGAGACTAGAAATTCCTGTTCTCCTGCTGTAACCGCAGTGAATCAGACTTGTTGGGCAACTCTGGGAATTAACTCCATAGCTCCACTGGTTCACTGCATCACACTGTGAAATGTAAACAAAAACAATAAAGATGGCCTGAGTGCATTTCTACAGTAGTCTTTTAAAATGCATAACCTGGTATAATTATATGTTTGCCATCTGCATCGAGAAGTAAGGTCATAACTTTCCTGTGATCAAAAAAAGCTGTTATTGTGCATGTTTAAGGTAATTTGTTGTATTAGAATAACTGGTTACCATATTAACATACATTAAAAAAGGGCCTTGTGACAGTATAAGAGGCTTGGCCTAGGTCTTAGTTATTTAGCGTGCCAGCTAATCCTATTGTTGTTGTCTCTGGAGCATAAGTGGCGAGCTTGATGTTAAATCCTTGCTTTTGTCTCTTTGTGTCTCATTTGCTGCCATCGAACACAGTAAAATAATAGTCATTCACATTTAAGTGTAGACCCCGTTTTGAAAGTCAAGTACCATCCTCATGCATACCATGAAGAAATACTGTGAAGTACACTGTGAATATCACATCAAACAAGCTTAACATGACAGAGCATTCGACTGTGGCTACCTACTGGACTGAATCACTGCCAATCCACTGGATTCCCAGCATTGCTGAACTGCCAAAAATGGAAAAGTGACATAGTTGACATTTGAATGCCTCGAACCGTGGGAAGGTTAATGGTATGAAATCGGCAAGTTGCCATTCTTATGCACCAGGTCCTGCGCTGCCACTCCACTTTACTCCTCTTTCTCAGGACTGCAGTTTACTTTGGTGCTGGCTACATACACACACAAACATCAACACACACTTGCTCTTTTGTGTTTGCAGTCTAAACAGAGTGTTATGGGAGAGTGTGTCAGTTTATTGTTTGTCTGTTCCTCTTTCTGTGCTCCCTGATGTTTACCTCTGCAGAACAATGGACTGGCCTGGGAAAACCTGAGCATGGGAGGTCTGATCCTGTGTGTGTGCGTGCATTCAATTTTTCTGACTACGTAATGTAATTCTGATTACATTTCCTTCATAACAGTCTCCATGGTGCACTTACTTTGCACTGTCTAACTACCATTGTACCACTTTTGAACTGAGGGAACGTTTTTGGATGAGGAAGACCACTCAGCTGGATGAGGAAGACCCAACATGCAACTTAACCCATCATTTCTCTGACAACTTCCTGTTGTCATCACATCAAATCAATTTTCCACAATGGCCACTCCTGTACTTTGCTGGCTCCAGAGAAATTGAGAGTACTATTAAACATGCAGCCTTTCGCAGGAAATCAACAGTAAAAAGCGCTATTTTCCATATTATAATTTTTTTGTATAGAATATCCCATGTCAATCACATTACACAACACAACTTAACCCTGGCATCTGAATACAGGCATTTGCAAGTAAAAGTAGAGCGAGACACAAACACTCAAAGAGACGTCAAAAGGGCATTATCTGTAGCTATGGGCTGCTAATTCAGCCAGCCGTACATAAAAACCACTCTGTTTCAGCGTGTGCGAGATCTGGGCCTCCAGCCAGCCAACAGTTGGGCCAACTGTCTCATGTGGGCTTACCACTGAGGCTAAAACTGATACGACTACTGCGACTACAAGACTCTAACCCTAACTTGAAGATGGCTTAAATCTGAGCATCAGTGCAGCGAGGGTTACTTCATCTACATGTGACGAGTCCAGGGTACCTATTCATAAAGATTCTCCGTGCTTGTTTCAAAAAAAGATCATATTCATCTAACAACTGCAAAATCTGTAGAAAAAGAGACCTCATTGTGTTTTTCGAGAGGAGAAATTGTATCAAAAGAGTGTCAAAAAGCACAGCGTGTTATCATGAGTAAATGCTGTGTAGCTTTTCATTACGAGAGCTCGACACAGAGATAGACAGACAGCGAGAGAACAGAGAGGCCTGCGCTGTGCCCATCCTCACTTTGGCCCAGCGCCAGCCCTGCTCCGACAGAGGAAGAGAGAGAAAAGGAGGGTGTTGGGAGCACGCGTGTGTGTGAGGGGGGCAAACATTCCCCTGGCAGGATCCCCGGGACCCGGCGGAGGGCAGGGTTCAGCCGGTGAAGGAGAGGCTGCGTGCCCGGCAGTCAATTAGCGGCTTGCATTTACACAACAAATGGAGCTCCCACGGTTTCTCCAGCGCTCACACGCGTGCACACACCACTCATGAGTGTATCCACTCAGCGCTCATCAGCACACGCCGACGCAAGGTCAGAGAGATGGGGAGGGAGGAAGAGAAAGAGAGAGGAAGAGAGACAGAGCAAGAGGCCAGCTATCTGCTAGAGTGGCACTCTACAAATACTAACTCATTGGCTGTATCAGAAACAGAAGCAGAGCCACTGTGAGCACAAAGTAACAAAATCTCAACTGCTGAATACTGTGGAACAGACATGGATACTTGTTTTGATCTCATTTCGCCCTCAGTAGATTTAACAGCAAAGATTGTGGAAAAGAAGCTAGAAGAGCTAGATCATGATAAAGTGCTGAAACAATGAATTTGACTCGTTCCGTTATTAAACATAAATGCCAAATATTCACTGGTACCAGCTTCTCAAACCTGAGGATCTGCTGCTTCTGAATATTATTGTAAATTGAATATCTTTGGTTTTGTAACAAGCAATTTGATGTCAAATAGGAAAGTCTCACTTTGTTGTTGTTTGTGTATGTATTTTATTTATTTATTTATTTTAAGTGTTTTTTTTGGCTTTTATTGCCTTTATTTGATAGGACAGCTGAAGACAGACAGGAAAGGGGGGCAGAGAGAGAGAGGGGATGACACACAGCAAAAAGCCACAAGTCGGATTCGAACCCTGGGCCGCTGCAGCAAGGACTCAGCCTCGGTATGGGTCGCCAGCTCTACCCACTGAGCTAACCAGGCGCCCGTTTTTTTTTTGTTTTTTGTTTTTTACAATTTTCTAACATACCACCACAGGTTAACTGAATCTGCATTCAAACCACTGACGATGCATTGTCTGAGGCTACTGCTCCATCAGTCCACCCCACAAGTCACCTGTGTGCGTGCAACAGGTAGTCCATGCCTGTGTAAATGCAATGAATGGTGGTACTGGAGTTCTCTTTTGGTGATTTGCAGCATTAAATGTAATTGGTTTAAAAACATTAGCAGGAACAGCCAACATCATCTGTTAGGCCCCACCAAATATATCCAAACATAAATGTACTTAGCAGGTTTTAATTTAACTGAGCTGGCAGCAGTCAAATATTAATTCTGTGTGATTGGTTACAGTGTAAAGCCGATGTGAGGCTACTGACAAACAAACCGACATTCGGCTCACTGTGAGATGGACACAGGGAAGTACAGGAAAAGGAAGGAAAGACAAGGGGAAACCGTTGAAGAGACACAGTCAGGCAGAAAATACAGGGCAGGAGTGACAGACGTCCCTTTCAAACATTTAGCTTCACCCAGAAGCCTTGTGGAAAATTGCCATGTCAAGGTGACAAGTGAACAGGAGCTAAAGTCAATACTGTTGACTCAATAAAGTTGATCAGGCAATACCCCTGTCGGGACCTCGTGAAACTCCCTTCAATCTTTCTTTGCGATGCTAGAGAGAAAAAAATACACACCATTTCCAGGGCAGAGTTACATTACACCTGTGTGCAGATCAAACCAATACAAAGACACTCAGAGATGAAATTTTTTTAAGTTGCTCACTGCAAGCATGTGAGATGCCAAATGCACAACTTTAGGAGAACTTCAACAGCAATGAACAACATTTCTAAAACAGTACAACAAGACATCTGCAAAGAGTTTAAGCCAAAATGATGGTGAGAAAATGAGCAAATAATAACTCCGCAATGACCCAAAACAAGCTCTAAGTTCTGCAACTTAACTATGGTATGCGTTGGCACAAACCTCCTTCCTCTCTGCAATTAATTCCACTTTTCTTGATACCTCTATCAATTTCCTTGCAGAGCTGGAGCTGTTGCATTAACTTTTCATAAGGTGGCCACATAAAGAAATACTAAGTCGGTCTGCACTGTCTGCCATGTTGAATATGCAGTGTAAAAACATTGCTGTAACCACTTTGATGACATTGAAACGTGATAATCCTGTTAAGCGCACAGATTTATACAAGCTCTTGTAAAATTCTGCTTTACCTTTAGTGTATGAAGACCTTGGTCTTGTGCAAAGTATAACAGAAAGGTCTTTTACCTGCGTGTTTTTGGTTGAACACGATCTATATCATAAATTGGATATGGGGGGGGGTGACAGGAGCACAAGACAGGAGACAATCACTGTCTCTGTCTGTCTTTACTTCCCCTGCTCCCTGCTCCTCCCAACCATCTGTCATTCTCTCCCATTGACATTCAGGTGAGAACTGCCCTGTCTGCAGACGCCATATCTGTGTGTGTGTGTGTGTGTGTGTGTGTGTGTGTGTGTGTGTGTGTGTGTGTGTGTGTGTGTGTGTGTGTGTGTGTGTGTGTGTGTGTGTGCGCGCGTGTGTGTGCACGTATGTGGTTGGGAGCTCGGCAGTTACAGTGGAAGCGGCCCGCCAAAGTTAATGGGAGGAAGACGTAGGTTTATACTGTTGTTGATGAGGTCGTGCGAGTTTGGAGTGTGTGTACGTACCTCATCACTGGCGGGTTGGATTGCTAATGCGCGCGTCTCTCTGCCTTCGCGCCCTCTACCCACTCTATCCATTCATCTGCCAGCCTATACATCAATCTATCAGGGACAATTATTGGTGAAACGAGACCAGTGGTAAGTGGATGAGAGGTGACCTGCACCATACAGCAATCAAACCCCAGCCCGTCGCCCTCCCCTTCCCTTTCCCTCCAGCTGTGCTCTGAATAGGCCCTTAAATCACTCGGCCCGGGCCCTTTGATTGGTTGACCTCTCTGCATGATTAAACAGCCATTTTCATCACGTCCTCCATAGGAGAGTGACAGAATGAGACAGGAGGAGAGAGAAGGGGAGAGACAGACACACTGATAAAGGAGGTGAGCGAGCCCGACAAAATGGCATCTCTCCACATTGATGATAAGACATGTGGATCAGAGGAGAGATACGAATATCACCTGAAAGCATGACCAACATGACCAGGCAGGGCTGGACGATGTAACCTAAAATCTATATTGACTTCTACACTACACCGTAGGTTGATACATTGGGCGAACAGCAGATAGTCAGTATCTTGCTCAAGAGCACCTTGACAGAGATGGAGATTCCTCTGCAGTGAGTCCATCACACCGTAATGTGGGGGAGCTAACAAGATATCACAGGGGCACAGTCAGCATTGCTGTGACCAGAAGACCTTAACACTAATTCCGTGAAATCACCAGTCTGAAGAGTGGGTGAGTTTAATTTCCTCCTCTTCCCTGAAACCAAACTTCTCGTCCGATAAAATCGCCACCCCCTCGTAACATCTGTTTGGCTTCCAAATAAAAAAGCCGTAAAGCCGGTGTGGCGGGGTGGCACAGTCACCGGCAGCTGTTCAAATGCTGCGTTCAGTCCTTAATTAAAGTTTGACTCAGCTTCTCTGAGTTTTTCGGCGTCCTTCCTTCCCCACACGTTCTCTTTTTCTCCCTAACCCTTGCACAACATTATTTATTATTCTTTGGTGCAAGCAGCCTTGTTGCTGTTCTGAGTTAGCTAGTGCTGCCAAGTTCCCTCCCTCACTCCTCTGTTGTCTTCTTCTTTTCCCTGAGCCGTTTCTGGCCGAGGTGCAGACTCTGGCATCATTTTGTTGAGATTTCTCCTATCCCGCCCTTTCACAAATCTAAACGCTCAAGGCTTTTATGTTGATGCAGCTACAAGCAGACTGGGAGACGGGCTACTTTTGAAAATGTGTCTGTGCTGTGGCCAAGTTTGACTGCAGCACTGATTGCCGAGGGCAGGATGAGGTGTGCCTCTTGAATGAGCTAAAAACAGCTTGTGCTATGTTTTGAGAACAGCACATGTGGCAATGGCTCTGAAATGTGTCTTCTTACTAGTTTAGGACAAAAAAAAAAAATCACTTATTACCGATGTTTCAGCTTGATGATGTCTTTGGTTGGAAAATGTCACCTTGATGTCTATTCTAAAATTAATCTTTTTTTTCCTCCATTTTCCAAGCTACACTCAACACTCTTGTTGCCCCAAGTGCCAGTTGGACAAATACTATCTGTCATGTGTCAGAGGGCAGGCAGAGAGAGTCTGCTGGTTCACCAGGGGCCATGTCACGCTGATCTCAAGAGCCAAATGAGGTCACACTCGGGTAAAAATGGAGAGCAAAGCCTATCAACCAGAACAGCCACATTCCTTCACATGCAATGGAAACCAAGGGAATAGTGGATCTTAGTGAGGCTGGGCGTGTAGTGGGGGGGCTGGGAGGGTGTCCCCCAAGAGAAAGATTTGGAGAGAAAGGAAGCAACTCCTCCCAGCTGCCACGCATCAGCACATCACACCAGTCACAAGTTACACACCCCATTTCATTTGGAATGCGGTAGCACAAAAAGAGCTGAATGGTATCTCTGACGCATTCCTTCATGTTTGCTGGCTGCTTCATCACATGCTCTGCATCCTTATCCGCCTCGCAAAATCTACCAGCTGAGAGAACAGGCTCGCTGGGGCAAGAAGAGTAAGAGACAACCGGTGAACAACCTTTACAAGATGCTCTTTACTAACCTAGCTCTCTTCACGGGGGAGTTGGGACACCGCCGACCTATGTGACAGCTCCTGTTGGGGGGAGTGAAGGCCAGGGTCAGAGGTCACCAAGCACAACTGGAGCCATCATGGGATAGTAATGTGTGGCTTGCACTCACACCCACCTAAAACCCCCCTCCCCCATTATGCAGTAGCAGCTCAGAGGTCCACCCCAGACTGGGCAAAAAGCAACACGAGGGCCCTGGCAATAAAACCTGCATGGCCCCACTCCACCTTTAAAGTAGGGATCAGTCTAACCTTTGACCTTCCCCCTATCCCACCCCTCCTTCCATTTTGGAGGCCTCCTCCTCCTGCTCTTCTTCTATTTATGGTTACAATCAACAACCCACCCCCCTTCCTGGCGGTCCGCCATTGTCTGGCCTGGAGTACTTACTCCCAGAGTCCCCCTGCTCTGCTTGCCTCTCCTCCACAGGGGGTCGAGGGGGGTGAGGCGATTTAAAAGCACCCCCGGGACTCACGTCGCTGCAGCATAAAGGTAAACCCAGGTCTGCTAAAAGAATTAGGTTGAGCAGCCACCAATGTTCTGCGCAACATGCCGTCTAGTGGTTTTCCTCTTAACAAGCTATGTAAGGTAGGAAAGAGAGGGAAACACAGGTTTTATGGTCCTTGAGCACATGTTTCCACTGAGAGTAGAAGAAAAACAACCGGTCTTTCAGGAGCATCCCAAAACGTTTGTCTAAAGTTTTGAGAAGAATGTTCTCCAAGCTGTTCAGCTATGCCAACAAGGAGGTTATAGGCCAAGACAGAAGCAATCACATGCAAAATTTACATTTTAAACTTTATTTGAGATCCCTTTGCATTGTGCTGCCTACGATATGTCGGTGTTATCATTAGCTTGCTAAGCAGGTGAGGTACAGTATTACTCTGTAACTGTAGCCCCTGTGAACAGAGAAAAGTCCCTTGTACATGTGTCTATGGTTGACATGCTATGCAGTGGCACAATGCCAACACACAATGGAGGCCAGACTCGGCGGGCTACTCATCACTTCTCCCTCTTTAACCCTTTGAGAGGAGCACAAAAGAGGGAGCTGACAAAGAGGCTGTGGAAAGAAAAGGAGGTAGCAGATGAAGGAGGTGTAGGGGAGTTTTAAGGGGAGTTTCAGACTACATTTGCTTTTTGACAACTTGAGTTTGGCTCCACCGTAAGCATAGGGCAATGGATGCCAGGAATCCAAACTATTTCTCAGATAAGGACACAACACTGTTATTAGAGCCGTACAGTAAGTAGTAACTATTATTTACGGCCCAGTTTTCTTCAAAATAACGTTTAAGTTTCCGTTCTGTTCTTTTGGGCGTCTGTTAATAACACTAATCATTTGTCATCTGGGCTACAGTTTAAAATAAACTAATACTACTTTCAGTCAGAGCTTAGAAGTTTTGAGCTGGCCCCAAAACCTGACAGGTCCCACTTGGCCCCGCTGTGGAAAAGTGGCTACTGGGAGTTAAATGTGGGGAGGTGCGAGGCTGGGAAGTGCTCCAAAGTGATTTAGGGCTACTAAGCTACTCAAAATCTACCCTTCTTTTTGCAGCTGAAGTGGGATTGTATAGTAGATTTAAGAAGACTAACTGCCTATTCTGTTACACCGAAGAACGAAAAAATAAATGTCCTCCTGTATTGACTGGTTCTCTGTTAAGTGTCTGCCTACATAAGATGTCACTGAACACACACACTCACACATGCATCAAACTAGCCAGAAGCACCATCCCACATCAAAAAAGTGCCAGGCACTCAAGGGAAAAAAAATTAGTGGTAAACAAAATGAATAAATGAGCACTTATCTCCATCTGGTAAACACACATACAGGTGCTGACATCAGAGTGTGTGGTTTATGAGCCATGGAGTGAGCGTGCACGCACACACAAACACGAGACAGAATGCAACAAAGGGAGAGTGATCATACCTGTGTCCTACACGCATATGCACACACTTTCTCAGTGTCCCCACCGCTACCTTTGGGGGCAACACCGCCATACTGCTGACCTCTCTGGAATAAGTTGCCCTACCTTCTGTTAACACGGGGCTTGTTGCTGGCTAGCTCACAACACAGCCACAGTAAAAGGGGTCAGACAGGCAGCTAGCTGATTTATAGGCTAGCCCACGGCCATGCTTTCCCTGGGCAAGTGGCTCCCCTCAAAGGCCCGCCTTCTATTAGTCTTATTTACAGGGCTGGGGAGAACAGGCCTGAATTATTTAAGATTCCCCTTGGTAAATACAACAGAAACCAGGAGGGTGTGTGTGCAAAATAAAAGTGGTGGGTGAAGAAGTAGGAGATACAGAGACGGGGGGGAGTGAGCGATTATGAGTTGCTGCACCATTAACATTAATCACAACAATAAATGGCTATGTGCCTGTGTAAACTCTTCCCTGTTTCATCTCCTCCACAGTGGAGAGTGTTACCTTACATTAAACATGAGGAGTGCCCATGCTTGCAGACACACAAAACACATTCAGATAGCATCCCGTATACCATCCTCATGTATACAGTGTGCACATCAACAAATGCACCGCTTATCTCAATTCAAATACATGCACAGGCACACACCCACAGTGCACTGGCTCCTCTCTCACACAGTGGTTCTCATTAACAAGCCAAACATGCCTGAAGAGGCAGACAGACTCCAGTGAGCATGGTAAACAACCAGTAGGCTCCCTCATCTAAACTGAGACTATCTCAGCATCAGCAACACACACTTTCTGCAGATGATATTGACAGGCTGGGCTGGATTCAATCCACGCAATGTGCCTTTTTTTCCCACTCAACCACTGGAATCTGATGTTCTCTGCTCAACAGGAACTTCGAACAGGAAACACTGCATAGAGGTGATGGCCCCGACAACATTTGTGATGCTGCCATATTCTGACATAACAGGAAACTGCTGCCACCTCATCATGTAAGTCAACAACTGTGTGTAATCAATAATATACTATAGACCTGGTGTACACTGTTTTTATTTTAACAACAGAATTTTTGAAGGAGCAAATAAAACAATTTTCAACACGACTGTAAGCACACACAGAGTGTTCATCCCGATAGTTAACTGTAAATGACAACATCCTCTGTACTAGTGTAACAGAGTTCAAAACAGTAATAGAGACGTGGGGAGACAAAAAATTAGCAGTTGATTATTTACCAAAATCCTGGTTAAACTATAAAGCAGTTGCATTGCATATGATTTACACCAAATCTTCTAGCGCATTATAAAACTGTTGGATTTTTCCCAATGAACCCTGATCAATCCCCAGATTTTTGCATTAAAATAAGAAACAAAAAGCCCCTAACTATAGTGCACCTTACACTGTGGCCTCAATGTAAACTGAAAGTGGAAGCCATGTGCAACTCTGTTGATTCTTACTTACTATTTAGTGAGGAGGACTGACCTGAGATCTGCATGCAATTTCAATAAGTATCTTGTATAATGACTTTGGAAGACTCACTCTCAAGAAACTAAGAATAGAAAAGAAATTATACAGGAACAACCAGAATAAGTGCAACCTATCCTGCCAGTTGGACACCTTAGCAATAAAACTGGAGACTATTGATGACGGGTATAGTTGTTACAGGAAGGAACAGTGACTTCCTGATCAATAGCAGGCCCCCGCTCTTCTTCAGCGGAAGAATTGCAGAATAGAAGCCCTTTTTCTGTCCATGCAAATCGGGTACCCGAGCTGCCTGTCTGAGTCAGTGTCTGAGGAGAGATGGACAGAATGCTGACAAGAGCATTAGCATGCCAGGGGGGAAACCTCATATGCTGAGGCTGTGACCACTAGCTGTGGGGGCGGAGGGATTTCTACACAAGGCCACTGGGTCAGGAGTAGAACCGGGGTCAATACTGCATCTTTGGACCTTCAAGCAGAACCTTCAGGGTGACTGTAACTCAATCTCAGCGGTGACGGTCCAGGGGCTGAGGGTCAAATACTACCAATGACCGTGTTTCTTTGGTTTGGACGAGTGGCCATTCCACAGATGATGAGAGATCATCAGTTTCCTTGTGCCTGCAACGCCATAAACAAGAGAATTTCTTCGTGCCCTACTTAAGCCAATCTCATTGCTCTGCTTTACATTTCAACCAAACTAATCAACAACCCTTTGAACAAAAGGAGACCATGTAAATTCTTTTCCCCAACAGGCGGCACAGACTACAGTGGAGACGGAGCTTATTTTCAATTTGCAGCCAGATTAGCAGGCATGTTTTTGATACTGTCAGAACAGCAGAGATTTTTTTTCTATTCCAAGTCGTCTTTAGTGAGTGGCCTTTTTAGTGCCTGCTTCAAAAAGCATCCCCCGTACCCCAGCAGCTGTCACTTTCAGCAGGCACAGTGGAGGACGGAAGCGGGGGAGGGGTCCTTTGAAGGAATGGTTAAAAGTGGGCGATAAAAATAAACTGGGAGAGAGGAGAAAATTAATTATACATAACAGACAGTTCACTTGGATGAGCACGACAGAGACAGAGAAACTAAGGCTGCTTCCCTCAAAGAAAAAAAAAGCCATTTTCTGGCTGAGGAAATTTCTGTTCTGCCACCACAGTGGTCATATTTATTTGGCAACCTCTGAAGTGAGGGATGCAACAAGGAAATCTTTTTTTAAGAAGGTCAAGACGTCAAACAATACAGTCCAAGCTTTCATTTCAAATTCTCCACGCTGGCGCTCACTTCGTGCATCTTCTCTAATTCGGGCAGTTTCCTGGGACCAAAATAAAAATGCCAGCCCTGAGCGCAAACCCTCCTTTTTTAAAAATATGATGAAGCTTGCAGATAGCTCAATCTGCCTTTAAATTCCCTTCTGATTGGCACTGATGAGGGTTTATGCTGCTGCCTCACCTGCAAACTCACCTCTTGATATGATTCGTAATGCACCAGCACTTTGCAGTTCAACACCGCCCACTGACTCTCAATCCCAGCTTCTTATTCGGGCCAAATGGAGGTCATTCCTATTTGAGCAGTCAGTCAAGAAAGGCCCGCCAGGTATTGGCGAGTGAGTTTATTTCATATTAAGGCTTGTCGGCTGGAGAGGTGTTAGCACCATGAGAGCGGTGTGTGTGTGTGCGTGTGTGTGTGTGGGTGTGGATGTGTGTATACGGCATGGCCCTCGGGTAGAGCCCTGCTACTGGTCCCTCTTTAGTGCGTTTTAATATTGCTGCTGCTGTGTGGCTCTTCGCCTCAGGGCGCCACACAAACCCCAGAGTGACCAAGTTAAAACACTCAAACCGAGAGACAGAGGGGACGGGACATGGCTGAGAGAGACATGGAGAGGACGCGACAGAAACTAAAGATCAAAACAGATAAAACATAAAGATGAGGTGTTAAAAAAGAGCTAGAGACAGACGAGCACAGATTGAATGAAATGCACTCGGAGCAGAGCACCAGCATCACGGCTAACCTCTTTAGCAAGAATGACACAAATGAAAACGTATGTAATAAAAACACACAATCTCCACCGACTGTGATATGAAAGCAGATATTGCATTACAGCGCCGCTGTGCCAAGGAAGTCCTCGTTCACACATGGGGGAAAGAGTTTAGACCGTGGCGTACCCGACACTCTCTGAAAACAAACCCGTACCGGTTTGAGGGGGGGATCCTTTTTCAGTAGTAGTAAACGTGTCTTCGTGCACTGAGCCAGGACACAGCAACGGATAGGCACTGGCAACCTATGAAGACCACTCATGCCAACGAGAAACTGTGCTAGGGATTCTGGACAGAGAGAGAGAGGATGACAATGGAAGAGTGGGGTAAGCCTGACATGTGCATGGTCTCTTTCCTAGAAAGAGGAAGAGAGAGATGGAGGGAGGCAGGAACCAGCAGACAAAGAGTAAACGTGTAGGAGAGAGAGAAAAGGGAGAATGGGGAGGCAGATTAGAAAAAATTAAAGTCAGAAAAGGGGTGGAAAGAGAGAGAGAGGTGGTGTGGAAGGATGGAGGTAGACGGGAAAGAAAGCCTGAGTGGCAGCACGAGTCTGGAGGCAGGAGGAACAGCAGAGAGAGAAGGCGAGAAGAGGAAATGCCTAAGGATGAGGTTGTCACACTGGTTTAAAATGTCGAACAGTAAGCGAAACTGGAAAAGGAGCTGAGTTTTGCAGTCTAGCAACACGTACAGACACTGTGGGTGTGAACACAGTCCATATAATATATTAGCTCGCCACATGAAAGCAATGAATCACAGTACAGTATACCCAGAAGAATACAGCTATGCACTGAAAATCTTTTCACATATATAAACAATTTAAGTGACCCAGTGAAGGAGTTTTTCACTTAAACTAAGACGGTCTCATGTGACTGTGATGGAATTTAATTCCTTTCTCTAAAATCCTAAATCAATATTAACACAAAATATATTCAGGGCCAGTCCTACAGTGGCAGTTCGCGATTCAGTTCTCACATGAGCACAGCTCTTCTGCTTTGTCATCCATCTCCAATCTAATTAGACCTTAAATATGCCGCTCACTGAAAAGTCCAGAGGAATGCGACGGGGGGGGCAAGCTACACAAAGGCAGGACCAGAGGGGTGCAAAGTGCACTTGTCAGCTCAAATTCCAAAGTTTGGACATCACAGAATTTACCCTTCACGGCAGCAGCCAGACCGGACAGGGCAGACTTTCAAAATTCATGACACTGCTGGTCTATTGTGGGGCAGATCTGTATCATAATTAGGGAAGATTGAGGCAAATTGCTTGTTATTTTCTGGCCGGGTTGCCAGCTTTCATGTGAGATGCCATGCAAAGGTCACAGTTTGCCAAAAAAAAGGTTTCCTGAAGACCTCAGCTGCATATGGTGGGAACTTTTTGAAACCGTGAAGGGATAATTGTCTAGGTGAAGTTGTTTCTCACACATTTCCCCAACTGTGTAGTGATTTCTGTCAGGTATGGACCAGTGGTTGTTTGGACACGTGTAACATAAGTACAGAAAATAAATATCATTACGATCCACGCAACCCCCGATGATCAACCTGACGTTTTATTTTCACAAGAACAACCTAGAACATTTTGTCATTTCCAGACTTGTGTCCTCCCACAAAGAGAGTCATCGCCGTGTTTGGGTACATTACTGCCACTCCTTGCTGTCAGTCACACACGCCTGTAAAGTAACGCTTGTTTTGACTGCAAGCATTTTTTAAGGTTCACTTCTGTTGTGCGGTCGGTGGTGATGTCAGCCTGTGTGTGTGTGTGTGTGTGTGTGGTTGAGTGATTTAAAGCTGGGACTGACTGGGCACCACCTCTTAAACAAACACCGGTGACACGGTTCAAACCCCACATCATTTACATGTGAATGCTGGTCACTGGCATTGAACTGTCAATAAGAAGCTGCTGCTTGACTGAATGGAGGCAGAAATGGGTCACGTCACTTATGATAAAGAGTTATTATCACACATCTTATAAGGCTGTCCAAGTGGTGCCACAGAAGATCAAATGCACAAATCAATACCACTAGGTTTATAGTAACTGTCTATAATGCCCACTGCAGAGCTTCTGCTTAAATATTAACTGAATATTGCAGTGATTATTTTTTTATGATAGGCTCTAGTCTGCCTCCCGTCCTTTTCCTCCCCCAACCTCCTCCCCCCCAAAAAAAAGGTTAAAATTATGTCTAAGCCCTTGCTCATCTAATATGATTCATGAACACATATTTTTAAAAATGGGCTCCAAATGAATTCACATAGTGTGCGGGGTCGGGGCGGGTAGTCTAATTTGGTTAACCAGGATTTGATTTAAAAAAAAAAAAAAAAGAAGAAGTGAGGAGAATCCGATAGAGCAATGAGAGCATTTTCAATAGCTGAGAACCAATGCGCACTCCACACACCCACAGACAGCCCTCACCACTCCATCCCTGCTCAAAAGGGGAATTCAATTGCTGTCGAATAACAAAGCTTACAAATTGCCTCTCATTCGTTAGCAGATTAACGCTCTTTTCACACCACACAAACACAATTTCTAATTATTTCAAAGCTAATAGGGGGAATCGATTTTTTTTTCTCTCTTTCTTTAAAGCATGCACCAGCATCCCTGGAGAAATCCAACACAACTCCTCCCTTAGGTCCATTTAAGAAAAGCCAGGGCAGGATACAGTAAAATATTAAAAAAAAAAAAACATGCAGCAAAATAAAGCAATGAAAAGCAAGTGTTAATGTAAAGCCATGCAGCCTCCTCCAGGCTCCACCGGACTATTTATCAAGACGACAGTGAGTGTCTGTGAATACCTGTAATTATATATGGTGGTGGTGGCATTCCTCCTCTGAGGCGATGCAACAGCCATACTCCAGCCAGACCAAGCCTGCTTTGCTTGTCGGTGTCACCAAAAAAACACAGCTTTTTCTATAAAAAGATTATTTACTGCAAAGACGAAGCTTTTTCCAGAGCAGAAAAAAAGTCAGATTTTTCACTGCAGCCGAGGATCTTCAACCAGCCAGAAACTCTCACCTCACACTGCACCAAATGTGCGCTTACTTACAACGCTTTTTTTATTTTTTACTTTCAAGCTCCAGGTGCTCAGCGCTAAAATAACAATTAAAAATGTCCAAATACGCGAAGTGAGCGAGCTAAACCCTCATTCGGCGCCCAAAAAACATCCGCAGTTTTACAGTTTGGTGTGAATCAATCCGACTGGTGGTCGCACACGGGGCGCACATTCAACACACCGCTAACACAAACACAAGCCTCCGCGTATACACAATATATACGCGCTGCTCTCTCCGCGTCCTGTCTCTCTAGGCTGGGCTTTGGCTGGAGCCTCCAGCGCTTCAAACTCGTGGAGAAACCGGACGCTGAGAGCGGAGAGGACATGGGGAGAAGCGGAGGAGTGTGTGTGTGTGTGTGTGTGTGTGTGTGTGTGGTTTGGGGGGGGACAACGACAAACTCACCACACGGAGCAATGGAGAGGGGGGGAAAACGTAACCTAAATATTTCAACCGGCTCCACCATTAAAAAAGAAGCCCTCGCTCCTTCCACACTGAGGTAAAAAAAAAAAAAAAAAAACAAGAAGCAACCCTGCTCCGGAGTTTTCGCGGTACTTACAGATTCAAGTGATCCTCCGGGTAGATATCCTCGCCATGGTTTTAAATTCCAAAACTTGGGGACATTCCTCTCTCTGGTCGTGGAGCTGCGGTGCTCTCTCTCCGGCGGCTCCCTGCGTGTGAATGGAGAGGAGAGGACAGGAATGCAACTCCGGCTCCAGGAGAGAGAGAGGGAGGGAGGGAGAGGGGGGTGGGAGCGAGAGAGAGCGAGGGAGGAGCGCGCTATGCTGCTGCAGTACTTCGCCGAGCCCATAGAGGGCGCCCCCGGGCCGACTGCTGGTGGGACAGGCACATGTGTGGGGAGTCTTACACGTTCATATTTGAAGTCACTTTATGTCAAATTTTATTTATAAAATGTATTACAATTACAGCTTGTCTCAGCCTCTGTCCTTAGAGCCTCCTTTATTTTTTTAAATTTCATTTTAAGTAGTTGCCTTTTCCACGCTTGTACACACACTTACTTTATGGGTTTTTAAAAATATATATTGCTTTGTTTTATATTCAACTGTATTATTTGACTGTGTATTTCTGGAAGTAATTAGAATCAAGTTTGTTTAAAGTTTTATTTGTAACACTCTTTTTACATGTGTTGTACGGCGAAATGCTTCTGCCCCCTCCAGTACTGTGCTTGACACAATAAAAATATTTTAAAAATACAATATATACAGCAAAGTAATTATACACAACAAAAGATGATTTAATATGTGTATTAAATATGGTGCAAATGTTAGATACAACATTTTCTCTCTGCAACATTTGGACATAGACCACCTGACCACCATATTTAAAAGGCTTTCTGAGTCTTACATTCATTGCAGTAGCCTGTACCTGCAGTACCAGAGGGCCTCTATCCTAGGACCGCATTTGTAGGACCCTAGTTTTTCATGACACTGTCACTTATCAAATTGGATGACATTTCTAGGTTGATTAAAGGACACCAACCGGAGTGTGAGTGAAGTTACTGAATGTAATTTGTTCAACATTAAAAACAATCCTGGTGCCTCCAACTGGAAAGCAAAGTTAATGCCAGCTAACGTTAGTAGTGAGTAGCTAACTATGATAAAGGCACTCCAAACAATCAACCAACAAACAAAAAACAATCTGTTAGCTTATGATAGATAGATAGATAGATAGATAGATAGATAGATAGATAGATAGATAGATAGATAGATAGATAGATAGATAGATAGATAGATAGATAGATAGATAGATAGATGGCTGCAACTGTTAGCCCACTGCCACTTTCACAACCAACACTGGCGGGGTTAGTTATGCAGGTGGTTGCGGTCATCAAAATCCCATCTGTGTACAGCATATTGATTGTGAATGTACGCTGAAGAAGGGGTCTTGCCTGAAGGCTGCCTGTCTTATATTAATTGTTCACTTATTGACTGATAATTGAGTCAATATGATGAACTATATTAAATCAGCAGATTACAGTCTTGCATGTAACTGCTGGCTTAATACTCAAGTTTAAATAATCTTTATGTTCTTAATAATGTTATTTCTGCGGTGCCTGGATAGCTCACCTGTTAGTGCTGGCGCCTGTGTACCAAGGCTGAGCCCCTGCTGCTGCCACCATGAGCTCGAATCTGACCTGTGGCCCTTTGCTTTGTGTCATTCCCCCTCTCTCTACCCCCCCACTTCCTGTCTACCTTCAGCTGTCCTATCTAATAGATATTTCCATTTGGTTTTCTTGCCTCTCGTTCTCTCTCTTTCGTTCTCTCTCAGGAGTCATTGAGGCCTTTTAGTGGTTGCTTGTTGCTTGTTGTTTATATGAAAATTAAAAAAAGATATTGAATCTGCCCCCAGAGTCGTCCTTGTATTGTCTCTCTCCAACCTTTCAAATATGTGTTTGAGATCTAGTGACTCCAAAGGCTTTCATAGGATTCCATATGTATTTCACCTGAGTATAATGAGCTTATTACACACATTGCCCAACATGCAACTCTATATATAAGTGCTTGGACAGTATTTGGGGTTGAATAAACCTTTAAAACGATAATAGAAAGTAGTATTTGGCTGTGTCCAGTACTGCTGGAACATATAATTGAGTAAAAATACTCAAAATAGAAAATTAGAAGAGAGATATAAGTATAGTGAAGTACAAATAATTCAGTTACTACTCAACTCTACTTTGGGGCCAAACACAAAAGAATAAATAGAAACAGAATAATAAACATTGTTAATGTAGCGACAGCAATTGTCATTGTCATCAAAATACATTTGAATTTGCCAACAGCTCAGGAAAAGTATTGTGTAGGGTTTACAGGGTTTGTCTGGGAGGGGCTGACAACAAATATTTGCAGGACAACTGAGTGACACTGACAGTGAGGAAAGCCCTGAGAGACAGTTTAGCTTCGGTGTGGTGCAGAACATTGGAGACCTGCAGGTGACATCTAAAGCAGAAAACATCTAAGCTGAATTTACAGTGAACGGTGTTTAAAATAGCAAACACCCTGCGTGATGATGGGAGACAGGTTTGGTTGTGACTTTCACAAAACGAGGCATGCTCCTAATTTAATGAGGAGGCCCGGGGGGGCGGCCTGTCGCGTCCCATCAGCTGACACATTCACACTGACTAACTTACATTGAGTGACACTCTGATGACAGATTTTGGATACAAAGCTGCGCCCGTGAGGCTATCCAGCCAACTTTTAATTCCTACTCTTTTCTTATGATATGCAGCGTCAAGACACTGAAAGTGACTTTGAAAGCTGAATTTCAATATTCATCAAGCAGTCAGTGAATATCAGGAGCATAGACAAAGTGTGTTTTGGGCACTGTTCCATGATGTCTCTGCAGCGAGGAAGCTTTTGGGATAACTGAGTTATTCAAACAGGCAGCTCAGGTTACCAATTGCACTCAGGAGAGCAGAGAGCGAGATCTGGCACCAACCACACCACCTGGCCCCATACCCTGAGTGTGTGTGTGTGTGTGTGTGTGTGTGTGTGTGTTTCAGAGAGGTAGGGGTAATGTGTGTTTTTGATTGAAAAAGATAAAGACATTTGTGTGTGTTATGTGAATAAAAGAGCAGCTGAATTTCAGCACTTGCCAGGAAATTTCCCTCGAGTCTATCACACCACCCAGCTTTCAATGGTTTTCAAAAGCCCACTGTCTGCCATTAGAAATGGTTGGTTTGGCTGTAGTAATACTAAGAGATTAGCCTCACTTACCATGTGAAAGGCCTCTGGACAAAGCCACTCCCTATCTCACACTTAAACACTAACACATTGATTAGCTCTGAGTTTGTGCGGTTCACGTTCGTCCAGTTCCACTTCAGGCCTACTGTAAGTTCTCATGGGAATATTTATATACAGTATGAAACACATCAGTCTCAGCACCAAGTTAGCTGTGTGCGAACCGGGATCAAAAGATGGCGTGCAAAATGGGCAGTTGCTTCCTTTCTGTTGAAAACTGTTGTATGTCCATTGTTTCTCCGTTTTGTATTATAATACAGTCAAAATACAGATACAGCACTTTAAAAAATGCTTAAATAAAACACTCTCTATATACTTACCTACAGTGTGCAACCAAAAGTTGTTTTGCATACACTGCTCAGTGATGTATGTTTTTAAAAAGCCAGATTAATCTTGGCTGTCATGATATGACTAGACAGTGTACAGGCCGAGTAGCTTGGGCTAAAAGCACAGAGAATATTAAAAACATTTACACATGGCTGTTTGGTGGTTTGTTGCTGTTTTGCTCTCTATTTGGTTTTTTTATTATTCATACACTATTAATGGGCCTGTGTTTGGCAAGAAGAACAAACATTTTAAGTGAGCAGAGAGATACAAGAACTGACGGATCAGAGAGAAAAAAGTCCCAGTCGTCCTTGAGAACACACACACACACACACACACACACACACACACACACACACACACACACACACACACACACACACACACACACACACACACAGGATACACTAACCTGCATTTGTGCGCACCCACACACATAAATAGACAGTAAGTCTGTGCAAACATACAGCTAAGCAAGAGTGTGTGCATTAGTATTGCACACCCGCATTCACAAAACACAAAAAAATATATCCAACCACAGATTGTGTAGCTTTTCTATCTACACTACCAGAGTAGAAAAAAAACAAAAACAAACAACAATAGACTGCATTCATAGAGAGACCGCATTCAAATCCTCACAGCCTCATGCACCGACACTGCCCTGACATTCCTGATAAAAAATATAACATATCAACTGATAATAATGAGCTCCAAAAACAAACAAAAACCCCTTTATGCTTTAATTGTCAAAACCTGAAAGATGATCAGTGTTTGTTCTTCAATGCCTTCTCTTTCACTGCCCATGAAACTCAACCCTTCTTACTTAAAAGCAAAAAATAAAAACCACCGGACCTGTGCCAATTAGCTGAAAGTAATCAGATTTGAGCCAGCCGGTGAAGTGCAGGTTTGGTGGCCTTGTAACCTGAGGCGGCACAGCTTTGGCTAAACAGGTAATGAGCCATTAATTGGCTAACAACAAGATGGCTGACTGTTAGATAGAACGGTTACAGGATATCATCTAGCTAAACCTGTCTGAGCTGTTTGTACAGTCAATCCGACCCCGCGCCATTATGGAACCACGCCATCTGTGCGTGCCAGATCAGGGCGGTTAGAAACTTCTTGAAATACCTGCTTGGAGCTAAAGCACACTGCCAGTCCAAATACCAGAATGTGCTCTGTTTGTCTCTGTTGAAATGAAAGACAATGATAAGATCTTTGAATTGTTTGGGTAAACAGCAGCTAAAATACCTTGTTTTTCTTCATTTCTGTGACATTGTGTGATGATTACCAGCATTTGATTTGTGGTTTGTTTTGTTGCATAGGAAATGACTTAACTTCTATAACAAGGAAACAATGTCTTCCATGGTGATGAAGTTCCACTAACTAAGGCCAGTTATTTGCTGGGTCTGTTGTTTATAGCAACCAATGGTGTGCAAAAACAGAACATGTTAAGAATGGAAGTATGTATGGAGCTCAAATTGTTTCCTTTCATTGCTCCACTAGGAACAAACTGGTCAGGGGATATTCTCTAAACAGTCTAATGGACAACCTTTTCTAGTGAATCTGGAGGAGGTGCATCTGAATTATTACACCTGCGTCCTGGGCCCACTTTACCTAATGTAAAATATATATATGTGGGTATAATTCAGAATAATCATTATCAACTTTCAGTGGAGTGACTAATCATATTGTGTTATTATTTTATACATTAATGTTGTTAAAAAGGAATGATTCCAAGCTAATTATGTTTGTTTTATATGTATGAAAGTTTAGTCTTGTGTAATGCAACAGTGGAACACAGTTCATGGCACCATACATCAGTTTATTATTATCTGTATTATGATACATTGTTAAATGATAAATTGTTTTTCTAATATGAACAAACCACTTCCTTTGCAGCTGCAAAAATGTATACGGGAAACACCTTGAAGAACTGCCTCTACAATTAGATTGGTAGCAAAGAGCAGCACAACAGACATTTACTGATGTGCAACAGATTATTAATGTTAAATAGGATAAAACATAACATCTGAGTAAATCACAGAATCACATCTCAACACATGGGCTCATTAAGAAAGGCACCCATCAAACACTAACATAATGAGACATCAAGAAAGTCGTTAGAGGATTGTGCAACCCGGAGTTGGCGGAGGTGAAAGTGTTGCATTTCAACATTATGCATATGCTACATGTTTGAAATAGTAATGTCTTAAGTAAGGTAATATGAGTAAAGAATATTTCCACCTTAATTATTCATTCAGAGTGCATTTCAGTTGTGGGAAACCTTAAGAGACTCTGGAGACTTGTTCTTTAAATCGCTGCAACCTTATAGGCAGGCTCATTGGCCATGATTTAATGTGCATCTTTTCATAGACCTCAATTATCAATTAACTGTAAGTGTACACCACTGGGAATATCCTCAGTCGTGTCCACCACATTAACATCCATTAGAAGTGAATCACCTGTCTTCGCTAGAGCTCCTCAGCTGCTGCATGTTTTCCTCTGGGCTGCAATCTGTCATGGTGGGTAGAAAAAGACGGGTAAGATAATAATTTGCAATTACTCGTGAATCATTTTAAGGCGCTCACAAATCTCAAAATGAACAGTTTGGATCACGCTGAATGAGTGGTAAGCCTGAAGACTCATTCCTCTAATTAGGGAAAGTGGCAGTAGAGGACCACCATGAAAATACAGCAAATTCGTGACCTCATTAAGTGTTAAAAACATATGCAGGAGGTCTTGTGTAAATGTAGGAACACCTAAGATATTCAGAATGAAAAACTGGGTTATGTAATTTGCAGTGAGAAACAGAAGTTTGCCATACCACAAAGCTTTTCTGTGTCAATTAGCAGCAGAAGTTTTATGATGTATATAATTGCTATCAAAAGCAATAATGACTTTGATTTTACATGAATGGAGCAACATGATTAGAAGGATTTTGTGCTAGAAAGCACACCTCATAAGGCGTCGCACTTCAAACGTATTGCTATTAATTTTCTGGGTGCTGAGTCAGGCATGCTGACAGTAGGTAGTAGTACTTTATGCTAAGCTAGTTAGCAGCTCTGCCTTACCTCCCCCTGAACAGATATGTTTGGAAGCTTGAAAGAAGGTATCTAAACATTCGGTGCAGAAGTTTTTGAAGTGTCTAATCATAATTAAAATCTAGGTGAGGCGAACAGAACCTAATTAGTTACAAACAGCCTCTTTGTGTCGTCTCTGCTGCCATCAAACACTTAATGTGGCCTTTCTTTACCGGCCTCTGATGTGTGCGCCTTCGGGGTTTGCATGGTAGGGAGACCGGCAAACACCAGCCTTTTGATAAAACGTGACACATTTCATTACGATCACAATTACAGGAACTTGTGTCATGACTTTCTTTTGATATTGGATTTTTTTTTTTCACTTCGCTGGCATGAGATTTGGAGGACAATGAGGACGGAAGGAGAAACAGAAGTGAAGCAGGGGAGCTTTGATGTTTCTAGATGTACGGCTCATAGCTGCTTTTGTAGATGTCCTTTATGAGTTTAGCTGACATTAAACTCCTTTTCTGCTCAGTGTGTGGGTTTGAAGCAATATTATAGCATATGGTTTAAAAATGATCACAAAGCTATCCTCCATGTCAGGAAATATTTATACCACATGTTACACAGCAGTGTGGTTTGACATTGACATTGATATTGCTATTAAGAACCTTAAACAGTGCTACAGTAGCATTAATGAACTGAGATATTTGTATGATATTTTGTGAAATATTTCAACAACCTTTGGGTGGACTGCCATGCAATTTAGCACAAATATTCATGGTTCCCAGATGACGAATCCTAATGGTTTTAGTGATCCCTGGACTTTGTCTCTAGTGCCATCAACTAGCCAAAACTGAAATTTGGCCAATATGACTAAATACCTGCAAAACTAACTCCCGCTCAAATATTTTGGGAAATATATAGCAGGTTATTATGAAATCTCTAATTTGCTCTTGAATCCGTAGACCATTCTGTACGATTTCAGACACATAAGAAGAATTTCATCATCAGTGCTGATCTAAGATCAGCTCAGCCTTTTACATCAGGATGAACGAGACACTCCTATTGTGGGAGACTTGATATATTTTGGTCCAGACCTTTCCCTGGGTACCCGTGGGAGACTGTCTGTCAAAACATCTACTTCTAATGACTGCCTACTTTGTCTAGCTCATTTTAAACCGAGAGCCTTATGCCAAGCCTTTGCCCATGCCAGGTTTTAGGTCTTGGTGACAGTAACAGTTTTAGTCATGTCTTGGCAGGTATGCTTATGCCGAGGGTTTCTCTGAGCAGGAAGTTTAGGGTTTGGCTGGTATTGTATTAACAGGGTCTGTCATCTCAGCTGGGCTCAGAGCTGAAATCAGATCCCACACACCTCTCTGCCTAACAGTGATGGATCGTGTTGCCTCTTGACCACTGAGAACTTTAAGAACAACGCTAAACCCACATTTTGACATTAAAGCTCATAACTAAAACGTTGCACCTGTGTCTATTAATGTTTTAATAATTGTATAAAATCAAGAATCTTATGCGATGAAGGTGCTGTTGATGCCATTGCTATTTTGGAGCTGCCTTGCAATGACTAGGCACTAAGTTGAGTTCTTATTAAAAAACAAAAACAGTTCATGTTGTCACATTGCCTTTCCCCCCAAATTACCTGCAGTTTCATCATCTCCCAGCAGTTGAAGCTTTTGTCCCTGACAGTGTCACGGTACACACTGGGGCTGTGTTTTTTTTAGCTCTATCCAGTACTGTAAAGCTTGGCCCCATCTTGCCCTTGACAGAGGAGCTTGTCACCCTCACACAGTAATTATACCAGAGCTGACGTCTCCTCTTTCCATTGAATTATTGAGAAGGTGGAGAGGACACAAGATCCCATGTAGTGAGAGACAGCACTGTTCACATCCCAGTGGCCTCGGGGTAGAAAAATCCAAAATGGACAGTGTTGTACAGAAACAGGCCGCCTGCAGATGATAATGTTATGTCTCCCGCAGCCAGCTTGGGTCACTAGCAAAGTTATCAATCTATACTGCAAACAGTCAGAGTTGCATCTGTGCAAAAAAATACATTCTAACAACATAGTTTTTTCACTGTATCAGACACATTTTGAATTATCTGATACAGGCCAAAATATCTTAGTAACAAACTGAAAATGTGGACGGGTGTTTTCAATTAGGAACAAAAGCTTGTTTGTATGTATGCAATATTCCCGGATAAAGTGCCAGCTTATGCAATATGTGTTTAACACCCCTTTGGCAACTGGAAACTACAGAGGCATGGGTGATTTCTAATCTGTGGTGCCAGCAGAAATACCGGGTCCCGTGAAAACAGCTCAACAGCGGCCGTAACACAATAAATATGAGCCATGGTAAAACAAGACGGGCATGCCTGTCCTTTTAGGATTGATAATATAAATGTCAGTACAGCAGACATACTCCCCTTAGACTACTGTTTTCATTACACAGGAAATCCTACCACACGTCTCTCAAAATGTAGCCTATGCTTGTGCAGAGTCTGCAGCTTGTGGCATCTACAATAGATATTCTGCACATTTCATGAAATGCACAGGCACCAACCTAAGATGCACACTCTGTTTCACTTTCAGAGGAAGATTGTATCACAATCTATATCTAAATCTTATTTTACTGTAAAAAAAAAAATCAGTGTGCCTGTTTCCAAAGCTGGTGTCCCATTTACTGCCAGGATGTTATTTTAGCTCCAGCATTTGGCTCTTGGTTGTTTCTAGTTCTACACTGAATAGCTCAAGGTCACATAAAGACACTGTAGATCGTGTTCTCTAAGGAGTGGATTATCCATTTAGGTAATATAAGGGGTCTTTAAAACCAGTGGAAAGAATTAAAAGAAAAATAATAACTGTGTGAATGAACAACTTACCAAGAAAACAGCTGTATACAGTATATATATTTGTGTGTATGAATGAGCTCTGAGCCAGGTACCACAATATACCTTTCAAAACCCACCTCTTCACTTCTTAGTTACCATGGCTCCGTGGGGGCTGCAGATCATACAGGACTTTCCTTCATTCTGCCTCCTCTCTGTGAGTAGGTTATGATTTGATTTCACATTTTAACTGAATGTTATGCTCATGAAGATGCAGACTGAAAGTAAATTGAATCACCAAAAAATTGTCTGGACAAATCAACAAGTGGTGACACATTTCACAGTGAGAGACTCGTGAGACGAACTTATGTTCGAGAAGATCGTCACTGTGACTCAAGAGAAGTAAATGAATATGAAACACAATGAGCGCTGTGTGTGGTATTCCAAGCAATACCACATGAACTGAAATGTCTGAAACACTCAATCATTTCAGATCATTTCAGCATTTCTCACACCCAGCTACTCAAGCTTTAAATGACATTTACAAAAACATTTTATGGGTCGAAGAATCTTGTTTTTCTTCTTCTGAGGGGGTCACACAATGTCACACTCAGTGTTTCTTATATAATCCACACAAGGGAGTTTACATAATCTACTCTGTTGTGAGACCTTGAGGTTTCTACAGGCTTTTGCTTGAGGACTCGATGCTATTTGTTTACCTGAGAGTTTTTCAGCATACACACGAAAAAAAAAATCTCCTTTTCATTCCAAGCTGTCTTCCACATAGGAACCCATTACAGGGAGAAAAGGTGACATGTAGGAGTAGCACAGGATGGCTGGCCTCAGTTCAGTGCTTCCATCTCCACCCCTGACAGAGCAGTGAATGGCCCTCACTCACAGCTGTCCTGGACCCAGTCAGCCAAGCACAACTCAAACCTGGAAAACAACTCGATATGCTAGGATGCTAAGATGCGCCTGGCAATGCAATTTTCCTTGTGGAGGGGATAGAGGGATAAGAAGTTATTTAAATGCTAAACAATGCGACCTGTTGCTATAACTCCAGACAGCTTCCTGATGACTTCCTGGGTGGATCCGTCATACAGGATGCGATGCGTGAGGCCATATGAGGAAAGTGGGGAAATCCTCAGAGGTTACAGGGCTGATGGTGACTGCAGAGGGTCATTTTTTAACTTGATGCATGTAACCAAACGTTATGAATCTACAGTAACGGCTACCAGAACGATTAAAAATGTGTGCAAATGTCAAATGTAGGCTCACTAACATGAAAACTACCTGTTTCGTACATAAAGCTAGCCTGATTTTATGATATTGTCTGGGTCTAGATACAACAAGCTACAGGCCAATATAGGTAGATAAATGTATTAAGTCACGGAAAATATATACAGTATTTTAACAAGCAACAAAATCCAACTAAAAATTACAATAAAAGCCCCCATGTTGTTACAAATCTTCCAATATTGCTAAGACGTTATAATATTCTAAAGAGTACTTAATATTTGATTTTTGATCTTATTTACTTAATAATCTTCAACAAATATAGTAGCAGCCAACCTGCATCATCTATAACATGAAAAGCATGAATAAAGTTGATCATCATTAGATGTAACAGCCTTCCTGCAATATAATGTAGAATGCAATTAATGCTGTCTCTGCACAACTTCATTAAATATGACATACAGCTTGGTGCCATATGGAGGAGGAAAAAAAATGCATGTTGTAAAAGCAGGAAGCTTAATCAGCGTTCATATATATAAATAACCCACAGGGCCATTGACTGATGTGACTAGTAATGAAAGAAGAAAAATGGGGGCTCATCATTTGAGTTTTAAAGCTTCTCCATCATTGCTCCAACGGTTAGTGTTATGATTGACCAAAACTTTGGGGATTATTCATTTTTATATGAGCCATATTTTGAGCACGCAGAATTCAAATTTGCCATTTAGTTTTTTTTTACTGAAGCATCTGTTTTAAATGTGTATTATTTACACATGATTTACTCATTCATGGACACTGTTACGCTATTCTCAGGTTGAGTTACAGACTAAAGGAGAGACAGGGTGTAGGTTTTGAGGAAACTGTGGTTTGTGCAGTGTGATATTTTTGCCCAGCTAAGAAGGAGCTGTCATTTTTGGCCAGTCAGGAAACGATGAATAAATGTTGTGTTGTCTTTGAGCTGAAAAATGGCCTTCCTTATTTTGCTCTGGACCAACATAAGAAATTGACCTCCTTGCCCCGACTAAAAAGCAGCACGTAGGGCACACGTTTAGTATTGCCACTTCTTTTTCAGTCAGCGTATATTTACCTTTCAAGTGATTCGTCATCATTATCATTAACAGAGAAATGGTTTACGTAATCTACATCTAACTCTCCTGTCCAATCATCATGTACCATTACCTCATTGTGTGTGTTGCAATACAATCACCGTGTAAAATACCTAACTATAAATCAGTTATTTTGAATAATTATATTATAGATACAGTGGATGACCATGTGTAATATGAAAGGTGACAAACAAAGAATTATTACCTGACTCAGTTCACCTCAGCTCTATGTAGCATTTTAGCGACTTTCAGCTCATTGTTTTGGATTTACAGCACATAACTTTACTGTTATGATTCACTCTCACTCCTCTGGCCAGTGTAATTTCCAACAGCAGGTAAAGGTTTTCAGCAAAAAGGCTCTGATAAATGCACCAAACAGCAGCCAAAGAAAGTTAGGTAGATTTAATGGAGCATTTAGGAGCTTATGAGCCAGATATTTCCCTCAATACATGGTGGAGAGCAAATCAGAGCTAGAAGGAGTGAATATTGGATAAGGCATCCAGAAACATTTATAAATGCTAATGTTCTTGCTGTTGATGGATCAATAAATGTGCAAACATGCTTGCCATATTAACTTTACATCGTGTTTACAGCTTGTTCTGTTGCCCCCAGGTTATCAAAGAAATCAATGAATGCTGCTTGAAATTACTAATGTTTACAGGTTACTAAATATTACAGATTTTGGTGGCAAATATTTAGAAAAGACCCTTCTTCTCAGCTACCACCATCTTACCGCCTTCAGGGAGGAAGAACACTGACCGCTAATATTCACTTGTCAAATGCACCTAAACTAATTCTTGTGATTAGCATAAAATTGCATTTAAATCTAAACCGGAGGAAGAAATTAATGTCACAATACCTTCAACTTCCAATTGCTCTTAAAAAGTTTTGGAAGTGTCACTGTGGCCGTTTTTTCAAGGGCACTCCATATTTGCAGCCTATATGTCTTAGCTCGAGGCAATGGTCAGCAATAACTGCACCCATAATACAAGCTCTCTACCAGCAACTCCCAGGTTTCATATGAAGAGTTTCAGGACATCCAATTTGAACTGACCTTAATGGGCAACAGCAATGAAATTTACACTTTATGTAAGGTGAGAAATATATAAGATGGCTCACATCTTGTATTAAAAAAGGAGGAAAAAGAACAATGTGTCTTCCGATATAATGGAAATTTGTTAATCAATTGGTGAGATGCATGAGGTTGATATTACTAAAGTTTTTACTAAAGGATTTGTGAATTTTACCAAGACAAACATATCAGCAATGAGCACAAGTGGAACATCTTCCAAAAAAGGAGCACCCTTCCCCCCCCAACCAACCCCACAAGAACAGTACAGTTAGATATGTGAACTATTGCTTGCTATTGTATATTGTGTTTCACAATGCAGAGAACACAATAAAAAAAGACATAATTTAGTCATCCATTTACTTCAGTAGGTGTCCTGTGACAGCAGAATGAAGAGGAATGAAAAGCAGTGGATGTACTGAAAGGTGTTTGTACAAACCATTACAGCGCTCTTTAACTGCTCACCATGTGAAACACAAACGAATTGCTTCTCGATTCATTTCTCTAAACTGAAGAGTGTGACAACCTGAAAATTGTGCAATCCCAAATGTTATTAAGCAATGCAGACAGGTAATCAAGACAAAGGAACTACACTGAGCTCTATTGTGAAACGTTTCCATCTCATACTTTCCTTTGTCTTTGACAAACACACACACACATTCGAATACACGTGCAGAAAGCTCCATTGCTACGGACGTACTTATCTAATGACCTTGTACACATAGTAACGATATCCCCATTTGACACAGCTAATTGGTTGATGTGTCAGAAGATGTTTAGCGGCTTAGGAAATCACATCTGCCCATTGATTTCTCCCCACTACACCCCCTCCATCAGACATTGTATTGCTTAATCCAGTCTACAACTCCATTGTTGTGAATCCTCAATGGATTCTCAGGCAGAGGAGGAGGCGAGAAAGAAAGAGAGAGGGAGGGAGATCGAAAGAGAGGAGAGAGAACAAGCGATTAAGAGGCACTTGGGATGGGGAAGGTAAATTAGAGGCTGCGGGTTTGTGTGTGTGAGAAAGAGAGTCAAACAGCGTAGATGCAATCAGAGAGATTGGGGTGCAGAAGAGAGGGCAGAATGGAGAATACAGCCATGCTCCTCCTTTGTGCTGAAGCATATTTAATGGCAGGAGGTTGTCATGCAGCATAGTGCCTTCACATGCTATACTGTGTCATGCTACTTGTGTTGGTGCTGAGCTGCTGTGCCAGCTGAAGCATGCAAGGTTGCGCTGTGGCATCTGCTCTCCGCTTTAAGCTTGTCTGCCCTCTGGTTAATCAGGAGAGTTGCTCTGTCTTTCTGTTTCTGGACACACACACACACACACACACAGACAAACAGACATAAAGGTATGTGAAAAGCTTGTCATATGCATATTTAAATAACAGTATCATTGGAAATTGAAATACATCTTAAATGATGCTTGTGTCAGTGAATGGCTTTGCTGTGATTTGCGAATTATTACCATTCAACATTTGTACACACTGTTTATAAAAGAGTCAGATTATCCTCAACTGATTTTTTCAGTCTTATGGCAAAATGATCAGTTAAATAATTCAACAATAAAAGTCACAATAAACATGTTCTCACTTACCTAGAGTGTTATCTACCTAAAGTAGATAGTTTTGGTTTGATGTGTTACTTCGTGTATTCGAATTGCTTATAAAGCTGAAAACTGTCATCACTGAGGCCTGTGGAATATTATTGATTGTTTATGAGAAGACATTTACATTTTTTATGCTTTAAGTATCAAAAACGTGATACCATAAATCTTAAAAGTTATAGAGACACAATGTACCATGGCAGCCACCATGACAAATGCACACACACACACACACACACACACACACACACACACACACACACACACACACACACACACACACACACACACACACACACACACACAGAGTATCTTTAAGCTGCCAGTACAGTTGCTATGGAAACAAAGTTTGTCCAGTTCATAAAACAAGCTTTACATTTTTTGTGACCTTGGCTTGCCCGATCTTAGTCTTCATACTCCAGCCCCCGCTGAATCATGGTCTGTAGTTAGTTTAAAACCTTCAGTTGGTCTAAAACATAAAAGGTTAGTGTTGCATCATCAAATCTAGGTATGCTTTTAGGGCAGCAGTGCTTTGGGTGATAGTTATATGCCAAATCTTTTCTTTCTTACTTTCACTTCTTGCACAAACACAGCATTATCCAGCCCCACAAAGTGCTAATTCACAAACCTTTCAACTCATCACAGACTTAAGCGGCTTTAAGACATACACACATATTCACTCATTCAAACCCCAACCTTGCTAGGCTCAGTTATCTGTGTAAATTAGAGGTTTTCACAGACAAGTTTCATACACTCTCTCATCTTACATCACATCACCATACTGGTCGAACAGACCTGTTACTTCTACTTACCATGGGAACAAGCAACTTAGAATATAGCTACAGCACAGAAGAAGAGTGTTCTGATTTTTTATATGGACTGGCTAAATGCTGTATTCTATAACTGATCTTGGAGTTGAATAACTGTTTATCCCCCTGGCTGACATGTGCAGCGTCACATAGATAACTTCAAAGGGAGACACAATATTTCATATCAAATGGATTTTTGCCTTTGATTCACTGGCACCAAGACAGACAGAGGCCAGAGATGTTTTTGTAGCATACTGCGTAATAGAGCATTTCGTGTTCTTTATCTGGGAATGTTGGTTCTGAAAGAAGATTTTGAACAGCTACTCCCTCTGTAATGTATTCCCTATCGTCAAACTGGCCTTTGTTGGTATCAGATGCTGTATTCAGTCCTCGTCTGGCCATGCCGAGCACTGGAATCTCCCAGTTTGGTAGAGTCAGCAATTAAGTACACTATATCTGCTTGGTGGTGGGACCTAACACACATTCAGTGCTATTAGTTACTGGGACAAGACCATCCCTAGCTGCTGTTGTTACAGGAAACACGTAAATATGCGGAAGCAAATAGCTATGGCTATGCAGAGCTTCTGGTTGTAGCCAGCACCATTAGTTGTTAGCAGCCAGTAGTCGCAACTGAACTTACTTTTTTTTTTTTTTTTACAGTGGTGGCTTCGGCAAACAACAACAACCACTCCTCCCCACCTACACGTCAAATCTTTTGTATTTAACATATGTAAACATTGTGGTTCTGTGTAAACTACCAGTTGCACAGCTAACGTACAACATATGGTAGGCACCTTACTCACCTCAAGCTCACCTATCCCTGTCCAGTCTGTTTGCTGATCACACAAATAATAATAATATAATAATAATAATAAATAATGATATCAACCCCCCACCCAACTTCTGGTAAGACAACAAAAACCCAAAATGATGAGGTAATGGAGCGTTCCAGGGATTGTATTGTAATTTCAAACTGTTTTATGCTACTTGTTACTGAAATAAAGAAGGTTAGAGAGACAGCAGTCACATCTGGGTCATGCAGTGGGCGTCAAGGTTAAAGGCTGCCCTCGCAGGTAGTCTGCCTAGAAACGAGTGTCTGTGCATGTTTGTGTGAGTCTGGTGAAGACCCGGTTAGACAGATTCCTGAGCTGCCTGTCGGTGTGAGAAGCACGGAGTCATGGTGCATCAATCAGCAACCCGCCGTCTCAGGTGCTAGAACTTCCATTGTACCTGCTGCGCGAGAAACTGCTGAGACTGCGCTTCATACCTGGTTAAACACTGGCTCCAACCCACAAGAAGCTCACTTTACAGATGTCGTCTGAAAACAAGTCTTCTCACTCACTTGCTTCTGCTAACTTTCCTTAGCCCAGAGACCCCTGCTGCTCCCATTCATTTGCTTAATAAAAGTGGAAATAGTTCAGAGCGAGAGGTGAATCATTTGACTCTGCATGTGTTCTTTGAGATAAAGTGCCATGGTTGTACCAGAAATTTCTTGTCCTTACAGGAGAGAGAGAGAGAGAGAGAGAGAGAGAGAGAGAGAGAGAGAGAGAGAGAGGGAGTGAAGAGAAATAACAAGCTCTCTGAAGTATACAGCATTCAGTTGCACATGTCTAATTTCAGGGTCAGAGGACAAATTGCACAAAATGTTTTTGTTCACACTTATTTCTTTGTCATGCACAAAACCTACACAACAGAGGCATGTGCATGCAGCTAAAAGATTTTGGATTTGTTTGTGCCCCCTGCCTTTGTGTATGTGTAAATCTAGCCCCCTACATCTAGAAAATGATTTTCCCTTTGATGACCTTTTCCTTTTGATCTGTGTTCTGCAATATTTTTTCCTGTACAACAAAAAGCCACAGACATGATTGATAATGCATGCATGCTCTGCTGGCTGCTGGCATATTGCTTTGATCTCCGTCAAAACTGAACGAGAGGAGCTGATAAAATGTAGGCCAAGCATCGTTCTGCTGGGTTAAAGGAACTAGTGGTGCTTATAAATAGTGAGACCTGACTGCTATATTACACACAAATGTACACCCAGAGTCTTGAAAATCAAAGCTCTCCAAATCCGAACTGAAATTACATTCTCAATATTCTCCTAAAGGCTGCATTGGCCTCTCTTTCACCCCAATGGGAATTGCACCAACAACCTCTGGTTCCTATCTCTGCTGAAGGACTAGAAGAAAGAAGAGTGGGAGCTGACATGAGATTGTCGAATGCAGACATTTCCTCTTGTACATGCTGTATATAGACTGGATCTAAAGTTCTCTGACAGCTCTGGCCTTTCTATAAGGGGCTTCAAGTCCAAACAGTGCTCGAAACACACACACACACACACACACACACACACACACACACACACTCACACAGCATCTCTCACACGCTCTCCTTTTCTCTCTTCTCCTCTCTCTCCCTCTGTCTAACAGCGCTGGTAGAACATGCATGTATTATTCATTTAGCAACTAGCTGGATGTGGGGCCTTGTCAAGAACTGAACCCACCACAGCGGTGAGCAGAGGAAAGCAGTGAGCAGCGGAGGGGGATGGGAAGGAGAAGGAGAAGAGAAAGAGTGACAGAGGGAGAGAAAGATGGAGAGATGTTTTATCTGCTGAGCCAGGAATACAGTAAACAACTGACAGTACAGCAATGCACAGGAACAGGACAAACCTCATATATGTGTCCTGTCGGAGTGCCTACACCCGCTCCCTTAAAAGCAACATAACCCCACTCTTCTTTCAAACAGGGAATTGAACCAACAACCTTTCTCTGCCACTCACCACAGATATCTCTGCAGTAGGAAATTGCTATTGAAGTTGAGGGTAGCCTCTCGTCTCGCAGCAGTGTCACCAAAGCTGAATCTAGTTGGAATATTTTTAAACTCTCAGCCAGCTGAGATTGTCTCCTCTGTCTCCCTTGGCTAATCTTAAACAGCAATCTGACTGGCATTTTCTTCCTCTCTCAGGCTGTCACTCAAGAGACATTTGCGGTCGAAAGAGTCGTAACACTCGGTCAGAATAAGCCATTACTCTGAAGATGGGCTTGCAGGCTCCCTGCAGGAGTGGGGGCGGGTGGTGAGGGGATAACGAAGAGGAAAAAAAGTGAAGAGAGGGATGGGGAAAGATGAAGGGGTGAAGAGGGATGCAGGGAAAGGTAGTAAAGGGTCAGACAGAAAGATGAAGAGGGTGAATGATAAAGAAAGAGGAACAGGAGGAAGACCGACTCCTATATGTGGATGGAAGCGATGAAAAATTGAGCCTGGGGGGAAAAGAATATTAAAGATGGGCTATACACACAGGTTTAAATGGGCTAAATCTCAAAAGCCCCGAGGATGCCCACATGAGTGTGTGTGCAGTGAGCATATGTGCAAAGGCTGCAGTGGATAGATGGCTGGAGGTAGCAGATATTTCGTAGTGGTTAGGGTTGATGAAAGTCAGTTATATTGTTTACTGCAGTTCAGATATTAAAGACAATTCATTTAATCTGATAACATTTGCTTTTCTGATAAAATGTGATTTTCTTTTCTACTTCACTGAAATACAGTACAGGCCTGTAATGATGAGCTTATTTCACATACTTGCTTGTGCTACTTAACAAAGAATCAAGTGTCTTTGTGTAATGTGAAAGGTCCCACTTGTAGTGAGAAACCCACAGACCACTATCGTAGAACTCTGCAGTTTCCCTCAGTGTTTTTAGCATCTTTCAGCTCATTGTTTTGGTTTTATGACCCACAACTTCAGTGTTCTGGTTCACTCTCATCGCTGAGCACTCTCATAAGTGTAGTTTCCAGACACACCTGTCCAGCACCAAACCAAGCCCCCAAGAAGAGCGCCGGGCTTTGAAGCCCATTTGACATAGTGGTCGAACCGTGTAATTACAGCCATGGCGTCCGTTACATGATGCACACTGGCCCTAATAAGACTTTTTCCCATAAGGTTACATTGTGAAACATGTGGCTGTAAAACAGTGAATACATTTCAAGCGTACCCCTCGTCGTACTCCCATGAAATGAATTGTTTCACTGTCAGAATTTGATCCATTTGGTCTGATGACATTTTGAAAGTCTAGAAGAGAGATTTATACATCCATGCACCAAACAGGAAACACAGCACAAAGACTGCACTCATTTTCACCAGGATTGTTCCATTTTCCTGAAAAACAAAACAATGAACCTGAATTTTAAAAAGGCAAATCCCATAAGAATTCTGCACACAGTGGCTTTAAGGTAGCAGCACACATGAAATTGTTTATTTTTCGGATACAAATGTTCTGATATAGTGCAGGCAGTAAAACACAGTACAGACAAAAACAAACAGGGAAAAAGAAAGAAGGAGAAGCAGTGCTTAAACCAGGAGTCGTCACTTGTGATCAGCCTCGCTCCTCTGACAGACGACATTTGAACAAACAAGAGCCAGCACTGCTGTGAGGGAAAACAGGGCCCAGGGGAGGGGCCGACCCCATACCATGTGGCCCACCCTGACCCGCCGCCACTGAGAGTGAGGGCCCGTCAGCACAATCACATTATGTTAGATAAATGCCCAGCCTGCACCAAAATATGTGTGGCTTCTTTATAACAGAAGGCTGCCACATGGCCCAATTTAGAAAAACACTAACTTGTGACTCTGAAGATAACACTGTGTGTATGGGGGTGCATGAGTGTGTGTGTGGCACCAACACATGGTTATTATGCCCCCAGGCAAGGCTGAAGACAGCTGCACAGTAGAGAATAGAAAGGGCCTACTGAACATGATTTCTCTTTACTGCACGCTCATAAAACGTAGCTTGGTGGCCTGAGAAATCCTTGAACTGTTCCATCGACATACACATTGTGTGACACAACAAATTAATAACTGTTAGTGCCTTTTTCCTTCTTTTATTTGAGGCTAATCATAAAGAGGTTAAGCTAGTCTAGCGTATATGTCTGAAAGGGAGTCAGCCCTATGTTCCCACAGCCCAATGTTCCCACAGCCCTATGTTCCCACATTTCTAAGATTTTTCTTAAAATTAGGCCCTATGTGGTTAGGGTTAGGGGTTAGGATTAGGGTTAGGGGGAGAAAGGGATACAAATTTATAAAAAAGGAAATGTGGGAACATAGGGCTGTGGGAACATAGGCACGCTCCCGTCTGAAAGGCCTTGCGTGTATATGAACACCTGCAGGAGGGTTTAGGTGATGAGCATTACAAACCCTCCAAAGTCTGTTCAATCAACTTCTTCCTTCAGAACAAACTGGATTGCTTTCAACTGTTAATCTTGCCCTCAGAGTAAGTGAGAGTTGTTGGCATGTTGGCAGGTGTCATTACCCAACAGCCCACGGGGGCGAGGGATTCACAAACAGGAAGTGATGATATTACACTTCTTCCCTGAGGCTGCGGATTCCTGTCAGGTCTTTGGGAACACTGTTATTATCATTACAAAAGCGCCCGCTTGTTCATCAGCTCCAGCAGCCGCAGCTATTACTTTACACCGTGAAGATTAAACCAAGAATCACCAACATTTTTCATAACCCTTCTTCTACTGTAATAACGCTTTTCTTGAATCCAGAAGAATTTTATATATTTAATTCTAAAATTTGAGTAGATTTTGGGAAGATTAATATTTCGGATGAAGTGAGGAGAAGCGAGAAGTGATTTCCCCCGAGGTGGAGCTCCAGGCTGGAGGAAGGAGAGCTGCTGGTTGATTACCCCAGCCAGAGTGAGCCGTGTGGGGAAGCGAAGAATGGAGGGGGGATACCCCGTCATGGGCTCCAAGGAGAGATCCATACTTTGGGAATAAGTTAATCCCATAATGACTTCCAAAGATGGCAGAGGTGGATCGGCTTTCTCAGCTCGGACAGGAAAGAGAAGGTAGGAGAGAAAGAGGGAGGGTGAGGGGTTTGAGAAAGAGGAGGGAGAGCTGGGTAACTCTTGTCTACCCCGGGGCAGTGTAATTATATCTGAGGATGAGATAAATGTCCTTTTAAACACACTCCCTTGCATACACACACACATAGGCACACAGGTAACGTATAGATGTTCCACACCCTGGGCATTTCTCCACAAGTCTCCAACTGAGTGAGTGATTTCTCTAAACTGCACCCTTGGGCCAACGTACGACCATAAGCCAGTCTGTCAGGAAAGCGGGACACACATTTGGTTAACTTCCCAGCGCAGAAAAACACAGGCGCACGCACACACACACACACACACACACACACACACACACACACACAAGCAATCTGGGGAGCGTGGGCCAGCAACGGTGTGAGAGGGAAATGGGTGATAAAATCCTCATTTTCCTTCATTGCCGGGTCGTTTGTCTTCGTCGTGCAGGCGGCTCGCCAGTCATGGAAATGCTGGCCGGCAACCGAGAGCTGAGTCACGTCAGGCGTTCATCGATCATTTGACTGTTTACTGTTACTCTCACTTGCTCTTTCCCTCTTTCTTTCACTCACTCTGTCTGACTATCCCTCACTTCATGTCTGTCTTTCACTCTGTAGATAGTTTGACCCCACACAACCTTCCTTAATTTCTTCCTCATGAATTGATAGATGTTTTTCACATAAGTTCATGGACTGAACCCAGTGTGCAAAACCCAAGACTAACACTGTAAAGTAAGTGCTCTGTCAGCTGAGGAAACATGTTTTTCCCCCAGTATATAGGGGGAAATAAATTCCCAGTATTCAGTAGCGGGGTAAACTCAGTAGAGCAGCAAACCTTCCTAACACTGAAAATGTCTCTAGCTTGCAAACTCATCAGACTTTCAAAAGCACCAAACAAAAAAGCAAATTTGGAAGAGATTGATTGTGACGTGTCTGACTGCTCCAACTTATAAACAAGCATAACTTAAGATTTACTTAATGTTGTAGCATTTTATTCTACAAACATTAGCATAAGTTAGTACCTGCAACTGTTAGCATCAGTTGTCATTTTCATCTAAATCAAGGGTCGCCAGCTATAAATGAGAGGCCTGCTTTTGTCTACTTTCATCCGAGGTCAGATTTCCATCGTCTAAAAAACATTACTACAAATTTTGAGTGGTAAATCTGTAACTGTTAAACATGGTAAACTGCATATGAGACAGGTGTGACAGAAAAAATCTGTGGGGTTTGGGTTATTCCTGCCAAATTTCATTTACCGTAAAACGTCCAATAAAAGCAGGGTCCCAAATAGATGCAGATCTCCTCTACTAGCCTGGTGTGACTACACGTTTTGATAAATAAATGCAGGTCTCCAATAGAGGCCTGGTCTGGATTTTATAGAAATGATCTGGATGTATAAAACCTCTTAAAGGCCATCAGGTTGCCCGTGAGTTTTAAGCCGTTTAGATCACCTACACAAATATAAATGTTTAAACTTTTGTCATTACGGACATGCTGCACATCGTTAGATCAGTTACATTCTCCACAATTCAATCGTTCAGTTCTTTCTACAGAAACTATGAGCACCAAAGTATAAGTCATACCAGCATGGTAAACAAGAGAGATGGAAAAAAACCTCTCAAAAAAAGAAAAGTCCATATGGTTTGTGTCCATTCCTCCATTATTTATATTCCTTTAGTCCGTAAGTAGTCCACCAATCAAAAAGGGTTTCATTAAAATAAATTGTGAATAATGAGTTGTGAATATTGTCATGAGTCTGTTGCTCACTGTCTGTATGCTGGATGCCATAAATCTTCAGCTGCCGTAAAAAAAAACGTTCACGTTCAATTGTTATGACAGAGAAAAAAGTAGGACCTGAAATTTATTGTAAACTGTTTGTTGTCAAATTTGCTGAACAAAAATCAAGAGAAGCGGTACAGTTAGAGAGTATTTCCATCTGTGCTGAGCAAGAGTTTTGTGCTAAAGGAATTAAACGCGCGTCCCAAATAGACACCTGTCCCCAATAAAGGCAGGAGGAGTTCAGTGATTTAAGCAAATACAAATAACTAGAAAGTTTTACAGGTAGATCTGTCTTTAGTGTCTGGCAGTAGTGCTCCTTCAAACATAGAGTCTAATGCATAGTTTCAAACCCGAAACGTGAGATGAAATGTATGTATTATATTTTAATCATCTGCGACCATGGACCATTTCAGTAGCCTTTATTTAAAACACTTCTCAGCTGCTACGTGAGAGTGGAAAGCCACCACAGAACAAACGGCGGATCATTGAGGAGAAAAGGAGGTTTTAGGAGAAATGGATCATCTTGTCCTTCATTGGACCTCAGAGAACAGATGAAGTGATCTGACTCATGCAAACAGGTGAATTTGGTGCTGCTCAATTGGAATAATTTTGTTTTATGTGTGGGTTTTTCCTGTCTGGCACTCTGTAATAAGTACTTTGAGAACCCCTGGTCTAATGGCTTTAAAGTGGAAGAACTGAAAAACTAATAAAAAGAGGTAAATCTCCACCTGCAAGTAGATTTTTACTTTTCAGTCCCATCTAGTTGTCTAGTTGGAAACATTTCCAATATTGTTTCTTTTAAAAGTAACAAGTCAAATTTTTTTAACCTGCAGAAAAACATGGGCAGCGGCCATTAAAAACAAACAATTCTTAAAATTACCCAGGATGAGAAGGTTGTGATTGATGAGAAAACCATTGCACGGTGATTGGTCTGTCACCACGGCAATCCATTACTGTATGGCATGTTTCAAACTCAGTGTTGGTGTAATCAGGTAATGTGGACTAAAGAGGCAGACTGATAGGGTGGAGAGAAGATCTGTCAATGATTCTGGTCTCACGCTGCTGTTTCAATGAGCTGTACAGGTGACGGAGAGAAAGAGAGTTGGAGGTTGGCTGCAGCAGTTACATGTGCAATCCTGCTTCTCTGTATGCGTCTCCCACACACACACACACACACACACACACACACACACACACACACACACACACACACAGCGAACCTGATACACCTACACTCTAAAACTCCCATCGGAATCCAGCAAATCAGAAGTTCCTGTGTATGTGCAGGTGAGGGTATTTGCCATTCAGCTCCCAGCATGTGTGTGTGTGTGTGTGTGTGTGTCAGGGAGAAGACTGAAGACTTGTAATGTTCGGCTTGTACAGGATGACTCAGCAGCATTCAGCCCCCACGGGAACACAGGCTGCCTGTTAGCGCTCGGCTAATAAGACGCCTGTTTGAGCCTATGCGTCACCGTCCCACCTGAACACTGCAGAGAGAGAGAGAGAGAGAGAGAGAGAGAGAGAGGAGGAAGGAGGAGAGAGGAGGGGAAGGAAGAGATGCAGATGTAGCTATTAGAGGGAAGTGTCTTGAAGATGAGTGCACCTGTCCCCGAGCACAAGCTGCCGCGCTCGTTCACTCTCTTTCTTGCGAGTGTATATAGCACAAAGACACAACGAGCACAACCAGTCATATGCCATATATTGTACTATACCATATATATCACACTGTGTTATGTGACTATACATAGGCAGGGATCCTGTGTGTAGACATACAGGTAAAAGACATGCTTTATTATCAGTGGAATAATAGGTTTTAGTCATCATTCCTCTCGGCTATTACAACATTCACTTCCGCGTGTTCACTGATCAGATTTGAGGATACAAATACATCACTAGAATAGAGACTAAGAGAGCAAGGACAACCTTTAAGGGAGGTATTTTGCCTTTATTTTACAGTGACAGTAGAGGTACAGACAGGAAACATGACATACAAGGTATGCATCTTAAGGATTCAACCACCAGACATCCATAAGACAATCCTGTAACCACTCAGAACGCTGTTATTGGATGAATTTGCAAAACTCCAAATTACATTTCTATCACAATGTTTTTGAATTTGAGAGAAAATGTTTCGCACATTATTTCTTCCTACCAACAGCAGCTCATTGCAAATGCGGTGTGTTCACGGGAGAGTAAAGGTCAGGAAAAATTAAGGTTAAATGCAGTAAAATATTGTGGTATTGACTGTGACTCTTTGGTTGGGATGCAAACAATGATCTCCAGCATTAAAGTCAGTTACATACCTATCTGCCACCCCAACTTCCACACCCTGAATATCCTATTTCTACCTGGTGTTGATATGCAATCAGTATCTGGACATAAGTGGATAAGGAAAAATAAATGTTAGTGCAGGAATAATTCATGCATAACAATTTACAATCTGAACGTTCGATCTCAGCCAGGTGTAAATGCAGTCTGCAGTTTCTCCTACAAGCCTGGGAGGCTGACCTGTATTCAGATGATTGCAGTCTGTAACTTCAATGCTAGATGCCACTGAATCCTACAAACTGGTCCTTTATAATAAATTTGGTCAAACTTGTGGGTCGTTTACAGCCCCCGTAACCATCTGACCTCTGTTGTGTCCTTGTTGCCCTGTTGGACTCTCTGGCAATGAGCAACATATTCATGAAGTTAGGGAGTAAAATGTTACCACTAACAAGAACGTCGTAAAGAAAAACTGAATTCTTCTTTAAATGCACTTACTTGTGCATACATACTTGCTCACAGCACATATTCAAGTCACGTCAGGTTCCTTCAAACACACCCACACACAGAGATACACAGCCAATGAGGAAGACAGGCTGACTGACAGACACACAAGCCATGCTTTTGAGCCCGCTGGCGATGTCTGGCACTTCCGTGGACTCTGTGTCCGGAAGAACTGGACTGAGTGTTTTGAACCATGTTCAACTTCTTGTGCGCGTGAGCGTGTGTGAACAACACACCATAATGTGTTGGGTCGTTTAAGGTCAGATTGGAGATGACTATTCATAGCGCAGACGTTATCCAGCTATCCAAGTATCTAGTCCAGCAAGGCACAAACCCAAGGAATTCGCTCACTCTGGCCTCATTCTCACTGCAAAGGAAGGAGAATCAAAACATATTTCAGTCCCACTGTGGAACAATTAAACTTTTCTGGACAGTGAATTTCGCAAATTAAAACCTCAGAGATTCTAAACCAAGAGGGAAAACAGACACAGATAAAAACAAGTTTTTATAACCCTCAAAGAAAAACAGAGACTCTGTGTAAATCTGATCTGGACTTTCCCTAGACAGATGTGTCACAGGGACACACATGCATTAATAAGCTTGTGGACCAAAGTGCATTCTCCCTCTCATACAAGTACACGCCCTGCGAGGCCAACATACACACAAATACATCCCTCTGAAACACAGGCTTCTTCTCTCAGTGCAAAGTTCCTGTTTCTCACACAGAGTCAGTACAGGAAAGGCAGACAGCGAGGGGGAAGGAAAGAGAAGCAGAACAGAAATGTTCTAAGGTTGTTTCTGAGTGTTGCTTTTTGACGTGCTATGTTTATGTTCCTGTCCTGTTGAAAACCTCACAACCAATTCCTGCTTCTACATCTGACGCTCCATTTATACTGACAGAATTTCAGATTATTTTTATACCCTTTGTGGAAAAATCCGATGTTCTTGTGGCTGACTACATTGAAAAGCAACATTACCATGTCAAACTTTTCCCTCATCACAGTCACAAATAGATCAGGTCTGCCACAAAGGTAGAAAACAAATCTGATTCTTGGTTCTTGTGTAAAGGCAGTGTTAGTTTGAGTTTGCTATGCATATAATGTAACTTTGAACTTATTCTCAGCTTACCGGGCAGCATTAAAATAATTCTACATGTTCAGTGTGCATTGCACAAAATATTCTGGTCTAGTTGGAGAACCAAAAAGTACTGTAAAATATACTCATACATCAACCCCAGCACAAGTTAGCAGTCTGGGCTAACCTGAGCTACATATATGTTGCATGTCTGCAGCTGCTACACAGTGCCCAAGTTAGCCTGGAACCTTTATTGTGAAAATGAAATTTGCAGCAATAATTACATTGTGTCGCCCTTACATAGAGTTGTTGCAGAATCTGTGAGATTGGTGGTAGTTTTTCTTGTGAAAGACACACATATAAATATTTCAACAAGTCAATAGCCATGCTAGCGGCTCTGTGAGGCTGCACTTCAGCTGCTATGAAAAGTTGTTAAATTCATCCTGAGGAGAACATGAAAGAAATGTCATGACAAATCACCCAGTAGTTGAGACATTTAAGTGGTGGACTGACAGACGGACAACGTTGTCAACCATAGAGCCATGCTGTTGGCACGGCTAAAAACGAGGCATGGCGGATTGCTTAAGGTTTTAAAGTAAATTTGAAATTATTTCCTGTTTATATTAATTCAGGATTAGTATTTGCTGGCAATCTCACACAACATATCAATGTATCACCATGAAAAACAGTAGCCTACCACAGCAGAAAAGGTGACAATTTACCTGGTCAAACGTTGGGAGATCACACCGCAGATACAACTGGAGTCTTTCCCATCACCAAGAGAGCAGATCAAGTGATTGTGTTGCTTGCGCGGTGAGGAAAACAATCTGCAGCAATTACGCAGGAAGGCTGCAGGGCTGTCTTTGTAGCTGTGACTGTACACTGTGAGATGAAGGGAGTAAAAAATGTCTCTGCTGTGTCGACGAGCACCAAAGGTTAAATATGGTGTGTGATGTTGTTTTGTGTGTGTGTGTGTGTGTGTGTGTGTGTGTGTGTGTGCGTGTGCGTGTGCATGGAGGAGACTAGCATCCACCTCATGAATTATAATGTAAGCTGTCAGAGTGAGTGTGTCTTCAGGATGGTAAGTAGCCAGTTCATGGGAGGACAGGGCAGCTTGGTGCTTGATTACAATCCTGCCTGCTAGCAGACAGACACACTATGACCATGACCACCTATACTAGAAACCAGGGTGTGACAGGTCCAACAGTAAGTCATCGTGTCCCGTTGATTTAAATCACATCAGTGACAGTACCCAGAAAAAAAACAAAACTCTAACCGACTGAATTCCGTAACACCTTGGACATCTTCACTCTCACTCTTCACACATTAGGCATCAATAACTAATAACACATTTGTCTACACCCCCCTGCAACCTGTGTGTCCTAGATATTTACTCTCAAAACGTGTGTGCTCGTCGTCCAGATATGTCATTTGTGCAAAAGGTTGCACGCGTATATACGATTGTGTGTGTGTGTGACTTAATCATGCTTGGCTGCACCTGTGTGTGGTCTGTGAATAGCAAGTGACAGTAGGGACCAGACCAGAGCAGGAAGAGCCCCAGACAGGCAGCATGGTGGGGGTAGGTGAGAGAGAGAGAGAAGGGGAGAGAGCACCCGGGGGGCATTCCACAGTGCTGGGCAAGACGCGAAGGTCATGTCGCTAAGCATCAGATCAGCTGGGCCGCTGGCCTGGGTGGGGTGCGTTTGTGTGTTTCTCAGAGAATGGTATCATGAAATGCTCTCGAGGCATCTCAGTGTTTCTTTGTTCAGTCGGTTCAGGTTGGGTGGTTGAACACTGTGGAGCAAGAAAGTTTTTCAGAGGATTCGACTTCTGTCAACTTCAGACATTTGTTTTGATGTTAAACACATTTGTGGCCCCCCACAGATGGCTGCAAAATTTCATGTTTACCGCAGATTAAGAGACTAAATCTGAGATTGTTTCAATATTTCAAATTTCAAGTTTATTTTCACTCGAACAACAGTTACAGTCAGTGCTTTTACAGATATGTATAAAAATATGTAGGCATACCATAAGTGGTACAAAATCTAATTAGAAAGTAAGACATTAAAGGGGAACTTGGCAACTCGAGCCATTTCTTCGCTGGTTTTCACTTTTGTCGTCGCATGTTTCTCAACGAGCTCCCCCTACAACTCTGGGACGCAATTTCAAAACACTGTCGTAAACTCACTTGCAGCACCCTCCTCCCCCTTTCTACCGCTGCTGATGTGCATTTGTTGCCGGGCAACTTTTTCGTGTGGAGCAATGTATACCGAGGTGGGTAATACATCCATCGTCACTTGTTTTTATAGCCGGCGTGGCTAAGCGGTATTGAGGGGGGGCGTGTGCGTTTATGTAGAATTGCCGTAAAGCAGTTTGTGTTTCTCGCTCGTTCTCGCTTCTCACGATACTTCCTGTTTCCAACTTAACGGGACGGTAGTCCCAAAGTTGCAAGGTTGGTTTTCCGCCTGGGGACGCTAGGGGGAGCGGGGAAAGCCGCCGTTAACACCGGAACAGGCCATTTAACCATCCAAAGGATTTCTAAACGGGTTTATTAAGTTGAAATAGTTGCCAAGTTCCCCTTTAAATAGTGCAGCGGCTAAACTATATAAATATAACATAAAATAAAATATAAAATGGAATATAATACTGTGGTAGCCATATAGTAACCAACAGTAAAATGTACGTAGTAAATGTATAGAGGTAAGCATAGAAATATACTACGATGGATAACTGTGAATGGAGAATAATTCTAGTTCAAGAATGGATCAAATGACTGCATATAATGTGAAAGTGTTTACTTGTAGTGACAAACCTACTAATAATGATCACAATTATCTAAACCCCCTTAGCTGTGTGGCTCATTTTAGCGTCTTTCAGCTAACTGTTTCATTGTGCAACTTTACTGTTTAGATTGACTCTCAGTGTCTCACCATTGTTTCCAGCAGCCAGCTGTTTTCAATGAAGCTTTGATAAATCCACAGTTCACTACTGACCAGAAAATAGCAGACAGACAAAGTTAGCAACTATGTGGTGAACATAGTGTTCAGCTGCTAGAAAGCATATTTCTCTCAGGAGTTGGGGGAGACCAAAACTGAGCTAAAAGGACACTGAATGTTGAACGTACAGTCGCCAGTTGACCAGAATGAACATCAAATTAATGTTATGAAATGAAATTATTTTTTCTTTTAACCTGAAAATCTGACTAAATTGCCATTTCAGTTTCATTTCATTATTTGCAGAAAAAATGGAGACGAGAGCTAATATTCTGTGTTCATGTATTTTAGAACCATTTTCCATCCCTTGATTTGAAACAACTCCAGACAAATTCAAATAATGTATTTCTTAACTCCTGAAAGGTTTTTGGCAAGAGTGTTTTCATCTGACAACAAGAAAATTAAGTTAAATAAAACAAGGGCTGGTAAAAATCATATTACAGAGACCTGAAAAACTGCTATACTGACTATACCTGATCATATTGTACAAGCTCTTTTGTGAGTCAGAGAATGAGAGTGGGATGAGAGAAAAACACGCATGAGGAAAAGAAAACACTGCTGACTGCAGAGCAAAAAAAGATCCTTGCTACATTTGGCAGTTGAAGTTACCTCAATACTTCAACTATTTTCACAAAAGTTCCCTCGCAGTGCAAGGAGAACATTTCTGTTTGTGTGTCTGTGTGCTCATCTGAGTGACTGAACCTGTCAGTGAATCATGAAGTCTGCTCTCTACCAGTTCAATAAATAACCATTCCCAAAAATGCCCGCTTTACTCACAGGTCAATTTCCCCTGCAGTCCGACAGAGAGGACTCCCCGGGGAGAAGGGAATGAGTCAAGGCGCACAAGCTGCTTTCCAATATACAGAGAGGAGCTGCTGGAGAACCAGAGCCACATGATTCACCATTCGCCCAAATATTTCTACACCTTACCTAAGACCAGCATGCTGCTGTGACCCTCTGAAATGTGTTTAATCTTCAAAATTTTGATAATTGATGAACCCCCTCTTTCTCCCTGTGTTTACTGTCTCTGTATACAGTCAATAAAGGCAAAAATGCCACAATGCAAATCAATTATTGAGCAAAAATAAGAAGTTTATTGCTTCCACTGGTAGCATGTGATACAACCCACAGGATAACAACTGATATGCTTGTCTTGGCTTACAGTGGATCAACAATGGATTCCCTCCAACCATGTCCGAACAGTGCAGTCTGACAGATGCCGCTGCTGATCAAAATAAGGAGAAATTAAAAGGGGAGAGGCTTACTGACTGTTCTACATCATGTATATTGTATATGTTGAATGAAAGAAAGGTCAAAGAGTGGACGACGATCCATCCTGTGGCGTTATGTGCCATATGATCTAATGGGTGATGACAGGTGTAGGCGGTAGCAGGCTGAGGGCAGCAAAACAGGGCAGGTTGAGGTCAGGGTCCTAACGCTGTCATGAAGAGGATCACTGCCTGACCACTGTACGCTATCTCTGCACAAACACACACGGCACACAGAGATCTCTGAGAACTCCACTGAGCACAGGGAAACATGTAATAAATAACTTTGTATATTATTAAACATGTATGTACCTATCATTCATTCACAAACATGCACACATTATTCTTATTTCAATTCTACAACAAGAAACTGAAAAGTAATCTTCAACCCATGTGTGGCAAATAGAATAAATTAGTCAGGAAATAATGGAAAATGGTGATTCCTTTCTCTCCCATAGGTGAGGCAATGTTTTTATTTTTTCTCATGTTGTTCTGTAATACAACATCAACAGCATAAATACAGTCCATACAGAGGTCATTCATGTCCAAAAAGATCAGCATCAACATTATTGGTACCACCTAGGTGCGAGCCAGCCTCCCACTATGTGTGCATGTTCCTACAGTACACCTGATTTACAGCATTACCTCACCTTTTGAAGGTCCACCTATTGTTTGTGACTGTGATGTCTTCATCCCTTCTGCATCCCAACACACAACACACATCTCAGGCTTGTATGTTTCAGTCCTATCCATGAGTGGTTCACCTGCATGTGTGCTAAAATCCATTTTTACAGATAGATACAATAGATAATATAGATAATATAGAGACACCGGTAGCAACAAGCCGGACTCTGTAAAAAAACAGCTGGGAGACGTGTCTTTGTGGCCTTGTCCAAGCAGGAAGCTTCATCTGCCTTTCAGGGCCGGGCACAGGGAGCAACGTTCACACATTAGAGTGTGACCTCCACTGGTTGACAATGTGAGACTGAGCCACAGGCTGCAGGGAGAACGTGTTGCATTTGGATGTGCAGCGTGGACGGAGCTCCGACACAAAGGCACGCGAATACACACTTTTTCAAATCCTGAGAAACACAAATGTCCACTCCTGCACACACCAAAATGCCCACACAAGCATTTTTAACACCTGATTTCCAAGCCCCTAAAAATCACAGACGTGTAATGCACAGACACACACACACACACCTACACCCACACACACACAGATAATGTGTCTTGATAACATTATGGATGGATGAGTGAGCAGCTCCATAGAACAGTGATTACTGGTTGCTGTGTGTGAAAGGAAATAGATTAGTCACTGTCTCAGCTCTCTCCCTTTTAATAACACAACATACAAACACTCCTTCATGCTGTCTGAGTGGAAAAAATAAACTCAAAATTCAATGTTAGGCTCCAAGGAAACTGCTTTTTAATAGAGTGTGGCATAAAGTGAAATGAATATGAATTACTATGATATCCTCTTCATCGTCATGCGTGTGTCTGCATTAGTTTATTAAACAAACATGTTTAAAAAAAACCCATGTTACTCTAAAGATCCTCAAGGCTTTTATTATAGTCACATTTACGCCCACTTTTTTGCATCTTCCTCCAAGCGTTTCACCCGCCTGCCATGAATGTGTCATGAAAGAGAATCATTTCAAGTGTTTCTAAAAAAATGCAAAGGAAAAACGACAGCAGCGGCCTCGCCGAGGTCCTTGAAAGATTTAAAATGCAAAGAGAGAGGAGGCTGAATGTAAAAATGGACTTTCCTTAGTGCTAGCACTAGGTGTTAGGGCTGCTCTCTCCCATCACAGGTGCATTCTGGTCAGACAGGAGATGAACCATGCCCTTGAGCAGTTCTTATGTAATCTTTTTTCCCTTTTTTTTTCCCCACAAAGACAAGCAGATAGACAGACACATGGACGGACAGATAACGCAGGCAAAATACAACAGCAGTTCGACTGTTTCCTGTGATTAACTTAATGTAAAATGCACCATTTTTCAATTCAAAAATGCATTGTCACACAATCCGAGAACAATCAGATTTACTGATTTGTTGTTGGAAGGAGTTATAATCCCTAAATGGGTGAGGGTGAAGTTGGTAATGAGTTCGACATTATTTTCCCTCGCTATCGACACAACGGCGTGATACTGATGAGCATGACGCCTCGCCTAATCCCACACGGGCGCTGAAGACAAGTCGTCTGACAGCCGACACACACGGGCTCACAGAGAGGTGTCAGGGAGACAGCGGCAACAAAGGGCCTTGTTTATTAACGGAGCTTGTGAGGTGACAAATGAAGCATGAAATGAGTATCTCGTACACAACACAGACATACCAGGTACTGTATGGCGAGGGCATGGAGGGAATGAGGGAGAGCAACCTGTGTCATGCCATGAAAACGCTCACAAACATACAGATAAAAAGAATCAATTTCATGGGTTGTGATAGTAAGCAGAATGTAGAGGCATCTGTACAACAGACTGTGTGACCCAGTTTATGCGGGCTGCATGCTGGTGTGTGTGTGCCAATCAGTCAGTCCTCTGGTTTAAAGGGGTAGTTCAACATTTTGGGAAATACACTTATTTGCTTTCTTGCCTAGAATTTGATGAGAAAAATGAATACCGCTCTCATTTCTGTATGATAAATATGTAATTGGAGTGGGTGGCTAGTTAGCTTAGCTTAGCATAAAGACTGAAAACGGGGGGAAACAGCTAGCCTGGCTCGGTCCAAATGTGGCAAAATCTCTTGACTAGCACCTCTAAAGCTAATTAACATGTTATATCTCATTTGTTTAATCTGTATAAATACTGTGAGTGTAAAAACTATGGTGGCAAATTATGGTTCGGAGGGGTTCTGTGTACTTGGCTGGCTGCAGTGACTTCAGTCAAGAAAAGGTACGGCACATGACTATGTTACTGCAAATGATCAATTCATGATACAAACAGATAAGGAAAAATTGATTGTTCTTGCACGATGATTACACAAAGCCTTTAAAGACCACAATAACACCCTGCTTTAGCTTGAACACGCCCCCTTCACAAATTCTAAAAATCTATTTGAATGAATGGATTGATGATATGAATAGGTGGTAGGGAGGGTGTAAATTAGCCATAGACACTACAAAACTGATCAACACAGTATATTTTCAGTTTTCAAGTAGTAGAGGTAGTATTTCTACTACTCCCATACTCTAATTTCTCTGGAAAATTGAAAAAAAACTGCTGTAACAAATGTAATTTACTTTAAAAAATTCCACTTTAATAAGGGCTTATACAGTAGACCATGAAACCAAGATAAAATCTGTCTAAATTTGACCTGGTGTTGACAGCAGGTAACCTGGCCTGCCTTAGTGTCTGTGAGCAAAAAAAACAACTGAGACTCTAGCAGTTGCAGGAGGCTACAACCTGTGTTGACCTCTTCATGAGGTTAAAGTGAATTTCCCTGTAGGGATCAGTGTCTTGAAACAGTGTCACAGAGTCTTTGCTGTGCTGCAATGAAATGGTTGTAAGAGGGGTGTGACACAGGGACGGAGGACTCTGAGTGTAATGCTGCCATCTATAGGTAGAACCAAGCTTCAGTTGACGCCTCAGCAGGAGACACACACTCCCTTATCTCTGATACCTGAGCATGTGTCCAAATCAGTCTCCTGCCTCCAGCAGAAGTCTGTCAGCTACGTCCCACATGAGTCTGACACGCAGTTACACCAACACAAAGCTCATTAAAACATTACCAAGTCCACACTACAGCTTCTCATCCCCCTCCTCTAACAAATGTTGACCACACATGACCTGCAGGCCACTGTTGATTGGCATTCAGTTGCCCTATTGGCACCGGCCAGCTTCTCACCTGGCAGACTCCCTGGCAGCAGGTAAAGAGGCAGAGGGCATCATTCAGAGGTCCCTAACCCTGTCACTTATCTGCTAGTAGACAAACACAAACACACACAATCACACACACAGACAGCACCCACAATCTTATGTGCACACACGTCACCTCCGCCTCTGTACACGAAAGCAGCTAAATATTAATTTTCCTTTTGCTCTCATAACTAGCTGGGTTCGATGGATCCAGCCCACATGCCTATCATCAGAGTTAAATTGATCACAGTGTGGATGATGTACATCATGTGGTGGGTAGAGAAAGCCTTTCTGGAGAGTGATGGATAGCTAAAGTGAAGGCAGCTAATTGGAAGTTTAAGGTAAAATCACACTGTCAGTGGGGGAAGGAAATTGACTGTGTTTAATTATGTTCTCTAGATGAATCCTAGCTGAAGTTACAAGAAGAAAGTCAGCACATATAGAGTTCTTAGAGTATTAATCGCAAACAAGGAGCGGAAAACAAAGCAGCAGGGTTGAAAGGAAAATTGAAAATGATTTGATGTATTAAAATCAAATATTCTTTTTAGAACCTCCATGCTGTGCCAGGCTGTACCACATAATTTCACTGCTGCAACTTGCAGTGTACTGTCTTCAATAGAAATTCACCATATAACACTGCTTTTGTCCAAGTGATACAATGGCTAGTGCCTGTCCCCGGTTAATCAAAGCTTCTGTTGACACAGGAAGTCTATGGGAGGACGCCATGATAGAGGGGTTCGGTGTGTGTGTGTGTGTGTGTGTGGAGGGGAGATCCACTTGCACTCACACTGCCTCTCTTCTCTTTGTATGACAGACAAAGCCGATAGCACCCCGCCAGTCTGGGAAGATAGGATCATTATACAAACAGCACCCTGCCATTATTGACATTACATCTGCGTGTGAGTGCATGACTGACAGACATGGAGTATGGAGAGAGAAGAGTGTGTGAGTGTTGCAAGTGTGTCAAACGGTAACTGCCTGACCAGGCCAGTCTTAAGGTGACAGCATGAGTAAAATAAAAGTACCTGTCAAGCTATTTTTGTCACTTTTTGTATGTAAAAATGAGTGAAATGCCATGACTACATTTGAGGAGAGGCTGTTTGAAAGTATGTACCGTTATCATCTGCACCATCCATCAGGGGTGACTGTGGCTCAGGAGGTGGATCGGGCCATCCAATAATCGGAAGGTTGGCGATTTGATCCCCGGCTCCTCCCGCTGCATGTCGAATACCAAACCCCAACTCCGGTGTGTGAATGTGAATGAATAAATTACTTTCCATTTGTGATGGCCTCTGTCATAACTGTATGAACGGATGAATGTGGCATGTCATGTACAGCTTCGAGTGGTCCCAAGACTAGAAAGGCACTACATAAGTACAGTAAGTTTACCATCACATCTGGACCCTTTCTGTGGCGGCTTTTAGTTAGTTTTGCCTTTAGACGTGGTCGGATGACACTTTGTCCAAACTAGTTTGTTTAAGCATACCCTGGCAACATAACTTGGCTTTTACAGCCACTACAAGTCCACTTTAAGAGAAGAAAGTAACTCTGTAAGCACAAGTGCATACTACAAACATAGCTACTGATCGACTGAAGACACGTTTGTTAAGAGGTTGCCAAGCAGTCACGTTTTTAAGATGTCAGTAATCTTTTTGAGAAGTGCATCACATCACCCTTTGAACGATATGCCCTCTGTAACTGTAATTGTTCACTTAAAAACTGGCCTTGTGTCTTCTTCCTCCATACTCTAGCACTTTACTAAATCACATGGATTTATACAGCTCTTAATTGCAGCAAAAGTCTCAAAGGGCATAGCACTGGCTGTATTTTAATGTTACAAATGAACACAAAATCCACCCAAACCGTACACTCTCAGTTTGAACTAGGAACTGCACAAACGGGAAGAAAATTAAAGAAAACTTGGCAAGGGTATCGCGCATGAAATGTAGCAGACATCAATTAAATATTAATAACAAAAAGGCACATGGGTGCACCAATATTTGATTATCATTTCTTTTAATTTGTCTTCTTGCCTCGCTAATTTCCATACTACTTAAGGTGATGATGCACTGGGGAAAATAAAAGACAATGGACACTGAGCAAAAATGGATGGATGGATGAAATGAAATATAATGCTGGCACCATCTTATCTTATTTTTTAGATTAATGTGCAGTAGTAGTAATAATGTTATCAAGGTAATTTCCTGAAATGGAATAATGTATATTATAGTGAGCCCAAGTATGAGTTTGTGTTGGTTAACAACCGTGTTTGCAATTAAACATCTAGACACTTAACAACTAACAAGTTTGTCCGAATATTTAAGGAAAATCACCGTTGCTGTTGCAAGCAATATGGCAAAATGGTTTGATTTCAAACTGATACCTGATTATTAGAGAGAAAATCTTTCCAGCTAAATGTGAAGGCAGTCATAATAAAAGTCAATCAAATAAAACACAGATAAAAGATATAAATATCAGACTTTGGCTACACAGATAATTGAATTCATTGTTGGTGTTGGTCTTGACATGACAATTAAGAAAAATATAAAATATCACCAGACTTATCCTTTTTAATTAGTTTTCCTTTTTCGTATATATAAAAAATTGTAGATATTTGTGAATCTGAACCTGTAGTTTTCTGTACTGTTGCACTGACTGTGTGAGTGTATAACAAGCTACTAAAATGAATGAACAGAGAAGATTAGCTGAACAGTCACTGATACATTCCTCTTAGCCACCGCCTAATCTGTCGCGTTAAAAACAAACCACACATTTACTGCACCTGAAACTCAACATAACCTCAGATATCCTTAGACCTGTTGCTCCATTCCCACGGGTAGATGTAGCAACAATTCTTGGCATATCACAATATCACACCTTGCCAGGAGCTGCCAGCGTGATTGTCGATGGCGGCAAAATCCTTCTTCTCCCGGAAAGATGCTCTCAAATCCTGTGCACAGCCTGGCAATAAAGAACCAAAGAAATGTAGAATCCATGTTAGCCCCTACTGCCGACACAAGAGAAGATTTCAGGCCCTAAATACAGAATAATGAGGCATTAAAGTCTGGGGCTGAGGAGGGTAATAATAAGAATGAGAAAGGGAAGGGGGTGGGGGGGTGTGTGGAGTGTATGACGGGAAAAGGGACAATAGTTTCCTGAGGAAAGACAGAGTGAGGGAAAGAACGAGGGGGGAGAAGGGAAGATAAGACTGGTGGCTTATCCTAGTTACTGGGGAAGGATTAAGTGATGTGCCACTTTGGTTTGGTGAATTGTGTGTGCACACATACGTAGACACAAACATGCCTGCTCAGTCTCTCTCAGACGCGTGCGCACCCCTTCCTCTCATTCAATCACCCTCGGAGAGACGCACGCACATCCAGGCATGTGCTGAGAGGGGTTAAGGAGCTGCGTTGCCCTCTGAGCCAGTCTTACTGGGCTGTAATGACTTTAGAGAATGTCGGATTCTTTTTATCCACCAGTGTAATATAATAAAGCAGAGAGGAGGGAGCTATCTTCTTCAAGCTGCCTCTACAGGCCTCAGCGGACCATCTCTCCAGCTCTTTCTTTTCTCTACCTTCCTAACTTCACCCGCCCCGTCTTTCTCTCCACCCCCTGCACTCAGATGAACAAATTCGTCCCGAACAACCTTGACCTCTTTCCCTTGCTCCTTTTCCTCATTCTCTGTCGTCACTGGCGCGTCGGGTTTGTTCAGCCTTCTGCTTTTCTGTTTGTTCCCTTTCTTCCAAGGCTCCATTCTTCCTCCAGTGTCAGCCATGACAGTGTAGTGTTCTTGAACTGCTCCACCCTCAGTCACGTGTTGTGACAGCCCGAGTTTCACTCCAGACACTTGGGTCAGGTCCCCTGCTGCTTCAGGGCTTCCTCTGGTTATCTCTACACTGTCTCAATAGTCCTAACACCCTTTGTATTTTTTCTCTGTGTATGTCTTTGTCTGCAGATGCTGGATGACACAGAAAGTAGTTCTCTCCCTGGGGGTCAAATGGAGGCAGTACACTCAGTGCTCAACATCAAGTAGAAACTAATGTCATTTCACTATGTATGATCTGAGAAACTCTCACAAATACATTTTAAGACACTAAATTATTGCTGTTGTACCTTGAAATTCCAGGCAGTTGTTTATTCTTATAGACAACTGGCCAAACATAAATCCCACAACTTCATTTCCAGATATTTGCAGCACAGGTATTAGTATCTGTCCCTCAGGGTGACAGAGAAGAGCAACAATAGACCTGGATGCTTTGTAGCTACAAGATGTTATAAGAAAGGGGAGATCAGTGATTGGGGCGTGGCCAAACAGTAAGTGTATTAGAAGAGTGGAATCTGGGACAAATGTGGGAGAAGGCTGAATCTCTCTTTTTTTGGACTGCATGTGGATGTAAGTGCTGATAAAGTCTTCAAGATAAACGTGTCAGCCGCATATACAACTTAAAAGTTTGGTTCACCCAAATCACAAAAAACGCATTTACCCAATTTACATGAACTATCTAATGACAGGTCTCATTAAAAAGAAATGTGGTAATTCCAGAGGTGTTTCTGCGCTTCCCAACTAGCCACTAGTTAGCCGAAAATTCACTTTTCACCTGGGTTCCAGTTCCAGTTGCAGTGTGTGTGAACCCTGTGGCCTTACTTTCTGCTGTGCTGCGTGCAGTTAGTCACCGGGGCTAGGCTAGCTGCTGATGTAATGTAATGAATAATGTAACCAATTACTTCTGCTAAAGAGCAATTAGCAAAGTGATGCAATTACTTTTAAATGAGTAATATATAAAGCGTAATTTTTTTTCATCATCCATTTTACCATAATTTCATTGCGATACCGGGGCCTATAAAACTTTTACACAGATCCTCTAAATTACAATGAATGTAACAAAACTCACCTCTCTCCCACCTCCCCATTCTCTCCTCTTCCTCCTCTCTCCATGCTGAGGTTCCATCCATCCAACTGCTTCACTAAGCTGCGTGTGTTTATGTGCATAGTTGGTGATTGTGGTAGGGGGTCTAATTCAATTCACCAGCAGCCAGTTCCAGTTCACATTAACACAGTTTAATAAAAGACTATTCAATTAGCTAGAGAGCTCCATGCGACAGTGTGCTGCGTGCAGAAACAAAATGATGACTGTCATTGATGGAGCCACACACTCCAATTAGGCTCACTGTCGACGTCTCACATGTGCAATGCCAAGTTGGCTGAGGGAAGAGAGAAGAAAAGTAGGGAGGGAAACAGCGAGGGAGAGAGGAAAGTGTAGGACAAAAGCGGGTGAACTCCAAGAAGAAGTAGCTACATATGCGCGTGTGTGTGTGAGCATTTCTATCTGACTGCATGTGAATTCTACAAATGTCTGACTTTACTTGAATTGATCCCTATTAAGTCTTTACAAAGGCCAGCAGTTTGTCAAAGTCTGACACCACCTCTCATTTGCTGACACCTCTTCAGCTGGATGAGAAAGAACAGCCGGGAAACAGCCGTTTCGAGAGACGAACAAAGGAGACGGTGCGGGGCTGCTCACACATATACATTAGGCTTCATGGCTGACTGTCAAACTTGTCTCCAGCTCAAGCTACAGGACGTCTGAGAGGTTAAAGCTCTGGCAGCAACTGAAAGAATCGCTTTTCAGGCAAACACCTGCACTTATGCGGTGATTGCCCCCCCCAACAACACAAACACACACTCATCTGCTTTATGCACATGTTCTGCAAGCCCGCTGTATTCAACTGGACCCCGTAATTGTCAGGGACTGGAAATCAATAGTGGTGCATTGTGAGGCATGAGCAGCCATCTTCTAACCTCGCACCATGCAGCTGTCTCCCCCAATCAAAGCCAGGCCGGTTACCACGGCAACCTCAATCCCCTATCTTTCACAATAATAAGGCGGGAAAATAAAGGCATTGGCTCTGGAGGTGCAGGGTTGAAATAGAGTCGGAGGAGAAGGAGGGAGTGAAAAATAAATCGACTTCTTAAGAAATTCTCTAAAAATAAATAAAAATGACAGGCACGCAGAGTTTCAGCTGTGACGCGTTTCGGTGATGAGACTCATTCAGACCCAACAAATCTCGGCTTCCTTAAAAAAAACAAAATAAACATCGCCCCTCCATCAAGATTGTGTTTATCTCATTTTACCACCAAAACTGCATTCAAAACATCTCATAAAGCCCAGTCTTTTTTTCACCCATTGTGCTCTCTTATCCGATATATTGGTGAAATATCCCTGATATTTCTGTAATTCAGCCAATTTAATTAAAGGGGGAGGGTTTCTAATAAAAGCCAAATGGCACATAGCAGTGCCTAGGCTTTTCAGGAGCTTGTTTAATCAGAGAATTGCTGAATGGGAGAAGGCAATAACAGAGTGAATAGAGGCTGGTATTTGTAAAGAAATGTCAGGGAGAGAGAGGGGATATGAGAGTCACTCGATGAAACCTCTAATATGGTGCTGCATTTAATATAGGTAATATGTGCATCATGTCTGTTGGGTTAGAGCTGCCTAATCCCTGGTGAGGAAGTTTTGGATGTGTTCGCTGACTCACACACACAACACTGGATTGACAGAGTGACAGACGCACACATGCACGCGCTCTTAAATCCATTTAATTGGTCTCAGTATTTCAATTTAGATTTCTATAATAGAGCGTGTATTGTATAGATCGGTCAGAACTGTGATCAATAGATCACTCCTTGCGGCTGTCATAAACAAATGCACTCTACTACATCCACATTGACTGCCACTTGTGTGAATGTGTATTTATATCCAGGAACAACTATGTGGGCATATTATAAAACCATTAATATTCTGTGTGTGTGTCTGCTCTGTGACTATGTGCAATACGTGTGTGTGCGATAACAAGCCTCTGTCATTCCGAGGGTGGCCAACCATGTCCATATATAAGTGGAAATGCATCTTAACTGAGTCACTCTCTTTCAGACACACACACACACACACACACACACACACACACACACACACACACACACACACACACACACACACACACACACACACACACACACACACACACACACAGGGAGGGGGTTAAGTGTGTGAGTACAGAGTGGTGCTGTGAGCTGTAGCTCTGTGTGCTGACCTTCAGGGTTATCTGGAAGGTTCCTCCACACCTTGCTGCTAGCACCAACCCTTGCTGTCACCATGGAAACACAGCTAGCAGGGACAATATGTGGCCTGTCCGGTGTGTTGCTCACGTGCACGCGTTCACGCAAGCACCCTTACGTGGCGACACATACGTCGTTCGCTATAGTGGAAAAACACAAGCACACACACATTAATACACACACACTTCACTATTCATCTCTCCTCCACTTCATTTATCCCTCATTTCCTTCACTCTCGTTTCCCTTCTCTCTCTTAATGAAACCATGAGCACGGCACACAATCAAGCCCCTGGGCCTGCACAGTGTTGTCAGAAGGGTGCACACGACCCCATTTTCAGTAGTGGAGGCATTATTAGCGTGCCGTGACAAGAGACATCCGCCATCGCACACACAAGACACAAAGACACACCACCTGCAGTCTCATCACCACCAGATCACTGGGATTTATTTCAGCGACGGCATGGGGTGTGCCGGTGCAACTTGACAATAAATCAACACATCATACACTCTGGAGTGACATGTCATGATAATACACTCAAAAACCAAGAAGGACGGTGAGTGGGAAAGAGGAGGGGGTTATAAAGTGACAGAGGATAAATAAATGGATGGATGAATAGGAGAAGGACAGAAGGAGGCGAGAAATGGACAGATTTGACATGCTCTCTCCTTCTTCACTTCTCCTCTTCCTGCTTTCTTTGGGTTTCTCAGCCGTGATTCTTCAGTGAGCTCTGGAAAAAGGAGGGAGGGAGACAAGAGGGGTGGGGGTAGAAAAGAGGAGAAACCATCAAATTATTACTTTACATTACTAAAACCCAAGGGGAAGCTAGCAAAAGTCAGTATGAATCATGGGAAATGCAGTCCCTCACACAAAAATACAGCAGTCGCTCAAGTATCTAAATATCTAAATATCATTAAGGGAAAGTTGAGCATTTCTCCTATTTTTCTAAAACATAACTTTTGACAGCAAAGAACATTTGCCATCCTACCACAAATATTTCTCTGCCATATTTACATCTACAGCTATCTACGCATCTATCTAGCTAAATCGTCTTCCTAGTAGAATAAAGAGTAAATGTTAGTCGAGAGAGAGAGAGAGAGAGAGAGAGAGAGAGCAAACTGATGTAGCTTTATATTTGATACTTAGGAAAAGCATGAAAATGGGTACCCAGGTGGTGTGCAGATAATTCCCAATTCTACTTGCTCCAAAAAAGATGATTCTTGCAAACATGGAAACAGGGCTCATTTGTCAGGAACTTTCTTTAAGAAAGGAAACCAATTTGATTTGTTTTTTGATGTAGACTAACACAACACTTGCATTTAATCAACTACATGGTCAAAATGTTTCATTCTTGAGTGTAAGAGACAGAAACGTACGTGATGTACTACAAACACAGAGGAATGTGTCGCGAGTATGGCCCTATAGAAAGTCTGACCTCTGCCCTATTTGGTCGGTAGCTGGCTTCAAACTGAATGTGGCAACACAGAAAAAAAAGAGAAAACCCCTGACACACACACACACACACACACACACACACACACACACACACACACACACACACACACACACACACACACACACACACACACACACACACACACACACACACACACATATATATATTCACGTTCTAATCCAGTGAAACATAGTAACTGTGGGGAAGGTTTATTGGTACTATAGACCTTCAATTGAGATATTTTAGCCACACTCATAACCTGACCAGACTGATTTTTTTTTGTAGATTTCTTCTGCAACAGCAACAACTGCAACCGACTGAGTAACCATTCAAACAAACCCCTAAACCTTTGAGCAAGGCACTTTGAACTAGAACTACTTTGCTGAAGCGAGAGTAGAGAGCATAGTGTGTCTAAGTAATGTCAGAGCTTTTCAGTTACTTGCTTTTATTATATTTCTTCATTCCACCTTAAAATCCAACAGCTTGTAACTGCCTTTTACTTGCTTATCGGGACTCTGCACTGTTGCCATAGCACCAACGCTTAGTGCTGAAGTGACAGCACCAGACGAGGCTCACGAAGAAGACTAGGGAGAAAGCATGAAGGAAAAGAGTAGAAAAGGAACCTTATTTAAATGATCAGTCCACACATAATTCTAGAGGAGCGGAGAAGAGGTGTTGAGGTGGTGTGTGTATCTGTATCTGTATCTGATGCAGTGGCTGGAGCAGAAACATTTTGTATACATATCTTCAGTCTATTATATTCCTACTTAAAGGTTCCATATGTATTCTAAAGCATTTTATGTATTAATCACTTTTTATTGCCAATGTGGGAACAAACTGTAACGTAACCTAAAAAATTAGAGCTACAACCAGTCAACAGTCAATCACAGTCCAACTGGCTAACTGTAGCCTAAGCTAAACTGGGGTTGGCCAGCTGACTGTGATTTGAAAACGGCAAGCTAGTTAACAGCATGGAGTCAATGGCCCAAATAAAATATAGGGATATTCAACACAGTAACATTATTCTAAATATTATTGTATTATATTTTCCAGCATTCAGTCTAGTGTATGTCACTTTTGGATGCTTGCTTATGTGTATGGACTGTGTACGGAGTGCGAGCAACAGGATGCTGACTGCAGTTGATTTAATAGCTACCAGTGTCACTATTACGTTTTTCTTAAAGTAATATATAGAACCTTTAAGTGAGACCACTGTCTACACTGGGCTTCCACCTCTGGCCACACTATCATTTATATTCTCTGTAGTACGCCACATCATCATTGTAACTCTAGACATATTCTGGGAGATTTCAAGAGTTTTGGACTGTGACTATTCACTTTAATAAAAATGTCTCCCTCCTGCCTCAGGTATTTGCTACCACCTGCCAAAAAAAGGTCAAATCGATGAACATCCATCAACCCCTTATCCCACAAGTCATTAAATTAATTAACAAGACTCATTGTTACTGTAGGTCATGAGCAGTGAAGTCTGGATGATTGCATGTTTTATGTCGCGATTCAAACTCTGCACAGCTTGTTTCCCTGTCTTGTTTCATCTGCTGCAAATCAATTGCCTCTGCAAGAATCGAAGTTGCGTATATATGAAGCAGTTAAAATTTAAGATAAAGATTCCCAAGTGGATCATGGGTCCTCTGTAAGACTTGACTGTGGAGACATTTCCTTGACACTGACTTGAAATGTTGAAATGAATATATGGAATGTGACTACAGTAGATGTCTTGGGATGGTTTCTTGCGTTTAGTACCAGATGGAGGTTATTCCAAGACACAAAATAAATCATGTTAAAAAAAAAGAGTTCTTAATTGATAATAGTACCGCTACTGTACTTTTAAAAGATGGCAAATAAATTGAAGCTTATAAGCTCCACTCCCACTCTATCATAATTATGCTAGAATAACTCATTTTGGAGAAAAACTCTGCTCAGATTAAAAGGAGAGAAAAAAAAACAAACTCTTGCAGAACAGCAGATTTGATGTTTGTGTATCAAAATAATAAAGCTTTTAAAATGATTAGAATTGTCTATGTGAGTTGCGGTAGTACAACACTAATAACTGATTGTGTTTCAGAAAGCCAGCCTACTATAAGCACATAAACACAACTAAACACCTCTTGTGTCAATACACAAACAAACACACAGACGCAGGAGAAGACACAGGGTGACCCAGGGTTAGTGAAGCATTAGCTTGTGGCTGCTGGGTGGGCTAGTTGGCATTCTAACTACCTCGGTGCTCGGCTGGCAGACAGATTTACTGGCGGGCAGGTTAGCTGTTCACTTGCCAAGTGCATCCGAGGGCATCGCAGCCTGTGCCATTGAATTGGAGATGAGCGGCAAATGTGACAAGGGGATTTAGCTTTACTGTTCCACTCACGTCCTCAGATATAAAGGGGGACAGTGTGTGTCTGCATATGTGCATGAAAACGCACTATTTGTGTGAAAGTAGGTCTGTCTGTGTGCACAGGAGTTTATGCACACATTAACGTGTGTGTGTGTAGGTGCATGCATGTGTGAGTTTGTGGCATCAGGGTGTGTAGGTATATACAGTGCTGTGATGAGACATTATGCCTCATGCATAGTGTATGAAGTAGTTCCTGAATTTCAAACTGACCCCTAGTACCTCCCACAGTACAAACGGTTCAATTTGGTGCCCCAGGTCCAAATCTGGACTGTCGCCATCCACACTTGGATAATTTAAAGACAGGAAAAGCTTTTTATGCACAACACCATGGACAGGGGAGGGCAGCCAAATATTCAAGCTCAAGGTCTGCACTGAATTTAAGACGTACACTTGCCAGATTATTAGGTACACAGAACTAAAGCTAATGTAGTCTAATCCAGCAATAAATCCAACCTTCATGAAGGTTATAATGTTGAGTTTTTTTTTGTTGAAATTGCTTTAAAGAGGTGCTGATTCAACTTAATGGTCATCCTGGATGATGTAGTTTGTGGTGCAGTTACACTGACGGTGCTTCTAATATTTTGTTCATCCCATTTATATCAGCAGAGTGTCAGGGAGATGATCATTTCTTGTGCTGAGATTGATGGGAGTACATTAATTAGAAAATAATATTTTTTTGTGCGAGTTGAAAATATAGAACCTTTTGTGAAGAATGTGCGCACATCATGGTGATTTTGCAGTGTTGTGTGGGGAGGAACAGAGAGACAGAGCTTGAGCCCGGGGAGGTCTGCAGAAGAGAGCTGGGGAAGAGCTGGAGCTTCTGGAGGAATAAACACCCGCAGTCACGCCGGATTCTGCTCTGATCTGGAGGCATTCACCGACAGGAGGAGAGCTTGGAGTTATATTTTTAAGTGGATTTATCTTCACTCTCACTTCTCAACCTGTCTGCTGTGAGACACGGCGGTGCCACCCCACTTGTAGCCGTCTGTGGGCACTGAGCGCTCTATGATACTGCTTCATTTTTATAGAAAGACCAAATCAAAATCAGGTGCTAAAACTAATATTGTCCTAGCGCTACAACATTACATCAAGACATTATATGGCGGTAATCTTATTGTGAGGTCAAAAATAACCACAATGCGATCTGTTTTACCTTATGCTTTTGTCAACCATTTCATAATCATATGAGTTGGAACAAATTCTTACACTCTATTGGTGCAAAAAGTGCAAAGTTGAACCAAAAACTTCACTTCATTATCACTGACTCTTGCTAAGACGGAAAGGTGTCTGCTGAGATTAGATTTAATACACACAGAAACACTGATTCCCAGACAAGTACACACAGCATACAGACACACAAAGACTTGTTTTCTTCCAGCTGCCAGTTTCCACCCAATTAGTGAGCTGTGTAAGGAGGAGATAGATTGTTGTGTTCGTTGGCCAGCAATAAACTTTGAGCGGCAGCAGCGTGGAGGCAACGGTGTACACGCACCAGGTGTGTTCACACTTCCCCAGTCATACCCTAATGGGCAACATAGAGACAGCAAAGCAACATATAAACACATGTGCACCGAATATAAGGAGACGCTCACTCACATACACACACAAACACACTTGCCTTGCTCACTTGCCTTTTCTTTGTGAAAAACAAAAATAATAGACAAGTAGAAAATCAATAACTGTCTTCTCTGCTCAGTGCTAACAGCACTCAGTTCTCTCCCTCTCTCTGGAGGAACAGAGACAGTTGACAGGCAGGACTGTCAATCACACACTCACAGAGTGGCCGTGGCTATGGCTGTTTTATAAACACACAGCCTTTCACTGATTACACAGTCAGTAAGACAGCCAGACAGTTAATCAGTCGGTCAGTTAAGGAAGCATCTTAGTCAGTCAGCTAGTTGGTCACCTGTAAGGGACCATCTAAACTGTTCATTCAGTCAGTGTGTATGTTGGTCAGTTGGTGGGTTGGTTAGTCAAGTAGGGGCACCGACTGACCATTTACTCTGTATGAAAGCGTTAAGTTACAATCAAGAAGATAAAAAGAAACAAAGATAAAGATACAATCAATGATTTCATCTATCAAGTGCAGTCACTATATATATGTAATATGATGCAAAGTCAATAAAACTGGATATAAAACCCTGATGGGTTTAAGCAAGTGGCAAACATAAATACTAATTTTGCCACCCACATTTCAAGAGCATTTGGATATTTTTATCCATGGTGGCGGCTCCAAGTTTAATGGTACCCTCCTGGACCTCCCCGTGCCTAGTGGTCTAAGGTGCAAAGTCCCCAATTTGACTCAAGCAGGGGACCTTTGATGCATGTCATCCCCCTCACTCTCTCCATACATTTCCTGCCTGTTTCTACTGGTAACTAGTGATTAAAAAAGGGGATTGTTCAACTGTGGGGGACATTGTCTTTTAATTTAACATGTCTATTTGTCCAAATTATTAATTTCATGCCTTCCATGGAGTCCGCCATGTTTCTACAGTAGCTAAGAAGGGACAAACCAAACACTGGCTCTTGATAGGGGCGTTTGCGTTTTCATGTGTTTTCTCCTTCATGCTTGGAAAGGGAGGGTGAAGCGAGGGAGTTGTGATCTGCCTGTACACCACTAGATGCCACTAAATCCTAAACACTGGACCTTTAAAGTGAAGGTAGGTAATGCGTTTCAGAAGCATTTGTTGAAATTCTCTTCACGTCCGTACAGAAATCAATAAATTAAATGCTGGTCAATTTTTATAATTTTCAGTCACATATTTAGCACTACTACCCCCAGATAATATTTTCTCACACTGGTTAAACGGGAAAAATGCTATTCCACTAACAGAAAACTTACCTGTACACATAGACTGGAGATAAAAGACTCAGTGAGATTGAGCAGCTAACAATGAGTACGACTATTCCATTCACAGAGTAAAACCTCAGTCTTCACCTAGAGAGTCCCTTTGTCACAATTTACCCCGACACCTTATCTGTACCCAAATGAAGTAAGACACATGGTGGCTCAAAGCTGGCAGGAGCGAATCGATCACGTTACAAAGATGGCGGTCAGTGGAGTGTAGCAGCATGGATCAGATGTTTAGCTGGATGCTGATGGAGTGTTATATAGATTTGAGAGAGAGAAAGAGAGACTGTTGAAGGATGGAGGGGCAGACATGAGAGGGAACAGCTAATCTTTATGTGCCCTGTGCCTTCATAAGGTGGTCGCCTTGGAGATGATGGATGTGAAGGAGAGGTGGGATGGAAAGAGAGAGACATAAAGAGACAGAAATATGTGAGGTAGGACGTGTGAGTGTACTTGTGTAGGCAATATGTATGGGTGATACCCATAACACAGCCGTATGTCAATATTCCCTGTCATATGTGTTGCCAAAGCACTATAATGGTATGATGGAAAGAAACAGAAGAAGAAAGGTATGTAAATAATAATAATAGTGATTTATAGAATGAAAATGTCACAGAAAAGGAAATCACACATCATCTTGGTACAATTTAACATCACACAAAAGCTATAATCAGTGTAGGAGCTATACTAGTATTCTATAAAGGAGATATTAATACCAGGGATATTACAATATACAAAACTTGTGTGTGTGTGTGTGTGTGTGTGTGTGTGTGTGTGTGTGTGTGTGTGTGCATGACCAGGCTGCTGCTGAATAGAGTGGCTCTGTTATCAGATCAGAGTTAGCGGGCAAGCCAAGGCTCACAGTGGGGCTCACCACCTGCAACTACTGATAGCCACACACACACACACACACACACACACACACACACACACACACACACACACACACACACACACACACACACACAAATAAATAATTATTTTATTTTTTATTATTTCCTCTCTATTTTACAATCCTAAAATCGGACATTTCTTGTTTCTCCCTTAGTGGTGACTGACGGAGACTCTTCTCCTCTTTCTTCTTCATTCGATACTTCCTGCGTCTCCCTCATCCTTCCCACTGACAGAGCCTCTCCTCTTTATTCATCCTCTCTACATTTCCCACCATCATCCACTCATTCCAACTGTATCTCTCTCTTACAGTTTTCTATTAACCCTTACTCACTGACAGTCACTCTTAAGCCTATTTCTCCCCCAGTTTTTTTCTCTTTCATCAGTCTCCATCCAGTCTCCCACTGACAGGCACTTTCTATTCCTCTTTCATCACTGCTACAAAGACTCGTGCCTCATTTTTTCCTCTTCTTAGCTGGAAATGGCAGAATTATTTTTCTTCCTATCAATCAACTTCTTCACCTGGACAAACTGAACAGGTTAGAATGAAAACATTGTTTTTTGTTGCTGGGATTTGATATGTCTCTAAAAGACACTGGAAGTAGCGGAGTGAAATACTCTGCCATTACTGAAGCCACCCATTTCTTTTTCATGGGGAATGGAGGTCTAAAGATTTTGTTAGGACTGAATGTTGTCTGAGAGGTGCCTAAGATGCTGCTTGCACTACATTTGGAAATGGCTGGCTCCCTGCAACTACATCTGTGAATTAGTTTGTGGTTAAAAGTGGCTAGAGTGGAAAATGTCAACTGAAATGTTTTGCTCTACACAGATAGAGATGATGCACAGATACTGACGCACGTACACAAAGGTACACATGTGCAGTGATGCGTCACGCGACACAACTGTTGGAGGTGACATTAAGAGAGAAAACCAAAGCACTTTAAAGTGGCGGGATCCATATAAAAACCCATGGACTCCAAACTCACGGCTATTTTTATCACACACACAAATTTCTTTTTTAAATCCCTTTTTCTTTGTCCTCTGTGACTGAAGCTCTAAGGGCCTTAAAAGGAGCTCAAGGTGAGAGAAGATGATCATAGACACACTTTGTACACAACTTAGAGTGAAGACCAACACTGATGCATAATGCATTGAATGCATCATAATAGCTTCATACCTAACTTCAAAGTTTACTGGGAACACAACAAACATTTGTTTTCATAAGAAATTAATTCATCTATCTATATCTTTTTTTTTTTATTAATACTCTTGTCTAAACAATGTAGGACAATTTTAAAACAGTGTTTAGTGTCCTCTCACTGTGGCATCTTTTACTCAACAATACCTATTTCCAGTGTAATGTTACTAAATTCCCGACGAATCCAGTTGGACGCTCAGTTTAAGAATATCTCTCTCTGTTAATCTCATTTGCTGATGCCAAGCACACAAACACTTGCTTATCCCACCAGCTGTATTTGCATCCTGACAGGACATGTCTAAGCACTGCGGTGGACAAACACAAGTTTTTAATTGCTCTGTACAAACACAGGTTTTTACTTCGCCACATCATAGGTTGTTCAAACTGCGAATGTAATCCTTGTTGCCTTCATAGTCTTTTTGTGGGACTGTGCTTCTGTAAACCTCTTACAGATTCGTACTTGTCTCTGTGTGGTTTCATATTTGGTCACTTTTATGCTTCCTCAAGACGATTAATTGTATCCGCTTACATTTTCTTTTACAGTTCCTAAATGTAAGAAATATCAGTGATACAACTGTACACAAATTTGTAAATTAGTCATTCAATTCACATGTATAGACCTACTGTCACTAAACACTACCCAACATGTAGGCTACTAGTCGTCTAGAGAGAAAAGAAGGTGGGACTGGGGAGGAGGATTCCCGTGGGATCGTGGAGAAATAAGGTTGCAAGGCCTTTCCCATACAGTGAGATAATCATTAACATGCAAATCTATCAGTCATTCTTTCTACTTTTGACTCCTTTACTGTTATTAAAAGCAATTTTTTGAGGCTGGACTTAATGGACTGCAATATATTGAATAGTGTTTATACCCGAGTACAAATGCACTTGTTCCACACACTTTTCTTTGTTTCAGCAATGCTCCATAAGCCTCTGTAATCAAGGCAGACCCAGAGTGGCACTTAACCAAGCATCTCAGAGGCCAGCACGTGCTCACACACAGTCACACACCAGGGCAGAATACTGCGTTCAGGAGACCAACAGGTTCAAGTGGGTTAAGTATGTGGGATACAGTGGCACAGTGTTGCTCCGATGCTGTTAGCATTAGCATTCTGTAAATGGTTTGTGTTAGAGCCTTAGAGTGTTGTGGAGGAGGGGGGGTGACACTTACAGTAAGTGCTGGTTTGAGAAACGTTTGTTCTTGAATGTGACTTTGAGGATGGCTGTGTTTTGTTTCACTGAGAAGGAGGTTGAAAGGGAGAACAGATAATAAGAGGTAAAGGGTGGACTCGTACACTTTCTCATGGGCTTACACTGACGCAAACATACAAATGCAAGCATACAAAAACACAGTGACTATAAAAACTTACAAAGACAATGACCGCATAGTGACGATATATAAGATAATGCCAAATGTCACACCAGGAAGAGAAAAAAAAAAACCCACAAAGCCTCATGGTAACGCAGTGCCCTGGTGAGCTGACATTTACCCTTCATCCCTAACCCACACACCACACCACACCACACCACACACACACCCATAAGGTCCCATATGCATGACAATGGGCCGACCAGAGACACTGACAGGAGAGGGACAGAGGAGTGATAGCAGAGCGCAAGGCCATATCCTGAAGCAACTGTCTTTAATGGATGGCAGAGGGCAGAATGTGTGAAAAGCCTGTGTATGTATGTGTGTGGATGCATGAATCATAAAAGATAAAAGAACTTTTTGAGTGACATATAAGGAAAGCTGTGCAACTGTAGATAGTGAGTTGGGTGGACTTCAAGCGGGAGACAGAAAAAGTGAGATAGATACTCTAGTGATGTTCAGATCAAGACACTGGCAGAGAAGAGACAGATAAGCAGGCTGCTGGTTTCATTGGCAGATTGATTGACAAACAGACAGGCTGACAAAGAGTAAGATATATACAGTAGAGCCTACATGAATAAACTCTAGGAAAGTCAGTGGCAGTTGGGTGGAAAATGACAGAACCGATCCTATCCATGACACTATGGGTCTGCTGCTGTGTTCCTGTACACAAACTATAACTTTACTTGACATGACTGCAGAATACAGAGAACGCCAGAAAATGGAAAAATAAGAAAAAGAGTTGTAGGCAGACTGATGGTATTCGATAAGCGTCAAGCTTCATGTACAAAAAGAGACAAAAGAGAGACAGATAACTATATTCAAGAAAACCAAGAACCGTAAGGTATCAACTTCAGACAAAGATTTTTTTTTTTTTTTTTTTGGGGGGGAGAGAGATACAGCATTCTCCCTTTAATCACAGAGAAGAATGCATCTGCTTTAGAAAATCCTTACAAGCACATACAGATAACAAAAGAACAGAGCTTTTAAGCTGTCGGGAGGTTTTCACCAGGCTAGAAGCTCTGCTGTCTATTGAGCAGTCATGTTATTGTCGCACAAAGCTGAAAAATTACTGCATCTAAACGTCTTTTCTAACTTGCTAGCTATTTTATCTGCCTGTGAACAGTCAGTTTATTTTGCTTGTTTGTTTGAACAAAACGGCCCTCCTTTACAAAGAGCACCTCGAAACATATTTTGGGTGAATTATTACTGTCCTTCAGTGGAGCAGATAAGTGGTCTACTCAAAATGACGATGGGCATGTATGTAATGGAATTCAAAAAGTTCCTATCCTAAATAAGCTATCCAACATTGAAAAATCTGACATTATTCTAAGTAATGTGGTTGTTAAATTCTTTATTTTCTGAATGCAAAAACTCAACATTTTCAAAAAACTTACATATTACAGCTGAATGTAATTACCTTCATGACAAATAAACCTTCTGTTCCACATTTGAAACAAGCACACGGGCACATAGTTTAGAGAAATTATTAATAGTCTCAATGTTAACAAAATGTTTCCTCCAGGGTCTACGGCATATTATATATCACAATGAAATACGATCCAGTGCTCTCTCATGACTGACTCTGCAGTGCATATTGCTCCCTTTTGACCCCTAACCACCTGCAGCAATACTGAAACTTTTCCTAGTAAAACCCCCGTCCAAGTGCTCTGCTCTGCCAAGCTGCTGGCTCTGTCAGATCCATTTATAGACAGGCAGACTGGACAGCCGCCTGCATGTCCAGAGGGGTCTTGGGACTGCCCACTCATTTCTTTTCATTAAGGCTGACTGATCAGGAGTCTCCGGTGGCAGATTCACCCGTCTTTCCTTTCTTTTTGACCCAGTTTCAGTCATTTGGGTTTCATTCCAATGTGTTATTTGAGCACATATTAACCGTCATAAGAAACTGAGAAAATTGCAAGCTCTACAACGGGGGAATGTTTTATGGACAGAAGTCTTCAAACTATTTTTTTTTTCAGTTGTATGATTGAAGTTTTCAAGAGGTAGATTTCAGACTGCAACAACAGACTAGATCAGGGGTTTTAAAAGTCTGACACTGTGGGACCCTCCTCAGACAAAATCAAGACAATTGCTCCCAAATGAGTTACATTGTGGGCCTCAATTTGAGCCCCGCTTTTTATATTAATATACATTTTGGCAAATTGACACAATTAAAAGTATACCAAATGAACTATTAGCAGTTCTTGATTGCGGTATAATGCTGGATGTACAGACACTCTATCACTGGATTACTTTAACACTGAAGAAAACTTGAAACCTGATGATTCTCAGGCAAGTTCTGGAGTTACAAGGAGCAACTTTTTCAAAGCAGATTTATGGATGTTTATTTCAATCGACATTGACAGAGCTCCAGTGTGTACGTCACACTCAATTATTGACTGCTGTCCAATCTATGCCACTGGTGTTAAAGATGATCTAAATGAAACAGACCAAAAATATGGATGCAAATAATCATAGAAGCGAGAGGTTTTAAAGTAGGAAAGGTTTCAGATCTAAAACTACAGCAGCATATATTGTTGCTTTTTTACTATTATATATATTATTATTATTATTATTATTACTATTACTATTTGAATTAGAAACATTAGCTCTTAGTTGCCTATATGAATATGTTTTATCTCTAGGGGTCCTAAAAGGGCCCCTCTCTTTGGAATTTGAGTGTGTTCGACAAAGACAGTAGTAGGTCTGAAACAAGGCTGTGTGACTAGGCTGTGCGTGCAAATGAACATGGAAGGGATAGCACCCGACCGGTAAGCCAAACTCAACTAATACCTCGACTGAGACAGAGCTCCATGGCTAGCAGTGCAGATCAGAGGTAATACACTGGCTAATGTGACAAAGTGTGCAGTGAAGGGCAGTGAAAGAGGCTTTAATACAGGAAGAGGGACACATGGAGGATGGGAACGGGAACTGGAACTGGGGGAGAGAGATGGATCAACAGTGACAGCGGCATGAAAGATCCAAGGATGAGCAGATTATACATAAGATGAGTGAATAAAAGAGAAATAGAGAAGTAAAGGATAGAATATTGGATGTGGGTATTTTAATAGGACACTAAAATATGAGATATTTTTACATTTAAACATTTCTATCTTGAATCTAAAAACATTTATATGCCTTTTTATGTCTGAGCTGGAGATAGAGCACTCTTCAGAAGACTTAAAGGTCAACCTGAAAATCCAACTATCTTTAAAAGAGTAGCGCAGGTCCCTCTTGAAAAGCAAGATTTCATCGCTGTTAGATTATCCCAATAAAGAAAGGTTAGACAGAGGAGATGTCTGCGATAAGACGTTTTGACAACTGTTTGAATTATATGAATTTCACACCAAACTTTTTAACATGTGAATACAATAGTTTGGCCTGCAGTGTTCTTTTAATTAATCATCTTGTTGTGCCCTCTTCTTCTGCAATGGTTTTATGGAACTGGACAGGACAATTAGCACCACCAGCTGTTTATCTTGATGAACTAACTCTATGTATGGATGAAAACGCATTTATTTGCATTTTCTTCTTTATTTTCTCGTTACATTTGGATGGAAAACTACAGTCTAGACCTTCTTTATCAACATCAGTCAAATCCACCGTCTTACACCAGGAAAGGAGCGAAGAATTTTTCATTTCTCTCTTTCTCTCAGGACAGTCTAAAGCCTATTCTGGTTTTTAGCCCACAACACTTTCCCCTTTCACCCACAGAGGGATGGGCATAGAGTTGATATATTTGTCAAGAGACTGAAGCTTTCTTTTTCATTCATTTGCCCTTTAACGCTCTCTTTCTGTCTCTTCAGTGTTTTCTCTGTCTCTTTCTTTCTCTGACTGATTTGCACTCACTCTGTCAAGGATATGCCTGATTGAACCTGAATTAAACACATGCCTCAAAAAGGAGACAAACAGCTTGCCTTTACTCTGCACTTTACTCTTACACTCATAATCTGAATTCATACAACACACGCTCGCAAAAAAAAACCCCAAACTGACTCACATACAAACATATACACTGTTTTTTTCCCCAAAGAGCCCCATCCCACTGGCAAATGGATCTTTTGAACCAGTTTAAAAAGACTGATTGCTTTTATTGTGAGCCTTTGCCTTGCTGTTATCGACCATTTAAACTGCCAGATTCACCAATTGTTGTTTTGTGCCTTTTATCTACTTTGGAGCCATATCAGTGCGTTTTGTCACGATAATAATGTGCAAATTACCCCATTCATTATTGTTTTTTGATGGAGAAATTGGGTAAAATAAGCACTTTGTAGATAAGCGTAGGGTCTGAACACTATTTGCGAAAGCATCAGCAGAAAGCAGAATGCATTTCAAAGAGCTGAATGCCAAAACTGATTTTAATACACTAATAACGGTGTAATCTTCCTATCAGAAAGTTCCAAAACACAGTGCACGCCTGATGACTTATAAATCCGCTCAATAAGCATGTCTCATTGATTTAGCTTCCTATTTGAAGTGTCAAAGTAACCAACATGCAGATTACAATCCTCAGAAGTTAACTGATTTTGTATAAGGAATGAAAGGATTATTTGTCTCTTCACCTTTTTGTTCCACTGTCAGTGTCACTGTCAAGTTCCTTCCAGGTCTGACTAATTAACTGCTATCCTTTTGTTGTCTTTTAAAAAAACTGGAGGGAAATTAAAACATTTATTGGAGCGCTTCTGTAGCCGAATAGTTACAGCACAAACCACCCGGTCACAACCGTTGCTGGTCCGATTCTAGCCGCCGACCTTTCTTACGTATAATACCCCTCTCTATCCAACATTTCCTTTCTGCCTCTTCACTGTCACTGTCAAATAAAGGTAAAAAATTCACAAAATAATTATCTTTAAAAGACATTTATCTTTAAAGGAAAAAGAGCTAGTTCAAGTACTCTGGCCAAGTATGTTACTCAAAGGGAATGATCAAGGAGTGATAACAGCAAAATAAAAAAAAAAAAAAAAAAACAATGGGAGTGGGAAATTGATCAAAAGTAAAGTGGCGTTACCTGCATCATTCACAGATATTACAAACACACTAATACACCCACACAAACAAACCTTCAAACAAATATCCTATTAAAAAAAGACAACACACTTTCCTTCATGCTCCCACACCCGAGGCCCTCACATACCTTGGCTTGCTGGACACAGGTCATGTACTGTTTGGCCAGGCTGGAGCAGAGCAAGGTCTGTTGTGGATTTTCTCCGTAGCACTGGAGCACCTTGGCCTGCAGCTCAGTACACAGAGACACAGTCTGTCGGGGTCTACACAGGAACAGAGGGCACAGACGGGGGTCAGTGTGATTATGACAGCGCTGCCAACTGGGAATGTCTTCAGTTACTGTACATGCTCAGATCTCTTCGTTACACTTATCATGTTGTACATTTTTGACAGTTCATTGGATGGTCTGTTTTAACAGAGCCACATCTGTTAAAACAGGGGTTAGACTTTTACCAGATGTTACTGCCAGGGATGCTGCATCAGTTATTTACTATTAACATAAACATCAACAAGAAATTTGCTAATTAATACAATTTCTTAGTATTAATACCCTATTTCTTCTCTTACTGTTTTTTGAAAACGCATTCAAATAAGACAAAAGGAGAAAGAGAAGCAGGTAATTGTACTCAGTACCCGGAACATTTTCCAGAAAGAAAACATAGAAAAATCTGGTATTTTTTATATTTTATATTATGCTATATGTTCCTAGTGTGCAAAGCAATGCTTTTCCTGTGTGAGTTCGGTAGTTTTCACGTTACACTGATTATTTTGGGGGGTCGCGACTCTAAAAGGTTGATCATTATTATTATTACTGTAATTATTGATTAAATAACTAGCAGTAAATTCCTCTTCATGATTTGAAGAAAACCTGCTTTTAACCTACAACCTGGGTATTACTGTTATAGTTTTCATCATTATTTCATCATTCGCATCGGATGTGATACAATTTCATAACAAACTTTAAGCTGAGATCAGACGTGATCTTACAAGAAAGTGTGGAACAAGTAAGCAGCCGTAACTAAGACCCAGGTTGTAAAAAGAATGTAATTTCCTTTAATGTTTAGACAAGGCTCTGTAAAGCTGTAAAATCACTATGCTATCTCAAGATAACATTAGCATAAGTGCAGCTACAGGATAAACCTACACTTTCAGTCTCTGATGAGAAAGACACACAGCAGTCTTTTTTGCTCAGAGTAAAGAAACACAGGACTTACCAGAGCAGTCGATAAATTCAACTGTGATTGCCAGATTGAAGCTTCAACAACAACAGGTTGAGTTGCAAGTGACTAAACGTTACTAACTCCTTGAAGTTAAGCTTAGTTGAAACCACAATAACAGCGGCGCAAACAATTTCTGTTTTGTGTCATTAAATTTTTTGGAGAGCAAAAGAAAATAAAAAAACACTTGAGATTATTTATGGTTTGTTTTAGTTGCAGTTGGAGTAGCTAAGACAGTTTCAAAGGCTTCAAGGTGCAGTTTGTGGAGAGAGATGAATTATGCATTGACAAAGCAGCTTAGGAGTCAGAGTCAAACTTTCTCTTTTCTTTTTATCTTACTCACACATACAGTACATGTGTGTAGACAAAAGCACACAATTGTATCCACACCCACAAACACACACACACGCAGACACAGACGCACGCACACATATGCAGGTAGTGAATGCTAATCCTACATGAGGGTAATCCTTGAGTGCTCTGTTGCTTGTAGTAATTTACCTGCTGTTGTGACAGAACTCGTAACCGGAAGGATTGGGATATGGATATGTACACGCACATACATACACACAAAGACACAACTTATTATTCACAGCAATGCATCCTGTACAAGCTCGCACATGCACAGGCAATCCACTGGCAACAGAACAGAGCACAACAGAATGAAACATAAAAAAGATAGAATAGAACAGAATAGAACAGAAAGTAATTAAATAGAACAAAACAGAATATAATAGACCAGAATAGAATAGAATATGATGACAAAACAAGGTCTATTTGTTGTAGTTGTTCTTGAGTTTTCTCATATCACATAAACTTAATACACAGATTAATTTATTTTTTCGCATTACAATATCTATTACCTCCTGAGGTGAGATCGTTCTGTCAACTGCTGTTTCCAAGGTCAGGTATAAACTCTGAACTTCAACTCGAACTGAAATAGAGATCCTCTACCTCTGTCTGCTCTCTCTGTGTCACACTAGACAAGACCGCTTGACATTTATTATCTAAAATTTTCTAATTTTCTAATGAAAATCAATATGTTATCCTGCAGTCACGTTTCAGTCTGTATACAGCACTTCATTGTAAAAAAAAAAAAAGAGTAAGAGACGGAGAGGGGAAGAGATAGAATTAATGTTCAATTTGATAAGGAAACGCATGGCTTCATTTAACATGATGGGACATGCTTACTTATTTTGGGAAGCTGACCACCTGATATTCACATACACAATCATGTATGTGTACATGCACACACACACACACACACACACACACACACACACACACAAATATGCACACACCCACCCAGAGAACTGCCCTCACCCCTAAAAGCAATTACAGAATCATGCGTCCTTCACATATGAATGAACTCAACAGACCCTGCCTTCACTGACAGTACACACAATAAATGTGTGTGTGTTTGCGACCATGTGGGGATATGGGATAAACTGCTGCGCGACGAAGACTGTAGGAGAAATTTCTCTGCACCGGTATGTGTATTGTGTAGTCTGAGTGTGTGCCTGTCTGTGTGTGCTTGCATGTGCAGTGGAGGGTAGAGCGAACGGATTAAATAAATCACTGGCGGAGAGAATATTCATGAAAAGAGAAGTGAATGCAACCTGAGAGACAGACAGACAGACAGAGAGAGAGAGGGGGGGGGCAGACAGACAGAGACAGACAGAGAGAGAGAGAGACACACACACAGACAGACAGACAGAGAGAGATAGACAGACAGAGATAAAGAGACAAGATAGAGAGAGAGACGAACAGACAGACAGACAGACAGACAGAGAGGGAAGGAGAGACAGACAGAGACAGAGAGAGAGCGAGAGAGACAGAGAGACAGATAGAGAGAGAGAAAGAGAGAGAGAGAGAGAGACAGAGACAGAGAGACAGACAGAATGTGCCAGTGACGTATCAAATGACAAATAGCCCTTGCAGCTTGCATGGACAAACAGTAACCCATGGCAACCATCACAATCTGCATTCTGTGCTCAGGATGACAGCTGAATATTAGTGATCTTTGCATTGTGTTTGGTTAACAGTCATTCAGTTGTGACGCTGATAAGCTCAGGGTCAATATAATTCACTAGTTGATAACAAGAGCAGACAAACAGAGATCAATTATGTTAAAGCAATGCTGGCTTGAGTTATTATTACAGTACTCAGTAGCCATATGTTACAGGATATAGGTTTTAGGGTTGAAGGGCTCTAATTAAAAGGGACATTATGTCCATGAGATTAAACGCAGAGGATTTTTGCCAAGGTCAGCGCCTAAAAACAGAGAATTTATATTGTCGCAGTGAAAATGAAGATGGTGTTTCTGTGTTGGTCAGTTTAATATCAGTTGCATAGAGTTTCAATCACATAATTTAAATTATACAACTGGTTGATGTTTGACTTTGCACTCCGACAGCTGGTCGGCATTCTGAATTACTCCCTAAAAGTAGGAGATAACAGCAACAATAGCCCCAAGGTATTAATCCAAGCTCAAGTAAAAAGAAAAAAAAAAACTTTTTTCAATTCAACAAGAGAAACTTTCTGATAGCAGGAGTGTTTTAATAATGGAATCTGAAGCAGAAAATTGCCTCCGCTAATCTGCACCAACTGCCTCGTTTGACTGAAATTAGAGGTGAGCTCTTATTAGAAAAACATTAGCCGCCCCAGCTAGTTTGATAGCTAACTTTTGCAGGGAGGAGAAGCAAAACAACACTCCAATTGCTTTCTGCCTGTGACGTTTTGCATAAATACGTGCAGAGTTGGGGGAGAAAGATTAGGCTCAAATCGTTAAAGTTTCTCATTATTTTTTGTCTCACCTTGGCAGTGTGTGGTTTTTATGAAGAGAGCTCAAGTTCTGCGCCGCTGCAAAGCGTGACATTGGGGAATAAAGCAATAAGAAGAAAAAGGAAAGATCGTAAAGGCGTAGCATTTTATTATTCTCTCTGTGTCTAAGTTGGTGTTGTTTGTGTTGGTGTGTGTGTGGTGTGTGAACGGTTATTAATGTATGATGACAAGGATTTGGGTTCCTTTAAAGCAGCCATGGCATTGTATTTTTGGTTTTTTAATATTGCGTTGAGTGGAGGGGAAGAGAAGAGAGGATCAAAGATGTCATGGCTGGGGTGAGATCAAAAGGAACGACAGAGCATGCATCTTGTATTGTTAGAGGCTTTGTAAAGCTTTTATGATACTGCCATAAGGATAACATTCACAACATTACATTTCAACTGGCAGAAAACGTACTTTCAGAATCACATAAAATCAGAACTACAGATTTAGTTCATAAAGCCTGTAAGGGTCTGTCTGAGGACTGACATAACTCAGAAGCTCTGATTATTCTAGTAGTCATAATAATCACTTATCCTACCTTTGCTAAGTGATGCAGCGTACCTAAATCCTAAGCTCACATGTCACACAATATGACAACACCCAGAAACTTTACTAAGTTTAATCTCAACTCCACCAAAACTCTTACAAAGTCTCCGTCTCAAATGGGAATAGCAATCAAAAACAACTACAAGCCACGGACTGAAGACAGAAGACAGAACTCCGCCCGTATCTTCATACGCTGACAGCTGAAGTGCTGAAGGGAGATAGGAATGTAGGAGAACAATTCGCACTCTGTTAGCCTGGCTGATTGATCCCCACCAAACTCACTTTGTGGGAATATAGGGAGAGAGAGATGGGAGGGGATAAGGGGAGTGTTTCATTAAAACAGGTGACATGCGGGAACAAGATAAGGGGCACATGTGCACGTGTGTTTGTGTGTGACATCTCGTCGCTGATAACTTTTCAATCAGGAGACCTTGCGGTTGGACGACTCACTCGAGTTGTGGGTGATGTGGGGTGAGACATGCTCTTTGGAGCGTCTCGCAGCTATCAACCTTCCATCGCTCTGCTTTTTATCATCAACAATTTCAATTCTAGTTTTGTGTCATTTAATTTGTAAGGTCATTTTCTTTGAACAACACTTTTCTTTTGAAAAAAAAAAAAAAAAAACAGGGTAGCTTTCAAATCCAGACTGCACAACGAATAATACACAATCTGAGCACATTATTTTTCTAGACTAAAATACACTGTTACATTCATTTCCTACTTTGGCTCTCATGCAGGACACTGTATTACAAACAACCTACTACATGTTACACTGCTTGGCTGTATGAATGTGAGGTATTCTACTGTATTTTATTAATGGCTTATCCTGTGCGGTCCCTTTATTTTACTATGTATGTGAGGTCCTTGACCTTTGTGCCAATATGTAAATGTATCACTACATTTATCATGAAATTATTAATTATGTATGTTTCTATTATACAGTATGTCTTCACAAGTGGGGCGCCCTGGCAACCTTATGGTTACCACATCACTGCGATGTTTGATTCCCATGTTTGCACACTCTCTGTCCTCCGTTAAAAACTGATTTTTCAGATATGATTACGTGTGATTATGACATCCCACCATGTCAAGAGTCCAATCCGTTCCATTTGGGAATTACATTTACATACAGACACAACAAATGCGGAAAATCAAAAGGCTCCCAACCTTGATCTTAAACCAGTTGCTGCCAAATCAGCCAGTATTTTTACTGTAACGGCAAATACACTCAATCTGATTCTTATGTACATAACTGTTCAACATAATAAAGCAAATACCTTCATTAAATGATGCAAATCTGTTTAGTACATCAGTGAAAGATGTAATATATTAGTCAGTGTTGCAGTGGATTTACACATGTGGATGAAATGTGGTCTTTTGAACTATCTACAATAACCGCACAGACCAAATCTGTAACGTCTGTAATTGTAATCTTGTGCAGGAGTGTTTGTGTGTGTAGGTGTTTCTTTATATATACCTCACAGAGGCAGTAACAGTGTGTGTAAGTGACTGCAGCCTTCTGTCTTAATGGTAAATCTTTGTTGGACCACAGTGCAGACAGGTCTTGTCTCTAGTAATGACTAGCAGTCTACGACTTTGTGGGCCACAGAGATCCTTACAGTTAGCTACCTGTCTGCTACAGTAATTGGACATGCTCCCCACATACACGCAAGAACAGACACATACAGAGTAAAGTTGATACAACAAACCCACATGAAAGTAGGTCTTCACCACAAACTGTCAGCAGTTACTTCATGGTGAATCCTCACACAGGTATCCACCTGAGGTTCACTGAGGTTTGGTCTTTGCTAACACTTTGAGTGTAGCAAGGTTTTTAAAGAGGATTAATGGATTTTTAGATCTTAAAGTGAACTCAGCTGCAATGTTGTGGGTCTCTTAGGTGAGGTATTTTGGAGAAATATGGGTAGTCTGGTACCCCAAGGCAAGACTAATGGATGAACTTCTCCAAAATGCCTCATGTAGTTGGGGAAGGCAAGTGGAAATAGCACTAGATAACATTTTACCACGCACTATGTCCCCACTCAAGGATAATATTTAGCGTGTGACCTGTGCAGTGTGGGAAAAGAGAGGCAATATCCCCGGGCGCTTCTTTCTTGTTGCCCTGCTATCAACAAAGTACCCTCCTCAGGTGTGAGAAGCACCTTTTAGCTTCAACATTTGTACTCAAACTACTTGAGTCCCAGAATCACAGCTAGGAAATAGCAGCCAAAGTGGGACTACTGTAACCGACAATAAACTGGAAATGACTTATAATGGTCTTATAACTAATCGAGAGCACTGTACCTGATTTATGTCTCCCCAAACGGGGTTATGGGGCTGTGTGATTTTCCTACATTCCCTCCACCAGCTAGCCGTGGTTGCTTTTATAAGATTTTAAACCCTGGTGCTGGAAAATAGCCTATAAAGAGATCAGCACCTTCGTACCTATATGGTTTAGTCTTACACATCAGACAGAACCCTGTATTGTGATGAAGCTTTCTTTTTCAACACACTTCTTCACCCTTAAATTATCTTAACATATTTCCAGAAATTCCAGAAAAGTCCTGACTCTTACACTACTTGGTACACATTAGTACCTATAATTTTGTAATTTAAGCCTATTGTGTGCCTAAGCCAGGTGCAACAGTACAACTAATACAACGCAGAAGAAGAGGAAAGAATCCAAATGACACAGTGAAACAGGAAATAATTATAATTTTTCACCTGACTTTATGCTCACTCTAACTACTATTCTTTCTATATATAGAAGTTCCAAGAAAGAGGGCGTGAGGACAATAAATGAAGGCAGACAAAGTTACAACCACGGGCAGAGAAATAATAAGCGAATGAGATTATTGAATGAAATCATTTTAGAATTCATAGGCAGAAGTGGAGACAGACACTGATATAAAGACAGAAGAAAAAGACATACTGTAGCTACATAACGTGTTAGACTGTGCTGCCGCCCCCCCACTGCTCCCCCTCCCTTCAGCAGTGGGTAAATAGAATAATTACTGGGTGGTCAGTGTAGTGTGAAATGACAGCGTGACCACGGCACAATGAAACGCTGCCCAAATGCTGACAGAACATGATGAGCACATGGCTGCCTGAATACAAAGTGTGCCTGTGTGTGTGGCAGAGATAGAAAAAGGGAGTGAAAGTTTGTGTGCACGTAAGTAAGTGTGTGTGTGTGTGTGTGTGTGTGTGTGTGTGTATGTGTGCGCACGTTAAAAAAAAAAAGAACAACACATTGTAGCGGGACAAAATGCTCTTCTTTTGGGAAACTCGCGCAGAATTGATCTTCTAACCTCTTCCACGCAGCAATGGACAATAGCAAATCCTTGCTAATGTAATCATTTGGACAAAATTTTGGACTGGAATTGAGTGCTGTTAAATTCAATGGACCAGGTGCATGAAGATGGCAGTGTTGCGGATGAGGTTACTGCCCATCATGTAGTGCAAAGCTAGCAACAAGACCAAGCATCTACTTTTTCCTCTTGCTGTTTCCAGGAATGCACCAGACTGTGTGCTACTAGACCACATTACTGACTTAATAATAACATGCATACATTTACTGCTACGAAAGCTATATTTTATATTTGTATGGCAGTGGAGATAATGGAGGGGGGGGGGTGCCGTGTGACTTAAGCTCTTGGACAGATTTGAAGTTTGTCATTTCAAGGTACAGCATCTAACTCACAAAGCCTAATCATTCAAAGTAACAAACTAATGCTGCAAAACTGTAAACTGACACTAATGGTGACTTTCTATCACTTTTCACCTTGTTAGGAAATGACAGATATATTCAGATGTTAGTGATACTGTAGAGAGTTTGTTTAGAATTTAATTACGCCTCTGCGCCGCTACCAACAACAACAAACCCTTTAATGACTCGAGCCACAAATTTACTCTACCTTCATTATCCAATGGAAAGGTCTCAGACTAATTAAGTACATGTGTAATCTCTGTATACAGAGTAAACACAGCAGGTTAAGTGGAGGAAAGAAAAAGTAATTTCATCAATCACAGTTAATCTTCTCAGATATTGCTACTGAAGGTAAAACTTCCTAATTAAACCAATACTAAATCATTACTGTTCAGCAGTTCTGTGTGTTGTGGTCCAGGTGGATCTCATGAGGCCTGGATGCATTTAACACTGCTGGCAGCAGAGGGAAAATAGGTGGCTCCGACATTATGACTTTTACAGGTTTTGTCTTGGAGGTGTTTCATTTCAACTGAAGTTCAGGTTTTAATGGTGCACAGTAAGACATAAGTGCAAGGCTTTATGTGTTGATGAAAACCAAAAGGTGAGGAATGAGCGTGTGAGAATAGCAGTTGAAAATGAAAGATCTGAATTAACCAGTTTTCATCAGTTTTGCGATAATCACTGTCATGCACGCGTAAAAAGGGGAAAAAGAACGGCTTTCTGCCTAAATTGGATTCACAGAGCTCTTTGGCTCTCTCTCCTTTCAAAAACGGGGTGAGAATGGGTGTTATAAAGGGGCGTAAATTGGCAAGGCCCACACACTGTGGCAGTGCCAGTGTGGCGGCGGTTCAGTGTTGAATGAAACTGACATGCTTTTTGACAGCAGGTGAGGTTTTGAACTCTGCCATCCCAGAGGATCACCCCTGCTTTTTGTGAAATCCTGCTGTTTTTGTTTTTCTACCAGTAGAATGGGATCACTTAAGAGGCCAAGTCGTTGGTTATTTATTGCCATGATTGCAAAGCTGGTAGTGGCTACAATTATATCATTATAGAGAAAAAGAAAGGTGATGATGTTAATGTCAAAATGATATCACTCACTGGACAGAGTTGCAAGAGTCCCACAAGAATGGATCAAGTTTTATACATATCTATACATGAAATCTAGCAAATAATTAATATTCCAAAGCAGCTAATCAGCTTTACACAACATAAGTGGTCTCTGTGTTGTCTACTATAAATAAATACATTTAATTTAATACATTTCAGTTTTTTCCATGTCTAATAAAGTAAGTAAAGCAAGATCATTTTAAATAAAGCAGTTGACTAGAATAGAAACAGAGTGTTAGAGATCCGTTGACTTTATGTATCAGGCTATTGTAGTGTAATTTCATCAAAATTAATGCAAAAAACATGTTAAGCTTGGTCAAATTATAGTGCACTTAGAAGGCAATTAATATACTTGGAGGGAACACCTGGGTTGATATAGACAAAAGTGCTGCCTTAATAATTATCGCAGCAGTATTGAGATATTGTTTTATTATGTATGCTATCAGAAAATTACATCACATATTTGCAATACTTGTTTCAGTAGACCAAAATCCTTAAAAAAAATCATATATTCTCAAGTATTTGAACTCTCATGCTGTGACAGGTGTCAGAAGGATTTCACTTATTGTTCATTTTAAGAGGAGAATGGTGATATACCAATATGGGAATTTTGTCACAAAACTATTAAATGGGAGATGAGAAGTGATAATAGTAAATTATCACCCAGCCTCACCACCGTATGTGTGGAAAACAACATTTTGACTGTCAGCTACAGTAGGTGTGGGGTTCACATTAACAGCATACTGACATTGCAAACAGCCTTCACACTCAGGTCTTTGCCCACATCTGCTTTCTGACAACTGTTGTGTGGACATCCTGCTAGTCAGAGCTGGTTTCTCTTTGTAATCCACTGTGCTGAGGGTTTTTTCTAATTTGCCACATGATGTCAGCCTTACATTTATACATAATGGATTATTTACAGGTGTACTCAGTAAACAGCGTTAGCCTGTGATAGGCTAGTAAAAACATAACAATGTAATGAGTATACTAATGGTTCATTCCACAGAAACTGGTGTTGCAAAGCTAATTCACAGTAGTTACCGGATGTGAGCCTCAGCTTTAGTAGCTGCCTGGTTGTACTGGTCAGCCGTCTGCTTGTAGTTGTCAAGGTTCTGGAGGCAAAGAGACAGAGAAAGAGGGAAAGAAAAGAAAGGTGAGCATCAATACAGGGGTATTTTACAGCTCTGCAGAAGTTGCACATCATTTCAAGACGGACTGTGTGAAAGTCATCCAATCAAGTCTCATGAATTTATATTTAAACTATTAACTATTAACTAAATATTCTAATATTTTTTAAATATTTTATATAGATGAAATTCAAGCTCTAAGCGATGATAAGCAAAATGTTTAAAACACCATTGGAAATGTCACATTTGTAAAATTAGTGACCTTTGAATTTACATTGCTGCTTACAAATCTGAATGCTGATGGCCTGTTGGTACTCCATAATGTTTTATTTCATGCCGGAAAAAGTGGCATTTAAACAGCAATTACAGCAAAGATGGAGCCTGTGCCTAGAGGACAAGGTCATATATGGCACACCTCTACTGGAGTAATCAGCGGCCACAGTGTTAACTACTCTGCATCGCGGTCAGAGCTGACTAGAAAGCAGTCAAGAGTATAAGAAGTTTAAGAAAATGAATAAGCGTGCAGCATTACCAGCCACAGTACTGAGAATATGTTTAAAATCATCAGCTTTGTCACAAGAATGATCACCTTACAGGTTTTGTGTCAAAACATATGAAATACCGTTTGTCTGGAATGCGTCAAACACAAGGAAAATCTCTCTCTCACACATTCACTGCTCAGTAATCACCATTTTAAACCAATAACCACAGCGCTCACGCTTTTACTTAATTATTCCCTATATTCCCAATAGAAGGGGTGATAGGAGAGGAAGATAATTGAAGTGACTAAAGACAGGGAAAGAGATGGGATCAAACACAAACCTCCTCCACAATCCCTAGCCCTCTACTCCTCCAGTGCCCCCCAGTCATTTTCATATCTCATTATTTCACACTGATCCGCAGACATGCTTCCCCTGATCTGAATGTCTGGTGTTGGAAAAGACTCAAGTAATGTCATAGGCATCTTTTTTCTTAATCCTATCTGCCAGTATTCACTTCAATGTAATAATCTGCCCCTCTATCCTTTTATTTCCTGTTCTTTAAGGAGAAGACAGTAAAATGTAAGTCATAAGTCTAGTATGAAGGAAGAGAGTAGTTGTAGACCAATAAATCGCTCAGCCGATTAATCTGGCCAATTATTTGGCATTTTGAGATAATTGGTGGATGTCTGTGCTCATGAGGCCGATGAACAAAAAAATTCTTCAGACACATCTGCAGGCAGCCTTGGGCCAGTCAGTGTGCCAGGTGTGGTGTGATGTTAGCGCTCCCCCTCTTTTTGGGAAGGTGGTGAAAAAGTTGGTTCTGTACTATAACTTTCCTGCTCTATATTTTCTATAGAATAGAACAGAATTATACATGACTTTTCTTTGTTTTGAAGATCGGCCATTAAAAAACCCATATTGGTTGAGCAGTGGGTACTTTGCCCTGAGTTGAATTGAGTTCAATTTTTAAGCTGTCACAGTATACGCAATTTGGAAATGCCAAACAACCCAGGTGTAAGACTTTATCCCTTCCTGTTATGTTTCCTAGATGTGTTTTTCTAGGACAGGACTCAGGATTGGCTCCTGATGCTGCTAAACATCCCCATTCCTAATATGTGGACTAGGTTTAAATATCACACCTCAACAGGGGGGTAACGACTACAGCTGAAAAGCAAGAGTACACTTCACACAGCATTTTGTATCAAATAAAAGACAGTTCCAGACCACAGAACCGCTGCTCAGATGGTTTATTAATCTACTAAGCATTTAACATTACAAATAAATGAATAACATTTAATGTGCTAGAAACCAAGCTCTCTTCTCTTCTTGTTGGAGAAGAGTTAGTTAATACTTTGGCTGGCTCCCTGGGAATAAGTGGTAAGATGTTAGCGACTTTAGCCTTTAGCCTAAGGTCAGGGGCTCAGTGGGTACACTCAACAGAGGAAAGCTAAGCTGAAACTTGAAAGTCTGTAGTTGCCTTGTGGGATATCCAGTGTTCGAGCCAAGATAAAAAAAAAGGTCCACAGGGGCTTAAACCCATGGGTGCCTCAGATTATGCAGGACATAGAGAGTAGGGCTCCAGCAAGGGAAGCAGCTAGCAAATGGTTTAAAGGTAAAGTCAACTTCTCACTGAAGACTGGTGTATCCTACTAAGGCAGTAGTTAATACAGTGCTTCCCACTTGGAAAAAGATAAACAATTGAATACATTTAGCAACGTAGCTGCTTTAACTGCTTGGCGGTGGATGTAAGACACAGTCGGCGCTATTGGCTACGGTCCCTAGCTGCCTGTACAGGAAATACATGAACATAATTTGTGTTTCATGTGGACCTTAAGGGAGCTACAGTGTTGACCCTTTTTCATGTTTTCAAATGTTTAATCGGTGAAATTGCCACCACTGTTTGAAATCGGTGGTTTGCAAATCTAAAATTTTGCCCTTGTTGCCTAGTTTAGTAAAACATGGCCTCATATGTAAAATCTATTCTCTCTGCAAAGTCCCACAAAGTTCATCAACAAACAATCATGTGCTCTGGAGAGTTTCTCAGGAATCTCACCATTTGGAGCCTCTTCTAAATGGGAACGAGTTCATATTCCTCTCACGTCTCTCTCACACAAACTAACTGTCAAACAACTCTATGCTTTTTTTCCATTGAAATGTACAAAATGGGTCATTTTTGATGGTCATGAAACGATGTACCAGAGAATACTGATACAATTATCACGTCTCTGGCCTTGCTAATAAAACAGGGGGATGTGAGGAAAATGAGGAGAGTGGAAGTGTGAAGGTAGTGTTTGGACTGGCAGGTACAGCTTATCCAGTCGAAATGTCACGGGACCGCAAGGCTGTGTGTTGTTTTTGTGTGTATTAACATGTTTTTTGTGTCTATTGACAGAACAGACCCAGAGCAACAGCCCCAGCTCAGCTCTCATGACACCAGAGAAGTGGCAGCACTATCACTGGCACACACACTCCGAGCTCTTCCCAGTCATTTGCACCCTTGGGGACAAAAACCCAATGTGGAGAAACAGAAAGAGGGGATGATAACCCTCAATGGGGGGAAAAGCAAGGTTTTTGGGGGTGTTGGAAAGACTCGTGGAGAGGATTAGTGAGGGTGCATGTGTGTGTGCGCGTAAGCTTGCATACATGCAGGTGTGTGACTAAATCTGTGTTTGCACGGGAATGCTTGTGTTCAGATGATCCTTGCATGCACACTCGTCTGAACACCCTCCAGCAGCTGTGGATTGAGATGGGCTGATGTCAGGGATTTTGAGGGAGGGGTTGTTTCACGCTCCGCGCTTGGACGAAGGCGGATTAATTTTTTCAAGAGGGGGGATTAAAAGAGGTGAATTTTAAACTGAGACTTGTTTACAGAGTCACAGGGTTATGTTGCCACAGGGAGACAGATATACTCCACCTGTACACTGGGAAGAGATTAGGGAGGCATCCACAAATAAACGAGAGGGAGAGGGAGAAGGAGAGGGGGAGGGAGAGGATTGGTAGGGAGGATGTACTGGTATGTTTGGGGGGGTGTTTCAGTCTTGAGATGTCTTTTAGTGTGTGAACCTGTATGTGTGTGAGAGAGGGGAAATGCGATGCTGCACAGTAGATTGGCCACTCTATCACAATTACTTCTGAAGTGACAACATACACACAAACCTGTCACAATAAACACACACACACACACACACGCACACACACAGGCTATTTTCTCTTTTGTGTCAGTAGTGGACACCATCCACAGCCTTTAGACAAACACCATAGTCTGTTATCATCATTCATCCCTTAGGCAAACTGGACACCAGAGTGTGTTTGTGTGTGTTTTCATACAAATTAATACAAATAATATCTCACACACACACACACACACACACACACACACACACACACACACACACACACACACACACACACACACACACACACACACACACACACACACACACACACACACACACACACACACAGTTATTAGCCTATTAGAAGAGGCTGCTGCTAAGCCAGAGTAAAATGTTGATTCAGGGGAAGATCACACACCAATTATCAGTGGATTCTCCTTCTAATCTAGATGCTCTTACCTTTGGCTTAAATCTCTGCCTCAGATTATTAACACATCCAAACAGTGCAATTACGTGAGTCTGAGTGTCTGAGTGTCTGCTTGTGCATTTACTGTACGTATGGAAAAACTCAGACTTCTGAGATTATTTGAAGAATAAAAGCCTGTCCTGGTTAAATAAAGGTTACATAAAATAAATAATATTCATTCTTAGACAACGGCAATCATCACCTCTCTGTTTTGCTTTAACAGGTTCTAAAACAATACTGATAGCGAGGAAGGCCAGAGCAATGTAAGTCTTCACATACTTGGATCAGAATCTATTTGAACAGTGGGACATATTACTCTTTCAAATTGTGTTTTGCATTTATGTAAATGACCTGTGTCAGTCACAATTCAACTTTTAAGAGGCCATTTATTTCAGCCCGAATGGCATTTGCCACAGGTATGAGAGAGTGAGAGGAAGAAAAATAGGCAGGGCAAAGGAAAGGGGGCATGAAAGGAGGTCTGGATGAATAGAGTGTCAGATTGGAAAATGAAGGAAGAGAAGGAGGGAGATGGACGCCGGCTCATGGCGCAAGCTCAGGATAGACTCTCTGTTTAATGCACAGTCCATATAGCCTCTTTATCTCTTGCTCTCAGTCCCCCTCTTCCTCACTCCCTCATCCACATGCAGGTCAGCTGCGAGGAAGTGAGGGGTGAAAAAAAGCGATAGAAAAAGCAACTGCAGCGGCGAGCGGAGAAAGATAGAGCATCCTCCACTCTTTTGCCAATCAGTCTCTTCCGTCAAGCATTGCAGCGTGTGCTGCTTGCCGCACGGTGTGCAAGGGGCCCTTCCATTTAACTTGGCTATGTAAAAGGTTTTCTCAGAGGCCTAAAGGAGGCGAGTGCCAGGGACTAGATAAGGTCCCCCCCGTCTGCCTGATGGGCCCCGCCAGACGGAAGGAGAGACAGGGGAAAGGGGTGGAGGGGGAGTCAAGTCCTAAAGAGTGTCTGCTCAATACTGGAGGGAGGGTTATGGGTGTGAGGGGAGAGACACAGGATAGGCCACGGGAGAGGGAAAGGTGTGAGAGTATGTAGCATGTGAGTTAATCTAATTTTCATAAAAATGAAAATATTTGCTCTACTATTTTATCAGTGTACTTGTCATTTATGTTTTCCTGATTCTTTTCTTCCTTTCTTTACTTAATTTGCACTCTGTAATTTTACTCTCCTGCCTCTTGTCCTTCCTTCTAGCCTCTGCCCATCCTCAAGAGCATAAAGCAGTTTTTATCCTGCCCTAAAATCATATACCAGTACCAACCTTGTTCCTCACAAAGTAATTTAACAAATCTCTGTAAGCAAGCAGCATTTATCAAACCACTGTGCTTTTGGCTTTTACAGGGTGCAAAATATGAACAACGCATTAGTGCTCAGGTGGAGGAAACACAGGTCATAATTTCTTAAAAGCACCAAACAAACTGCTTTTATTTTTTCTATTTTTTGAAAAGACCACAGGGTTGCTGGCAAAAGGACATAGTGATGAGAAAAGCACAGTACATTTGATTAGAGAACTGAAGCTCTCTGAGAGAGACGGCGCTGTAAAACCTCTTCTGAGTGCTGGTCCATCAACAGCGAGTCGTGACTCTCATCTGCCTGCTGAAACTTTCAATTCATTTACATTTACATTTTGACGCCGGTATGTGGGCTTGACATTTCCAAGATAGAGAAGAGTGTCTTGTGTCTCAACGAGATTTTAGTCTCCAAGGAGATTGAGTAACATGTCACTTTAAGACTTGTTTTGATATTCCTGATGCGTAAAGGCTCCTTTTCAGTGAAAGTCTACAGGATGTTTTTATCTCATTAGTGAAGTCTCCGGTTATACGTGTCAATTTTTTTTAAAGTGCAACAAAGGAACAGTCATTGCTTTACAGAATGTAATGTCAGCACTTCTATAATTTCACACCAGATGGACCATTTGTGGACCATCAATATAATAAAAATGATTTAGATTTTTTGCAATGCAACCAATGAACACATCTGAGGATGCATGATTATAGAAAAGGCCTTTCAGATGACTTGTTTATAAGATGGAAATAATTGCCCTTACCTTCTTCTCCAGTATTTCTAGTTGCTCTTTATAGAAGCTGGAGATGCTGGCCAGTTCCTTCTCCCTCCTCTCCAATTGTTTGGCCTGAGAAAGAGGAAGAAAGAGTAGAGGTAGAAAATAAGTCAATAAAGAAAGGCAAAGAAATAAACAACATAGCATTTATTTAACAGCTTTTAGAGAGCTTTTTATTATATTAACACAGGAGAGTTTACTACACTCTCTATAGACCTGTGTAAATACTCAACTCATACTGCTTGGTACAAAATAAGGAGAAGAAAATCAATCCAGGTACCAATTAAAATTAAATTTTGCATTTGACAATTTTTAAATTGACATAGTTACTAAGTGGGTAAAAGGATGCTAAAGGTAATAGGCTAAACTATACATTGCTTTTGCTCATGAGCGTGGCGCACACATGGGACACTAGCTTGTGCTCAGGGGAGAAGAAACAAAGCAACCTGTTGCTTTTAATGACCAGTAAACCAGTGGTTTCTGATAAATTCAAAAATATTGCCCAAAAAGACTGAATTCTGAATACATATCTCACTTATAATATAAAAAATAATTCAAAATGTCAATCAACTCTACTTCATATTCCAATAAAAAGTCACGACTATATTGCAGGGGACATTAGATTAATCGGTTCTGCAGCAGTAAGCAAACAAAACATAAATTAGGTTCTTAAAAATGGTAAAAATTATTATATATAGACATACAGTGTGTGGTTATAGCAATAAATTGCAGGTTAGTGTTTTTCAATGCATTATTTTTCCATTTTAATCATGTGTTACCTCATACATCCACTACTCTATACTGTAGCTATATCACAAATCTATGATGCTTGATAGAAATCTATGATATGAAAAGTGCATCATATCTACACCAAAAAGTAAAACACAAAATAATGGCTATGTAAAAGCGGGTCCATCTAATGTAAAGAACTTACAAATCTACTCAGGTGGCATGGGACTGGCACAGCAGCGACAGGGGCTGATATGACGAAGCTGGTGTTAAGATGAGGTGAAACGCTTTAAATGCCCGCCGAGCCAAGCTTTGACAGACAGCAAGATGGCAGATTGGCTGTAGGAAGACCCATAGTTGGGCCATGGCCATAGCAGCATGCAAGCAGAGGAAGATAGGAGGCAGACGTAAAAAAAGATTCACTGTGAAAACAAGTTGCCATTTCAGCTTGAAGTCAGAAATGTACATGCACTGGGAGCGTTAAATAAAAGATTCACATTTTTGAGGAAAGATTCACTAGAGAATGTAACATGAGTTTCGCCATAGGGCTACCTTGTTTTGACAGCATGAGGCTTCACAGTGTGTCAATATCAGAACACAATTTCATAAAGTGGAATATAAAGGGATTCCTTTATGATAAATAGAAATTAAAAAACATGAATAATGAAGAGTTATTGCAGAGCTGCAAAAAGAAAAGCAGTCAACGGAGATGTACATGATCCAAAATGGCGAGCACTGTCAAGATATCTGTGTAGGTTTGACTGACAAGCAAAGTACTGCCATGTGCTCCATGTTGTCACTCATTGTGCTTTACTAATCCATCTATGCATCTCATTTTAGATTACTCAGTCTTATGACTTACAATATCACAATGATGATTTTCTCTTGGAACATAAAGCAATAATCACATGGACACACAGAGATGTATTATGTGATAAGGCATGGTGCGGTGCCTTTATATGAAAACACAATACCTAATCTATTTTCAGAAAACATACCATACTGTGTTTATATTGACACTAAAAACCATGCAACTTAGTTTAGATCTTGTTTACATGCATCTGTCAGAAGTTTGGTCACGCTGTGGAGGGAATGCAGCGGATCAAAGAAGGACCTCAACAGTTGTAAAATCACATATTACAGCTAAAATGCATAAAATAAACACGATACAATTAAGATAAAATAAAATGATAGGCAACATACACATGGTATACACAGGATGGTTGATTTCTCTCCAGCATCCACATATTTTCGAGAGGTTTATATATGTGTGCATGTATATTAAAATGATTATTAATCAGTGCTTTGACACCCATAAACACACATTGTTTCTAACCAATAAGAGTAATGAGTGAAGCAGTGCTACAACAGTATGAACATGATATGGGCCATGAACACAAAGAAGCTGGCTGGGAGTGAGGCAGAAAAAGGCAGCAATGGGGCATGCATTTATGTAGCATTGAAAAAGAAAGTGTGTATTACAAACACACACACACACACACACACACACACACACACACACACACACACACACACACACACACACACACACACACACACACACACACACACACAGTTACACCATGGTGTAATGATGACTGATTGCTGAGCCCGAGTTGTGCAATACTGACTGTGATATAGAACAGATGGAACAACAGCATCTTCTCTGGGTGATTTTCTTTGCTCTTTGCTGATATGGTGAATACAGGCGTGCAGACACACACACACACACACACACACACACACACACACACACACACACACACACACACGGACACACACACACACACACAGACACACAGACACTTACACACAGATTGACATTACATTTATTGTAATCCAATCTAATCTTATCCTAACTTAACAGGCACATGCATCCCCAAAGACTCCATCTGCAAATCCCTATACTGTGCTCACTGCACTTTTTCTTTCTACAGCGGCTGTTTGATGCTTAAGGGCTGTGTGTGTATATGTGTGTTTGTGTGTAAAATCACCTCTGCTAGCAGCACAGATGATGTGTAATTTTCTAGCTGAATACCTCCCAAAGTGTTGTTGTGTGGAATGGTGGCGGCAGCACACTCACAGCCTCGCTTTAATACACAATGAAAACATGACATTTGAATAGAGAAGAGAGAAAGAGAGAGAGAAAGGAAGGAAGAGAAAACCGAGTTTAGAAAAAAGAGGCGCCAGCAATGGTAGTGTTGCTTACCCAGGCATCCAAATCTGCTGGCTAGGAGAGAGAGGGAAAACGGGTTAGTGAGTGGTAGAGGATGTGAGGAAGGCACAGGGTGGGAAGAGATGGTGACCGAGACAAAGAGGAGAAAGCAGGGAAGACAGGTATAATAACAGGGGAAAAAAATGAGGTGAAGATAAACGAAAAGAGATAACTGGAGAAGAAATGAGTGAGAAAAGGGAACAAGAAGGGAACAAGGTTAGCACAACCAGTTAAAAAGTGTTATCAAGACTATTATGTGCAGCGACTTTAGAAAATCTAATTTACCAGATGTCTGATGTTGTGAGGGATGTAATTGTGCCCTCCAGCAGTTTCATAATGCATCCAACATGTCCCAACATGCATTGTGTGACCAACTAACTTACTAGTTTGCCAAGGTAATTAAACAACATATGAAATTCTACTCATTAATCTTAACATTAGTCATCCTGGTGGCGCGGGCAGCTAAATTGTTTCCCACATAGTCAAGATGTTGTAATTCTGAGTCTGGCACATAATCCTCACTGCATGTCAGCTGTCCATCTACACCCCCTGCCCTGTCCACCCATCTGTCTTGGTTCTCTTCACTGCCTTGAACTGAAAGTAGTTCCCTGATTGTCTTTTAGAAAACAGTATTTGTAAAACATATTGACATGTACTGACACATGCTGAATTATATCCTGAGAAGATAGTTTTAGCCATAATTTCCAGACTTTAGAGATAGGAAATTCAGGTAATAAAGTTAAGAAGTGTAGATGCAAATAAGCCTGTAACAGTAGCCGATATTTGAGTCTTTAAATGAGTAGCCGATACAGCCAGTTTTGGTTCCATTGACTACCTAGCTGAAAAGCTACAGATAAAAAAATCACTGAGCGTTTACCTTGTATAGAAATAAAAAGCACACAAGTCTCAAGACCATTGGTGCTTGTATGCCACAGACTGTGTCCTTGCATATGGTCAGACAACAAATTAATTCTGTTTTCAAATTACTGTTAAGTGCATCTTCAAATCGCTTTCATAAGAATACAGTTATGAAATGTATTTATTTCAATGTGTAGTTTTACTTTAGGAATGAGGGTTAATTTCCAGCTTGCACATTAATATTTAAAAGACAATTATGTTGTGCAGTTGTGAGTTTATTGTCTATTTTACTACGGCTCTTAGTGGGACTTCAGCATCAGAACTGAGAACTAACAGCTTACTGTCTGTTTCTTTATAATAACTCATAGACCTGCGTGTGTATTTATGAGTCTTGAATGCAGTCATAAAATATTATACAGCATGACAGCATATGCTAGACTACTATATGTTACAACACTACTGCCATTAAATCAAATAATGTTCAGTTAAAGTATATGACACAGAGACACACAGGACACCCTATTTGTGTGTGTGTTTGCCCACTCAAACCAAGTGCTCCCAGTCCAGCATTAGCCACAGAACAGAAAGGGATAGATTAGAGCAGTGGGTGGCTCTAATGTTGCCATGCCTCATAAAAACACCATTCAGTTAAATGAGGTGAACTCACAAAGCCAGTTGCTGCAGAATGCGTGTGTGTTGGGTAATCTGTATAACGGATACAGCCGATGCCATCTGTTTAACCTCCTTGCTCTTCAGTTGCAGGCCCTAAACTGAATATGTGTCTGAGTGTGACCGTGTGTGTGTTTGCGTGTGTATGTGGACCCCCACAGAGTGCTCACAGGAGTGTGGAGTTCCCATTTCCATAGATGATAGACCTTAGAAGAGAGATGAAGGGGCCTGTTGTACGACAGACAAACACACACATCCAAGCAGTTTGGTGCAGTCCATGGGCCGTAGCGGACAATGGCATTTCAGGTACATCCACACGTTGTTTTTTTGCAGCTCTGAGCTCCCTGGTGACCCACAGTCAGCAACCTCAGCCTGAACATTAAGAGTCTGGATCAACTGAGCAAGCAAAAACATGGCCAGGAAAGCATTCCAAACAGACTGAGGCTCATATATCCCCCAAGATTTCTACCCGAGATAAAGCTCGTAAATGTAGAATTAATGCATCATCAATCAAGTTAATTGTGATCCCTCAGTAAACATAAAGATGACCCTGGACTAACTGGCTTATAGGCTTGTAAAAAGCACGTATCAGGACACCTTAAAAGTAGATCAACAGTTTAGGCATATCTAAAAAAATAAAATAAGTGTGTGCATATATTAAACTTCTGGTGATAGTGGACCTAGCAGTACTTAATAACCTCTATTTTCCTCACTTCATAGTCTAAGACATACAGTAAAGACTCTTCCTACAGCAGCCAGTATGCTTCTTCGGAAGTGCTCATCAGTCGAATAGCTCCGACCACTACTGTAACTTTGCAAAACGGACAATCTGACATTCAGACCCATTTACTGCTGTGATTGGGCAGCTGTTCGGAGATGAGAAAGGGTTTGAACCTATCTTAAGCTGTCATCATGGTCTAAAATCTATGTGGGCACACCAATCAGAGAGCATGAAACATGCTCCTCAGTAGAGATTAATTTGAGATAAGTCATATTATTTCAGCAAGGTCAATACATACCACCAGAACCAAAACAATTCTGCATCTACAAAACTATTTTGCAGGTGAGAAACGGCAAATAATTTACCAACATAGCGAAAATAATGACACCCCTTCTGGAAAAAAACATCACTTTAATGGATCTCAATACATTTGATTATCTATGCTCAGCTGAGTCATGTTTGCTGTGGTTGTACCATGAGGGTCACCAGATGCACTGGTTTGGCAATGCTTCATGCTTGATTTAGAAACTTGTAGCCTCAATGGTCTGGCAACAGTGTGTGTGTGTGTGTGTGTGTGTGTGTGTGTGTGTGTGTGTGTGTGTGTGTGTGTGTGTGTGTGTGTGTGTGTGTGTGTGTGTCTGTGTGTCTGTGTGGGAGTGAGAAACAGAAAAGGTGACAGGATGAGGAGACCTTTTGGTCTCCAACACCACCTCAAATGGTGAGAAACGCTTCCTTGGAAATCAATTATGTAAATACTGAATTATGCAAATGCATTTGAATAAATCTATGTGCTTGGGGACAAAAGACGTTGGTGTGGTTTTCTACTTGGCGCCAGGAGACGAAAGACAGGGAGAGAGAGAGAGAGAGATGAGGAAAAAGGGCTAAAACGAGGATTAGGCTGTAGAATGTCACTGGCAGACAGTGTGTGCAGTCAAACTCCAGATTTGGCTTTTTAATTAGGGAGAGAGAGAAAGTCAGAAATACAGGCAGAGAGAGAAAAGAGCTAATTCACTGACAGCTTTCTTCCTGGCATATCTCTATAGGAATAAGTACGGTGCACATTCATTATGTGTGCCAGTAATAAATGCTTGAGTGCTTCCACCCCAGCTCTTATTTGGTCAATGCTGGTGCTCAGCTAAAACTCCAGTGTTTGTGTGGATTTCCCCTCAACGGCAAGCTGAACCATCCACAGCAAAGCATGTGCAGTCACACACACACACACACACACACACACACACACACTAACATACACACAAAATGCCATTCAATAATCTTTAGTATGTTTTTGTTGTGGCATGCTTTAATGATGTACAGAGTTTGTACATGTACAACTTTAGACATAAACAAAGGACAGTCGAATAATTCATCACTTACACAGGTGAGGTAAATACAGGAAATTATGTTATCCCTGAGCAATTTCCTTAATGAATGAGTACCTCCAAATCATAAAGCTGTTTCTTGTACTTTGTGCATTCAATTTATTTTGCTTAGCATCAAATTTGCATCCACCATCTTTAAATTATCTACAATTTTCCATTCACTGCTCCTCAGATTTCATTAACATAAACAACTACTAAAGCAAAGTGTGAACAATATACTTCACAGGGGGTATGGGGTACTGTTGTTCCCCTGTTAAGTAACAGAGCCGATTCAATGTATGTGTAAAACGCTGACCCTGTTGCGTTACACATCACGCCTCTTGTGTTTTCGTATGCTAAAATCACGAACTGGGCCAGCATAATGTCGGCTTCAGCCAGCGCAATGATGGGTCTTCTTTACGGCAGTATTTTGGGAAAAAAAACTATAGTTAGAGGCTTATTAACACATACACCTCAAATGCACTGCAGGAGAACAACACAGCAGTTCAAATACGTCTGCATGAATCATCACACTAACACGTTTGGGTGATGTACACACCTGCATGTATCCAAAAAAACACACATAAACTCACACATAAGCACGCACACGGCGCAGTGGAAGTACCAGTGGCATGAATTGGTTGGTGCTCATTAAATGTGTGTTCTCGTCACATAGCCGGGGGAGGTTAAATGAATTAACACTTCGTCAGCCTACTTTGCCACCACAGACTGTCACAGAGACAGAAAGAGAAAAAGAGAGACACTTGAGGATGAAGAAGAGACACATCAGGTGAATAGGAAGAGAATGAAGGATTGAGGAAATTAAAGAAAAAAACAGGTATAATAGTGAGAGAGAGAAACAATAACTACAGGCATTTTCTATATTCTCATTTGCTCCAATTTCTGCTAAATGAAACTTTTTAAGTGGGATCCAACTTTCTCTACCCTGGAAACATCTTATCGACTATGGACAGGATCAGTTTGGTCAGACTGGGCTCTGATTAGGTCTAGCTGTTTTAACCCACCAACAGGAACACGTCAAGAAAGTTTTCTCATCCTGACCACCTGCACAGTTTCGCCTGGCTGCACTTGGCTTTGGGCTTTCTCTTATTGATTGGATTTTGCATGTAATCTTTAAATCTTCAAATAGAAAGAAAAGTTTCACTACCAATTTTCCAGCCAACAATATTCAGAAATAAAGAATCCAGGGATCATTTGTGAACACACTGCTACTAAATTAATTCACTGAAAAATATACAAAAGATGCAAGATTTCCTTCAGCACAATAATGTAAGATGAAGCATTACAATACACACACAACAAGCAGAGACTGATACCAATACTGATGGCAGTAAAATGTGCTAAAAACAAATTTTTACATATATTACTTTGAAAATGCACTTTCCTTACAAATACATAAGTCACTTGGTAAACATGAGATATGATTCCACGTGTGAAACACAGATCAAATGTTCGAAACTCATAATCCTAAAATAAACTGCCACACAAATCAAATTCTGTTACATAAGACTGCCTTTATTTTTGACTGCAATGAATGCAACTTAAGGAATAGTAATGTTTTTGTTACCTTAAAATGAGCCATTTTTATGTACAGACGCCACATATTGCCCTCCATGGAGTCCGCCATGTTGAACTGCCATGTTTCAACAGACAAACCCAACACTGGTACCACCGTAGTTTCTCCTTTCTCCTTTGTGCTTGGAAAGAGACGGTGAAGCGACAGAGCTGCGATCTGCAATCATGCTAGATGCCACTAAATCCCACACACTGGACCTTTAAACAGAATTGCTTAGACGATGAGAAATCTTGATCCTAATTAAGATTCATCTTAAATTGAAAAACCTTTGACTCTTCCAACATAAATTACTATTAGCAGAAAATGAGAACAACCATCTGGGAAACATTATGTTTCCTTTGAATAATAAGTCTTGTCCAGTTGTCTCATTACATCAGGGCCGCTCTCTGACAGGAGAGGTATACCACTCCTACACATTTGTCCTTTGAACCGAGAGAATTTGTACTAGGTACCATCCCCCCCCCCCCGCTCTACACCGATCAAAATCTCCTCAGCCGGTGAGCGCTCTGCTCGTCAGCAATTACCGTCGCTCGAGACAACGGGGTAGTACTGTATGTGTGTGCTTATGTGTGTGAGTGAGCGTGATCGTGCACAAAGGGCTTAGCTGCTTTAACATGCAGAAAAGATGTCAAGTCTGTGATTACACTAGCTGATAACAAGTGGTTTAGCCGTGTGTGAATGTGTGTGTCTGAATCGCTGTTTTACATTGTCAGTTTCAATTCAGAGTTTTAGCTCTGTGTGTGCACATATGTGCGCCCTCACAGTATGTCACAACTGCAGACCCAAAAGCTGTGGTGAAGGCTAATGTTCAACCACTCAGCCTCAGTGTAAACCTACACTATAATATCATTCTTTGATCCGTCTTCCTCCTCTCTTCTGGATTCCCTCTTCTCCCTCTGTCTTTGGCTAACAAGCAGCGCTGGCTATCTAGCCGACTGGCTGTCAGAGACAGACATCTGAATCTATTACTATAGCGTGCTCCAAGTCTCTTCTCTCCGCCTTGTAGTTCCTATAGCCCGTCACTGTCCATGATTCTCGTTCTCTGAGCTTTCTGGCCTAATGCTTCAATGGGTTTGCTGCCATAGCTGCTTGCTGCTACCATATATTGCTGAAAATGACTCTTCAGTCCTGTCTCATAGGTGGGTCATGGGAAAAAGAGGATGCTGTTGGACGAAGCAAAAATAAATGTGCCTGTGTGTAAAATACCAGGCTGACTTAAATTCAGGTGCTTCCATAGAAATGCATATTTTTGATTCTTGATTTTTTTTTCACAGTTATCTTGAGTGTGTGCATGCATCTGTACTCTGTGATTACAACTGCAACCAATAACTATTGGATGATGAATTTCAAACAGTGACTACCTGATTGTTGTGTTGCTACTGTGTGATATGTATTGCTTCATAATCTGCTCAACAATGTGCTATCATCTGCGGAGAAACAACGGTTTTCACGGTTCTTATTTTAGACATAGGCTGTCATCTTGGGTGAAGGAGGAAAGAAATCCATCCAGGGATTATTTTGGAATAGGCTGAATACAGCTCAACCAATATGTCCATCTGGTGGTAGAGAAACACTCAAAGCAGCTGAGGTGATATGAATTGACAGACTGATGTAAGTAACCACTGGTTAGTTCAGTAAGAGAGGATGAGACGGTGGGTAGTAATCTTGCATTTTCCCTTCAAATCATAGATTTTATGATGAAGTCTTTAAACATGCCAAAAGAAAGAAATAATACCTAGGAATGTCAACACTATATGTAATAATAGGGATAAAGGGGTACATTTCCCCCCAGGGATCAATAAAGTATAAAGTATTTCTGACACTCAATTAAAAACATAATGTTTAAAGAAATCAATGAAAGCAAAGCAATTAGCTGAAACAACAGTACAAAGATTTACAAGAGAATTATATTCTGTGATCATGGACAAATGTCTTAAAGACCTAGACAGCAGGAGGGCCTGCTGGTTAGCGAGAACATCTTGTAACTGAAAGGCTGCTTATTCAGTGTAAAACACATTTTCCACCCTTGTCAAGTGCCATTTCCTAGTGCTTCTACACAGCAGCAGGGCAATACTGTTAACATGTGTGGCATCATCCGCTGTGGTCTGAGTGTTTGTCATCTCAGGTCTGACTTTAATGAATGTTGGGCTTTTCAGCCTGGTTTTCATCATCTTTCTTTTGGACAGTGTCAAATGCTTCGCTCTGAGTCATCATTCACACATGCACACACACACATTCACACACCAAGGACAGGGACTAAAGGGTTGAGAAAAGAAAGATAAAAAAGATGAGACAGAGGAGGAGGAATAAATGCTGGGAGAACATGTTGCCCAGGAGCACATGTTGCTGTGCAGAGCACGCATCCATCCTGCTTTCTATGCCCTGGCAAACCAAACATGCTTCAACAATGCCATCTAGTGACTATTCACAGGGTTACAGCCTGTTTCCTCCTCATGCTCACAAACCTACCTCGTCCAAATGACATACCATAATATGTGGTTAAATGTGACAGGGTTAAAGAGAATGGGATGGGTCTGACTGCACAGCACGGGAATTAAAACACCTCAACAAATGAAATGATAAAAATAAATAATATAAATATATAAAAAAGGCAATCTTACTGTTTAACGGCTTACACAACAATCTGGCTAGGTAGTTAAAGGAAAGAGGAGGTGTGAGAAAACAGGGACATCAGGAGTGACCAAATGGGCACATCACCTCTTATCACACCTTTCAGCTCAAACTGTACAATTCTCATTTCAAGATATGATGATTTACAATTACATAAAGGATAACAACTTCATTTACATACAATATGTAAATATGTCACAGAATGGATTCATTACAATCTAATCTCAGCAAAACAGATTTTTGCCTCATTTGCACTGTGTGAAATTTTGATCATGGGGACAAAATGGCAGACTGAAAGGAAAGTGTCAAATTGATCCCGCTGTTTAAAAATGTGTAACTTTAATGATAAGTTCTTGTGAGTCAAGGAAATGACCCTCCTGGGTTCGAACAGAAGAACGAGGAGTGAGGCGGTGTGACGCATGAAGATTAACCTATTTTCCACACTGGAATTGATATGAAAATTGCCTCCAGGGTTAATCAACTGGATGGAGTAAAACAGAAAAGAGGTGAAGGAAATTAAGGTGACTTGAACTGATTCAAAGACATTCAAAATCCAAATTTATCTGCCACAGTAAAAATGTGTATCTATTACACTACACAACCTTTTCATAAGAATTGCTAGGCTTGTAACACTTGGACAACTGTAAACCCTCAGACCCCCTGTCAAATGACTACTTGTCTCTAATATATATATATATATATATATATATATGTTATGTTTATATGTATCTGTTCTGAATTAAAACGGTACCCTGTAATAGTGATGTCCATCACTGGTTTTGCATTAGCAGTAGTTATAGTTTTAACATGTAGGACTAAAAGAAAATCAACTGACAGCTTACAAACCCCCAAATAGGTAGGTAAAGTCTGTTCTTCTCACAGACCTAGGAAGTTTCTGAAATTCAATAGCTTAAAGCATATGCTTGTTATTATCTGTGTGTGTGTGTGTGTGTGTGTGTGTGTGTGTGTGTGTGTTTCTGTATGTGTGAGTGGCACAGCGCTGAATGCCTGTGCATACTAATAGCATTTATTTGCAGCACGAATGACACCTCTGAGGCGGAGAATAGTCGGGGGAAGAAAACAAACACAGGAGGTGCTAATGAAAGAAAGGAGAGGAGAAGAGACTAGGTGTTAATGTAACTTGTTGTCTCTTCTGTGTCTTACTCAAGGTGTAACTTAAATGTAGTCTTAGAACAAGGTAGGATGACAAGTTGTAGGAACTTCTTGAAGAGCCCGTTTGTAAGTGGGGTGAAAAGCTGGATGTCATAATGATATAATGACAATGGGAAGATGAGGAGCGGAAATAGCAGTTGGCACAGCATACAGGTTAGTAAATTAAAATAAAGGATAGTTGGCAGCTATTAGTCATGACCCGTGTTCAAAACTTGATCCTGATGAATACAGTCAGCGGCACTATGCCTTCTCCGAAACCACAACGTTTCCTTCATCAACTCTACTATACATGGTGCGGGTCAGTAATGAACACGGACAGTGCGGCAAGTAAGAATGAGGGAGATGTAGAGCAAAGAGTCTAAGACTAACTTTGACCTCTCCCCCATTGAAACACCGATCCACGCTGTGGAACATTAACAAAGGAGCCCTTCAACACTTTCAAACTTGACTCTGAACCCCTCTGTGAGAGTAATGGCATATATTGGCAGAAGACTTCAATGAGCTACAGGTAGGCACTCATACGCTACATGAAAAAATACAGCATAGAAATAAGATCAGATGCTCTACAAGGTAACTGAATTCTGTACCAAACAAAAATGAAACGCAAGATGATTGAAGAGTATAGTATTGACTGAACTGTGGACAAACCTTGCAGGTAGTTATCCCCACAAAACACACACACACACACACACACACACACACACACACACACACACACACACACACACATTCATCTAATGTAAATTGACTTAGAGCCTGTTTAATGCACAGGTATGCACATGCACAGACGCACACACAAACAGTCCCAGTGGTGGAGGTTGGCTCTGAGACAGGGGTAAATGGCTAATGTGAGTGTATGTGACAGGCAGCCGGAGGCAGTGTGAGGAGCAGCTCAGTTCTCTGACAGGTGTTGCCTCCACACCTCCCTCACCTCCTCCTCACCCCAACACTAACACACAGCCTACCTGCTGAGGAGCCAGGAGTGCACATGAGGAAATAGGCTGGGGGGGTACTTGCTATATATGTGTGTGTGTGTGTGTGTATGTGTGTGTGTGTGTGTGTGTGTGTGTGTGTATTGTGACAGTGCTACAGCAGTATATGTGTGTGGATGTATATCTGTGTATGTCTGTATTCTCCTCTGGCAAATAAGGCAGCTCCCAAACCACTCAAAGTGGAGTGTTTTAAGGTGGAATGGGGAAAAAGAGGCGGGTGGAAAGACTTTTTCTATAAGTCTCCAGCTGCGTTGTTGCCGGGGGATGCAGGGTCACTGGAAAATGCAAAGAAGAGAGGGAAGCCCACCTGCTAAGCAGAGAGATTTTAGGGCGACTGAGTTCTTGAATCAGATTCCCAGGTACCTCTCAATCTCCTCAAAAGCTGAAGCAATGCAAGGAAATATATATAAACGAAGCACGTCTTTCTTTTAAATCTTAGGAGTGAATTTAGTTCTTCTTCTTTCTTTCAGGTCTTTTTGGGGTTTTGTGAGGTATGTGTCACATTTTTGACAGTGGATAAATGAAGCTGGAAACAATGAAAGTGTTAGACAGTTAAGCAAAAAAAAAAAAGTGAGAGTCAGAGGTGAGACCAAACAAGAAGGACAGGTGGGAAAAGGAAAAGGCGGGAAGGGAGAGGCGATGGGGGAGTTGTATGCTGTCTAGGCTTCTCACATACAATTTATTTCAACACCTGAAAGCAGCAAAAACCTCCCCCTTCTTTTTACCTAAACGTACATATAAAATTATGCTTTGCACCTGTACCCAGCCGAACTCCAAGCTTCCTTTCCATTACGCACGCACGCACGTACGCACGCACGCACGCACGCACGCACGCACGCACGCACACACACACAGGAAACCCTTAATCCAAGGGTTAAAAAAAGATGCTCAAACCTGTCAAACGCACCAATCACCAGTGACGGAGTTGGGTCAGTAGTTATTTTCAACTCTGTACAACCACAGACAGAATAAACCTTATACACACACAAACACACATCTGCACGCACGCTGACAGGTTGTATTGACTTGTCATGTCAGAAAAAGTAGAAAACAAAGCTGTGAGGTAAGAGTATTCAGTTTCCCATTGCAATGCAACATCATTAAATGATTGGAGCCCATATCAGTGTAAGCTAAGCCAGCGGCTTCATTCAGTATTCATTACAGCTGGCTGGCACACCGAAAAGACACTGCAAGACAAATCAATTAGAGAGGAGAGAGAGAGGGAGAAAGGGCTGTAGGAGGAAATCCATAGTGTATAATTTTAACAAAGAGAAGCAAGTGAAAAAACACCAGGGAGGGAGTCACAAATTAATGATTAGCTATAGATCGCTGCTAATCAATATACTGTACATGTAAGTAAGTCAGCAACAGCCCCTCTAGGGTTAACACGCACTTGTTAAACATTACAAATCTCTCTGGCAATCACCTCTCTTTCAATCCCACACAACTCTGTTAGTTGACTCATAAATAAGATTTCTGCACATTTGAAATAGTGTCCAAGCAGAGCTATCACATAAAGCACATGTAGACAATAATCAGAGCAACCACTACATCTAAATGTATACCAGAAACAAATAATACGATTCTTGTTTACAGGCTAAAAGCAGGGGTTAATCAAGAAATACATGTAAACCCTGTGACATTGATGGGAATAAGTACACTGATCAGTCATGACATTATGACCACCTGGACACCCTGGTGGTCATAATGTTATGCAGCCCCATACCAACAAACTGTAATGCACAGTGTGTTCTGACACCTTTCTATAAGAAACAGCATGAACTTTTTCAGCAGTCTGAGCTACAGTCTGTTGCATCAGACTATACGGTCCAACCTTCGCTCCCCATGTGCATGAATGAGCCTCAGCCGCCCATGATCCTGTCTCCGGTTCATCGCTTTTCCTTCCTTGGACTACTTTGGATAGGTACTGACCACTGCTGGCTGGGAACACCCACCAAGAGCTGCAGTTTTGGAGATGCTGACCAAGGCGCCTAGCCATCACAATTTGGCCCTTGTCAAAGTCGCTCAAATCCTCCTTCCTGCTTCTAACACATCAACTTGAGGACAAGACATTCACTTGCTGCCTGATATGTCCCACCCACTGGCAGGTGCCATGATAAGCAGATAATCAGTGTTATTCACTTCACCAGTCAGTGGTCATAATGTTATGGCTTATCGTTGTAAGACACTAGTGGTAATTTTCCTGTTTGAATACTGTTATTATTATTATTATTATTATTATTAAATGCTGATTATGCTTGTACCCCAACAGGCTACAATTCCTGCTCTGATGAAGTACAGTTCATCTCTGTGAGCATCTTACTGACTTTAAATGGTTTAATACTCCCCATTAGTAGTTATAATAATCAAGATTAGACTGAGCAAAGAGAAAACAAACTGAGGAAACACTATGCTCCATTAGTGATAGGAACATAGTGTAATCATTGAAAAGCACAACAATGAGACACTGAATATCTCAACTTCAGTGTTACTAACAATTAAACAGCGACTACAGAATTCCTATTTAGAATATTCTAATAACTTTCACTCAAACAAAAATGTGTTTGGTTTGCCGTCTGTTTTAACAAAACTATGTTTGTAGATATATATCGAAATATTTCCACAATTCACCAGTGCCTCAGTCCAGAGGTGCCATTAAAGGTCTACACAGTAGAGGGTGCTGTTGACTAATACAAAAGGTTTCTGGTGGAAAAGAAATCTACTACTCCTGCTAATACAAAGATTTACATGAAAAATGTAACATGTGAAATCTGTGATTAAGACATGTTGTTAGTCTTAGAACATTGAGTCTTAGCTCTAACATAAGAAATGTAGTATCTCTTTAAATATATATGTAAGAAAATGTGAAAATTTAAAGACATATGCAACTAATATATTAAAATATTTGCCTATTTCACCCCCTTAATTTTAAGGACACAACTAGCCTTAAGCCAACAAGTTACTGACATAACTTAATAGGAAAGTGGTGAAACTATGCCTCATAGTCCTTTAATAACACAAATGTTATTAAAGGACCAGTGTGTGTTTCAACATGGGGGACACCATGGAAGGCAACCCGCTGTGTCTGTAGATGAAAACAGCTCATTCTAAGGTAACAAAAACACAACGATTCTCATATTGAGGTGATTATACACCAATGAAAACATACCTATGAATATTATATTCCATTTCTGCCAATAGGGCCTCCTAAATGTAAACACACTGGACCTTTAATGTTTATTACACTCAAATTACAAAACATTAATTCAAATGTTTGTAGTGTTACCAAGATTTAGTCTACAAATGCAGCATTATCATACTAAGAAAGGTTTAGACTTAGAAAAACAAGAGACAGGACAAAAATAAACAACACTTTTGATAAATTTGATTGAATAACTGCTTTTGGAACTTCTTGTTTAAGGTACACTGTTACATGGTCACATCTTCTGTGTAACACATTTGGTTTGCTGTCAAGGCATCAAATCTATAGTTTGTGAAGGTGTAATACAACTCATCAGGCCCACTAGTGGAAAGCACAGCTGTGACTTCTGGCATAGACCCAGAAAACATCACTCACCAGAATCTTGGCCTTTTCTTGCTCTTCGTAGGTCTTTCCTTTCTCTTTGATGAGAGCAGGGGTTAGCTCATCCAGGCCTGTGGTTACTGATGACTCTCTCTCCCTCTGGGCCAGTCTGGCCAACTGCTCCTGCACCAGTGCCTGTTGACGTTCAAAGCTAAAGTAGGGTAAGATAAGAACTGTTTTAACCTTTAACCGTTATTTATCCAGTGAAAGTCTGCTAAACATGCAGGTTCTTGTTCACACAGAGAGCTACCCAGTGGGGTTAGCGATATATTTCTGGTTGGATTCTGTTGATCAACACCAAAACCAATAGTTTTGGGATAAAGCCTCCAAAAGTCAACACAATTTCACAGTTATCAGAGTCACAAAAAGGGTATTTATATCAGAGCTATTGTATTGGGTTGCCTGAATTACATCTGCTACTGCACCTGACACAATTGATATGCTTGGTCTCAGAATTTATATCAGGGGCTTCTTGGCCAAGAACATATTTCTGTAACTGTCCAACCTTCTACATGAACCTAAATAAGAGCTGACTACTTTACAGGAATGTGCCACTAATAACATTGGCAAAAATTTAATAACATACTGCATATCATGTCTGACATATTTCTTGGAAACAGCAATCCAGTGACAGTGGGCCAGAAGTGTTGGACTTGCCAACATGTAGCTAACAGCAATACAGTGAGAGTGGGTAAGAAGTGCCAACATGTAAATCTATAGAGGCTCAGGATAGTATATGAGCATTCAAGCTGCATAGCAACATGGCTGTTATACAAACTCAGCATGGGCTGTGTTGACAGGTCTCTCAGCATGTGTATGTTCGCCATAAAGATTGCACGTTAGTATGGAGTGCCTGCTATTTTATACATCTGTCACCTCCACTGGTTATTAGCTGCCAGTGTCAACACATTAAGGCTCAACTTAAATATATGAATGTTAGGGTCCAATATTCTGCACAATCTATCCATTCACCAAGCTTAAGTTATAACTAATGTATCATAATACATTACATGCAAGGTTATAGCAGGTCCCTCATGAAATACGGCTGGATAACAACATAAAAGGGACAATGACAATGACATCATGAGCACCTACTTTTTGCGGATTTCTTCCTGTATTTCTGTAGTGGAGGGTCCCGTTGGTTTTGGACCTGGAAACCAAATGTTATAAATATCAATGTTATTAGCAATTACAATATGGATCAGTGTGCAGAACAGAGTAGAAAAAGCAACCAAGGGTTACTGGTACACTAAGGGTTAAAGTCTGACAAATCATATTCATGTGGGAATGACATCTGTCTTACAAAATGATCTTTTCTTTTTTTATACCATTGTCTCTAACGTTGACCCAATTATCAAGTAACTTATATATTATATCATATATATTATAACTTAAATTACATTAACATGTATAAAGACAGAGAGGACCATGTAAATATTAAAGTAAATATGAGCACATAAATAAGTTTATGTTCACTGTATTCTGTCCTTTTTATAAAGAACAATGTGAAAAAGTCACACAGCAGCAGGACTGACCTTTATGCTGATACTGTTCTCATCGGTCACTGTATGAGGATATGTTCAGTGACACAGAGGACTTCCCAATGGGAGCTCTGTGAGAAAGGAAATAACACTGACTGGGACTTACTTGGTGGCGGTTTTTGACTCTCTGTTGGAGACAGTGGCGGCTTGCTGCTGTCAGAGCCCTGAGATTCCCTCATCCGCCGGAGCACATCATCTGAGAGCTGGGAATGAGAGATATAACACATGAGCAAACACACAAACACACATATACACACATATACAAGCCCCTTGGTGTGCATGATGGAAAGTTGAGTGTTTTAAAAGGCTCAAAGGTTAAAAAGACCACTTGCTTACTTACCTGCCAGCCTGACCTCTCAAACATAAGTTACCTGAGTATGAAGAAGAGTAGCTCTCTGATACATGGACCAACACATGAACACTTCATGAACTCACACTTGCAGGTCCACAGATGAGACAACTGCAAATGCATTGTTCATGAAACTGAAACTGTCTGTGTGTTGTACTGTTTGCAGTCACTAAACCATTAAATGTACTGACTGGCGTTACAATAACGTACATTACCTCTCTTAGATGTTGGTGACAAAGCAAACCTAGCTAACATTTAACGTTACACTGTGGAAACTTCCCGACCGCATTAAGGTTATGTCCGCCTCCTTGGAGCCGTTATACGGGTTAAGCTAGCCTGGTAACCTAAGAGAGACAGAGGGTAACAGAGGGGGTATGACCCGGGTCATTTGAGGACATGGGACCTGTCAGCCGTTCAGTCTGAAAGCCCACTGCGGTTAGCTGACAGTCACTAGCTAACGTTATATAGTCCAGTACTAGTTATAGTCTGAATGTACAACAATAAGACCACATTATCTACCTTCACTCCTTCAATTACTGTGACCTTCTCGTCTTCGTCCAGCCCGAATGACACTTTCCTGGTGGTGCTGCCGTTACCTCCCATTTCTCACCGACTGTCTTGTTCCCACCTTTCTAGAAACAATACACCCCGTCTAACCTCGGGACAAGGGGACATAAACGAGAGACAGAGAGCGGCTCAAGTGGCCGCCACAGCGACCGGTGCTTAAAACACTTCAATAAAGGTCATTCTGGCGCTGCAGTATCCTCAAAGCTCATTCGTTGGATGAAATAATTCAGACCCAATGACTCATGGTTGTGTATAAATCTACTGGAGGAGGACGGGAATTGTAGTTCATCTCTAGGTTGGCTAAGGTGGAGTCTGATTTGTGTTTTTTTTTTTTATAAGACAAACATAATCACAGAGGCAGAATAAGGCTCCTACTGTCAATACACAATAAAATGTGAATAAAATATGTAAAACAACAACAACAAAAAAAAAGCCCTTTCCCAGAGTGTAGTTACCACAGAGGTCCACAGAGTGGAGTCCTACCATGGCTCTGAATTACCTGAAGCACCCACTGTGTGTCGCCTTGTCCTCCAAACAAACAAGTGAAAGAGTCCATGGTTTTATTCTGCAGGTCATGGAATGGTCAATACATTGCATTAATATGGGCTGAATATTATACAATCAATGCACTTAAATAAAAAAGGCAATTCACAGATCATTTGCAAAATGATTTCAACATCAAACATCTCACATAACAAGAGAGTGGACTTCCATAAAGATGTACCTTGTGAACTCGTGCCATCAAAACAGCAAACTGATTTCCCAATCACTATTCTAAGCAATACAGCAGTTATCACCAGCACTCAAACTTCAATATAAAGTATTTAAGAGTCAGGCAAATACTGTAATTTCCTGGAAATGCACAACTTTTTTTTTTATTTTTTACTTGGTGCTTTAAATTGATGAAAAAATAATTGTAACTCTGTGTTTTCTGCATACAGGTCGCCACTATCTATGAATACTGCTAGCTTAAATACGGTAATCCATTCATATCAAGCATATAGCATTTCAAGGGGAAAAACACACACACACACACACATCATATTGGTTGCCTTGGTAGGCTTAAGTACATGTGATGTGAGGTGGTTTAAACAGACTAAAGTATTATCTTGTAGTAATACCAGGAGGTATGACGTGAACTGATTTCAGGAGTTGAACCAAAAATCTAACAATTCAAGACCAGAATTGATCAGAATGGTACATTTGCTCTGCAAGTCCAATAGTTTTCTCCTTGACGCGGCCTTAAAATTACCTGTCTTTGACACAGTTCCTGAGCCTCTCTTGCTCAGAGGGAATTTTAAGTTCATATCTGTATAATGACACTGTATCAATACCATCATTTGATACCACTGAATGATTAATTCAGCAATATTGTTTATGGTCAAATTTCACCACTTGTAAAAACATTCGGGGAAACTCTGAACACAGGAGAAAAGAAAAAAAAAGACATTAGCAGCAAAAAACAAACAAACTTTATAACAGCAACCCTTCTGCAGCAAGCAAAACTTAACTAGATACGCTGATATGAAATGAGGGCATGTCTAATTTGGAATACACACAAAAAAAATTTGAAAATCTGTTGTTCAAATCACGCACGTCCTTAATGACTACGAAGCTGACAAATGTTCTTTCAGTAGCAGGAATGATTAATCTGGTGTAAGAAATTAAAGCAAAAGCATAAAATAAATACAAGAGGAGAGAAATCACAGATAGCGAGTTTAGGGTTGAGGTACAATTTGAGATCTGCACTCGTCTCAGCCTTTCCTGGCAGAGAGCCGACCAGACGGTTCGTCATCTTTTGCACGAATGCAATGCCTGTGTTTAACTTATAATATTGCAGTGACACACATCGAGCTAACACCTTTCACTTTTTCACAGGAGGGACAGCGCCTATTTCAGAAGACAAAGTACACCTATCAAAATGACTTAGCACTAGTCCTTGCCCTGTGTAGAGAGGCACGGTGATTCAGTAAAAAAAAAAGATTAGCCGGGTTGGGTCACAAATCTAATACAAGGCAGCAGATAACAAAGTCAGTTGAGATGCTGTTACTCAAAACTTTTAGTGGGAATGTATAGATGTTGAGTCATCATCAAAAGAATGTTAGATTTTAAAGACTTGGGTACTTTAAACAGGGTTAAAAAAATCATCAATGAGGGTTGAGCAGTTGATGCATGACGCTGGAATGAATGTGCAGAGTGAAGTCAGGAAGCTCTTACATTTAAGAGCCTGTTGAATCAATAGGGAGTCTGTCTGTCGGGGGCACAATGAGGGACAGTACTCCTCTTGTGGAGCTACAGCAGCAGTGCACTCTGGCAACAGTGTTACAAAAGCAGTTGCTAAATCAGTCCTCCAGATAATTGGCTAGCAAAGGTCTCTCCTTAAGTGTTCACTTGTTAACTTATCCTGGCGTCAAAGCAAGACCAAGATTAAATTTTCTTGGTGTCCGACAACTTTGTTCTGCATTTTTTTTGGCCAACTCCTCTGATCACCACCCCGCATAACACATCACACACTCACAACATATAAGTCCAGCTGTATAACCATCTCTCTTCTTCATGGATTCACGCATTGATAGGTCTCCAGCGGTCCGCTTCAATGCTGTTAATGCTGCTGGACCCATAGGGTCCGGAGGCAACATCATCCAGGTATGCTCCAACCATACGAGAGCTGCCAGGACCAGAGCCATCAATCTGGGTGGAGGAGTAGTACAGGCCCTGGTCGGTCAGCTCCTTACGGCCAATGGTTGTAGCGACGGTTGGGGGAAGGTGGACATCACTTTCATCCGGCTCGTCCACCTGTGACTTGTAGGAGAACAGGATCTTGGGCTCTGAGCTGTGGAAAAGAAGAAAGTTGTGAAATAAATAAAGGAAGAAACGGACAAATATACATGCAACTATAAAAGTATTCTGTATATTTGATAGGATTCTTTTTACAAACCCAAAGAAGCCCTTGAGGAATGTGACATAAATCAGTGGAGCAAAGGTGGAGAAGTACAGGAAGGTGGTGACATCCACACAGCTGGTTCAGAAAAGACAAAATAAAGACAGGTTTCACACCACTCCCATAGTCCCAGTAGAAGTTACAGGACATACGGATATTATCAGCTTAAGTAGACTGAGAAAGCGCAATCAACATGTTTTTTTGTCAAAAAGGAAAACATCTGTTATGTTTTCATCCTCTCGCCTTAACTTTATAGGACCCGCCAAAACAATGAGTCATCCCCCTTGTTGCAACTCAGCCAACAAATTCAATTACGACAAGCTGTAAAAAAAACAGCCACCCTATATCCAGGCCACTGTTCTGAAAGGCTTGTGCAGCATAAACCCAGTGCTTTATGGCTGTACTTGCTCCGAGGCCAAAACTCTACACAACGTAACTTTCTTCCCAACATACTCACACAGGTCCATTTATTTCGTAGAACACTCAAAAGGATTATACTGACCAGAGTCCTTCTATAATTCCAGCACATAGCAGAGCACTGCCCAGGCCTTGGACGAGGTTCAGTAAAGACAGGATGGCAGCATACACATAGAAACTCCTCTTAGCTGGACAAAGGAAGCAAAGCAAAGATTAATGGACATCAGTCAATAATGCGGCATCATGCAGTGGTAAAAACACATTACTGAAAGTGCAGGCACATTCTCATGCATACGAATACTCCATTCATTATAATTACTTTATATCCAAAGCTAACCTCTCAACCACTTAAATCCAATTTCTGTTACTTGATGCAATTAAATCCATAACGTACATGGAAGAGATATCCTGTCCCTCACTGGAGTTTTAGGCAAGATCACAATCAAAGAGTACACCTATAAAAACAAAATAAAAACATTAGGCATCAGTTATCAAGAGATGTATCACAAGTTGTATTTTATTCTTCATGCTGCTACTGCTGCGTGGTTACAGATTACTGACCAAGAAGAAGAAGCATGAGCTGGCCAACCAGAAGTGCCGCCCTCCGTGACCATAGATGTTGAAGTCCTCAGCAGACAGGTGACTGTCTGGATACAGGATCTCTAGTGTGCCCTGAAACAATGGCTCATTTATTTTAATTGCATACGGAATGACAATTTACCAAGATTCCTGTTCCTGCTGTGGGATTTTCAGTGAGGTTTTTAAACACGATTTAACCTCTCATCATCTGTCACTACCTGTGTGATGGAGTAGCCCAGAGCCAGCACAGCAGTGATAGCCAGCACACGCTTTATACTGGACTTGCTCTCCAGGTGACCTGATAAATAAATAAATAAATAAATAAATAAAGAGGCTTAACAGAAACAAAAGCTGAACAGGCATTGAGTTACATTCATGATTATATTCAGGGCTGAAAATAATTACTATATTTATAGGTGTCAGGTGATACGAGAGAGAAACGCATATACAGTAAATGAGAAATGAAACCAGTGGAGCAAACTAACCGAAAGCCAGTCCCAAGATTATAACGCTGAGCTCAATAGCCAGCAAGAAGAAGCGGGTGATTTCCCACAGGACCTGCAGAAACAACAAACATCATGAGTAGTCAGTGTGGCAGAGTTGACCAGTTGTAACACATACGGACTCAGAACATATGCCAAAACCTTGCAGGTCTGGTCACATTCCCAAACTATATCCCAAATAATAAAAGCATTTTTTTTTTTTTTTTTATTTAATAGCGCAACCATGACAGTGTAGTATGGGAGCAGTGAGATCCATTTCTGTGAACTCCATAGGGATCTGTCTGGTACGTGAGGAATGTCAGCCATGCCTTTCCTCTCAGACATGAAAGCCCAACAAAGTCATGCTGAAGCTCATATCAGGTCCACTGGATATTTAATAAAGAAGGATATGGTGACTGCTGCTCCAGTTAAGTATTTATGATGCAGTCTGTCATGTGCTACCTGTAAATACAAATCCGTGACTATTTTACACTGTTAAACTCCAAGAAACCCAAACTGTTTTACATCGAACTAAAAAGATCCCGACCGCTTAGAAAGGTCACCCAGACTGTTAGTTCTACCGCACAAAAAAATGGGCCTTTTCTCCTCCAAAAGGACAATATTCACTGTAAAGTAAACATGAACATCTTGTGAACAGTATAGTTCAAAATAGTTGAGAAAAGTTTTAAATACTTCCCTTCAACCATTAAAAAACGCATTAATATACTACGTAAATGCATGCTACACATGGCATTTTAGTATTCTGATTTTTGTATCACTACATCGAGGTAAAAATCTTATTTAGGGTAGAAAAACAGTTATTTAGTTTATTCTCTTATTTTGGGGAAATCTGGGTTAGAAATTTTGACAAATGAAGGGTAAAAACTACAATTCCTAAACATGTACCCTTTACTATTTGTTTATCTTTTATCTCTAAATAATTACGCACTCTGTTGGAGTTGACTGGCGGTCTAATCAGTAATGTTTTTTGATCATATAAATGTTTGGTATAGTTACATTTATAATAAAGCTAGTTGTTTGTTGTTTTAATTATTTTCTTAAATTATGGCATACAACATTATTAAATTCTTGTTGTGCGTTTTGGTGGTGGTGGTCCTATCTGTTTACTACATTTGAATTACAGAATGAGCTCCTTATTTCCACAACTACAACCCAACACCCATGTGTGCTCCAAAGATGTTATTTATACTTCATGTGCTTCCTTACTTTGTCTATGATGGTGGCAGCACTGGACGCACTGACAGTCATGGACACTACAGCCCGAGTGATTCCAACCGCTGCTACAACAAACACCTAAAAAATACAGTACAAAATCTGTCAGACCATATTCCATAGACTGTCTTCTGAACACAATAGAACATGACCTGGAGTAGAATTTGGGAGCAAAGTATCGCTGATAGCAACAATGCACTGGTTAACACGAACACAAACACAAACAATATGCAGAGGCTCCTTTATAGCCTTGCCAGGCATTGCAGAGCTGAAAAATCCTCTTCTTTAGATTCTATGTTGTTAGGTTACCATCACTGGAATGATGCAGTAAGTTTAGGAATCAAACAGTAAACACCAAAAAAGAACAGATTGTAAAACAGTAAACACGGAAGACATTTTTCAGTGAGTCTTCTGACAAGGTCATTTGTCTTTGTTGTTAAACAAAAGAGGAAGTGAAAGGTATTAACAGGCTCATTGTCTTTTAGACTTTTGGGAGATCTGCCAATTTAGAAATTGATTAAAATGCTTACAAGATTAACCTTAAATTATGGGCTGAAATACTTTTATTAATAGAATTCACTGTATAATGGTGTTTTCTGTAGTTTTTGTCCTACCAGCAAGTAAAAGGTGACGAAGATGGGGCTAGAGGTGAGTCGAATCTTCGCCCTGGCTGAGGGCAGCTTCCACATCAGGAATACAAAGAAGGCCACATTAGGCACTAGCAGTAAAATGTCCCAGAACCGCACCCTAAGAAAGAGAGATGAATGTGAAGGGGATAATGCAGAACTATGGTTTTCAACTATTTCATCTACAATATTCTACCAAATACCTGGAGTCTCCAATGTCCTCATACAGTACTTGCAGACACTTGTGAGGCTTGGAGATGTTGGCTTCAGTGTCCGATTGCCAAGTTGGGTATGATGATGTGTTCTCCAGTGGTGTAGGTGAAACACTGCCATTGTACTGAGCAAACCTAACCACAGCAGTCACTGTGGCTAGCATGGTGTCGGACCCTGGCAGGGAAATCATGTCTGATATTAATTGAAACTGGCAGACATTTCACTTCTTGTTTCCTCTGTCCAGGTCCAATTCACATGTAAAACAGATTTAACATAACTAAACACAGATTTATGCTGCTTCAGCTCGCTTTAATTACAGCCGCTGGGTTGTTGTACCAGGAAGGAACCAGGCACAGCTTTATCCACTTTTAGATAAACATTATGTAACGAGACTGGCTGCCATTATCAGTTTCAAATGGCAAAACCAATGTAATCCCGTTAGCATTAATGTACGCCCACTCAACAGGAGAACTGTCAGGATATAGAAGCTAACCTGGTTGGAGTAAACTAAATAAAATGACATGTCTCAACTCAGACCCGCTCTTGGTGGAGTTGTTATCGGTGATAAAGTGCGGCTATTAACAACATAATCCAACGTACGACTCATGCGTGTGGCCTATCATAACACTATTTAATGGCATTGTAGTTTAACTAGCTATCGTTATCTTAATACTTCCAAGATAGCGTGAAGGGGATTTCAAACGTTAGCTAACGCGGCTACTTCCAGCTAGCTGGCTAGGGTCGGAAGAAGGGTTGTTTGTAAATTAAAACTATATTCTCAGAGCTTCTGTGGACAAATACAGTAATGTTAATATACAAAATGTATCTCAGGCTGGCTATGTACCATTAAATGCCACAGTTTATAAGCCGACTGGCTCACGTAGCATCAAAACAAACGTGATACTAGTGCAAGTGCAATGACGCCGACCCAACGTAACGAGAGCTCCCACTGGTAAAAACATCTTACCTATTCAGTAGATTGAGATTCAACTGCGGCAAAATGTTTCAGAAATACTTCAGCACATGCACTACACACTGCGATCGATCAATAAATTGATCACTGATACGGGACATGGCTGTACTAGATAGTTTCGTTAACAAATTTCCCCAGTGTGGTCAGCTGACTCTCACCAAACAAGTGAGTAAGTCTCGCGAGAGGACATTAGCGTTACTTATTTTTTCAACCTCTTAAAGAGGCAGGCTGCGGCCATGGTAGTTTATTTAGCAAATTTAGATTTATTTAAAAGGTCCAGTTTGTAACTTTTAGGAGGATCTATTGGCAGAAATGGAGTATAATATCAATGGTTAGGTTGTCAGCAGTGTACAATCAACTGAGAATAAGAATTGTTGTGTTTTTGTTGCCTTGAATGAGCCGTCTTTCTCTACAGATGGGAGCGGGTCCTCTTCTACATAGGGAAAACCGCCATGTTTCTACAGTAGCCCAGAAGGGACAAACCAAACAGTGGTCCACTAGTTTCACCTACACTTTTGGAAGATGTGGGTGAGGCAAGGGGTATTCAGTTGGTCGCAATCTGCAACTTCACTGTGTGTCGTACACACTGGACCTTTAAGTTAAGGCATGTAAAGTACACATTAGGAGTTAGTGACATCTCCCAAAGTGTAATAATATGGATGTGATGATAATATATTATGAGGCTTGGGATAGAGTAATTCTGTTAGAGTTTATTTGTCAGATGGAAATACAAAAACATCATAAAACACAACATTTTTCAATGTGTAATCTTTGCTTTGTTTTAACCTTTACACTATGCACTATGAATCACACTGTACATTACCATAAAGTTAAAAATAATAATAATAATGACATTTATTGAGACTTATTTTTTTGAGCACAGTATGTGAGCACTATGTTTCAGGAACACTGAAATTAGTAATTCAGTCCCATGTATGTTTTTAAGCTTATGTAGAAGAGGTCATATATTATAACACAAAACATCCAGGGAGTGCAGTCAGAATTCCTGAACTCTTTGGAACAAGTTGGTTGAGGAATGAGGAAGTCAGAGTCTGTATGTCTACCAACATACAGCTAAAGACTTTACATTCTTTAAATCATAGAAATTTCAAGTCTCAAATCAGCTTTTAAAAATATTATCACTTTGTACCTTCTACTATGCAGCAGCACATTTGCCAAGCGTATATAGTAAACAGAAACTGTAGTTATGTTTATGAATAAATAGTCACACGTGCTTTGGGGTGCCCTGACATCATCCTGTAGGCCAGGTGCACTGGTTCAGTCAGGTTAGCCTTAAATGTGTACACATGAGTCTTCCCGCTGACGGGGCTTATGTTGTAGAAGCTCAGCCTGTGGGTCTTGAAACTCAGTGTGATCTCCAGCCTGCGTGACACTGTGGTCCTCTTCAGCGGCACACTGTGGCTCTGCTCAAAGGCCGTCAGCAGGTTGTTGAACCACATCAGACACCAGGAGCTCCGGCTGCTTTCCAGAGCAGAGGGCAACCCACTACGTGCTAATTTCCCACTGTAGCACACACCAATGATCCACGGAGAACCTTCCAGCTCAACCTGCCAGCAGTGATCACCTTCGTAGAAGCTCTGGGTGCTGAGGACCTGGAAGAAGCTGGTGAACCTCTGAGGACAGGATGGGTAGGGCTGTTTTGCAGCGCTGAAAGTCACTGTCTTCAAGTCTTCTGAGAGGACGAGGTTTGGGTGGGCAGTTTCTGGGTCAAAGGTCACCTCTGAAGGGTTGAGGATGTTTCGAAGGGAGCGCTGAATCTCTCCAACTCTTTCCCTCAGCTTGAAATTCATTTTTTCCAGCTCGGGACAGGCTTCTGCAGCATTGACTTTTGATTCAATGCGGTCTTCCTCTTCTCCGACAGGCGTGGCCATTAACTCCACGATGCATGGCTGTAGAGTCCGAAGCTCGTCACTAAATTCAGTCGCATCCTCTTCGGTCAGGAGGGACTCCGCTCTGAGCATAGCATGTCTCAGCTGCTTGGTCAGCTCAGAAGCTTGATCGACTCGGCTGCCCACAGCGGCCTCACCTGGGCCTAGCTGTTCTTCAATAATCTGCATCACCTGTACGCTGTAGCTCTGTGACAAATCTTTTATCTGCCCTAAAAGTTTGGATGCTTTCTCTCTCAGCTGACCATTTGCAGTGGTCACCTCAAACTCGCGTTCCTTCTCTTTCCTCAGCACACTCTCTGCCATCTCCAGCTTGAGGCTCAACTCTGTGACTTGAGATGCCAGTCTGAATTTGGGTTCATCCATTTCTGTCTTGGCTTTGCCACTGCCTGTGGATCCAGACCCAACCTGAAAGCCATCCTTTCCCTTACAGCCTGAACTTTCTTCCCGGATCCCTCCTGCTGTTGCTGTGTCCTGGTGATACTTTGTGTTTGATTCTTCTGTAACAGACGTATCATCGCTCTTGATTGTTACATGGCTGATATCAGAAGGGTTTGCAGTTGAGTTGATTTTCCCATCAGTGGCTTTGTAGCTCTCTATGATGCTGCACATTTTAAAGCTTCTCACAAGGGCTTTGGTTCCCGGGTACTCTGCCTGGCACTCTGGGCAGCTGTGTTGGTCAAGGCCTTCTCCCATGGTCTGCAGGCAGGCTAAGCAGTAGATGTGACCACAGGGGAGAGAAACAGGCTCAGAGAAGAGCTCCAAGCAGATGGGGCAAGTCAGCTCCAAAGCCAAAGCTCCTGGATGAGGCTTTTCAGAAAGGTTTGCTTCAGTCGCACTCATGGTGGCAGATGCTGGAAAAACAGACAACTCAGGGTATTTCAGATATATCTATGATTTATTATACGTGCACTGTATTACATCCAGACTGCAGCTGGCCTCATCAACAAGGCCTGAACCCCCACTGACTGCTCAGTCACTACATGTTACAGCAGTGCAAAGTCTACGCTACATTAACGCACATCATTTGGATTACTATCTACTTCTATCTTATCATACTGTGAACTTTTGCACATTCCTGTACAGCTCATACATTTAAATGATACATAATGTACTTATTTTGTTACATCTTTTTGTACTTTATTGTCAATTCTTTATTTATGTAAACTTTAAGTACTTGATTTTTATATTTCTTTATATTCTTCTTACCCTGTTTATTGTTATGCACCAACACACCCGGACAAAAACTTACTCAGCAATAAACCTGATTCAGATTTAAACTTGGCTGACGTATTTGACTCTGTTTAGATGGTGAACTTTCTATATGATATGATAATGAATGAATAAACATGACTGTGTAGGTGAGTGAAAGGGGACTTGACCATTTTTTGTTGGCCTTAAAGTAATAAAAAAAAATATGGGAGCCAGTGTGTAAAATATCCAATAATGTATAAAAAATATCTACCAAGGATAACTTCTGAATGTGAATCTTAACTAGTCCAGATGGCAGCATCCCATATTCCCACAGGAAATATTGCCTACATTAACCTGAATGCAGGCACGTTGCGCATCTTTCCTGCAGGTGTAGGAGAAGGTGAGGAAGTTACCGACACCAACAGGAACGACTCAGTGCGGCACAAGGAAACCAAACACTTTAAGCGTGCAAGTAGATTCCAAATCACTGGCCACAATGTGCAAAAGCTAGGTTTCAACAAATGTAATCTATTATAAGTAGGAAGAGCTACAGGAAGAAGTGTCAAACGGACATGAAAAGTGACAAACAAGGTCCAGCAGTCAACAATGTAGGTCATATTGTTTCTGCGTTGTCAGGCTGTTGGTTAAGTTTCGATTTCCTGCGAGCAACAGAATCTCCATGTGGCCAAATTCACTAAAGTTTCGCTTTCTTCCGTTTAATTAATCACACACTGTTAGCGTGATTCTGCTGCAAGGAATACGTTTGATTTTAATTAATGTCACTTTACTTCCTTAAAAAAGAATTAGGCCTACATTAATATTCGTTTGCGCATCAATTAATGCGCAGCAGCAGAAGACGCCTCATTCTGTACGAACAGCTAAATACAGAGCATCAGTGTATTCTTTAAACACGAAAACCAAAAACAAAGACTCACCTGTTCCAACAGTGCTGTCTCGCGTTGAGTCTTCCTGTTCAGGTAGAGTCAATAAAACGCACTGACGCACAGATTAGCGCTCTAGACGCATTTCACAAACACCAACACCCCCAGCCATTGACAGAGCAACATGTGTCAGCGTGACTACATGTTTCTGTTTGCCAAACCCTTACCCACTCTGCCCCCACTAACTTATATGGTAAACGTCATCATGCCCTCAGAATTGGTTGGTTAGCATACAAAAATAATTTGTCTAAATATTTTATCTTTTATTGCACACATATATAATTTTTAGATAGAAAAGAAAAAGTTTATTACATGTAAATAACAATGGAACAATGAATAACTTCAAACTGGAGGAAAAAGAAAACAGACAAAGTTGTATTTTATACTTATTTAATATTTCTATACATTTAGATTAAAAGGTAACAGCAAAGTCCTCAGCTCCAGTGCATCTCCACACAGTTAGAGGATGCAAGATATGCAAAAATAATAAATATAAGTGTCTTTATTGTACAAAGGCACAGTGCCAGGCTGCTGGAACTTCCAAAGTCTGTTTACAAGTCTCTGCAATAAAAGTCATTGTCAGTCTGAGCCATCTCTGCATTCATGTAGTGTACAAACATTTCTAAACTTGGTAGTGTCATACCTAAAAGGAAGTGAAATGTGCATGTTGTAGTCCTACAATGATCATATGCACAGATAAACTTGTAATTGCAAAATATAATGCTACTGTCCTTTACAACTCCTCCTCCACCGTATTCATCTGCAGGCTTGACAGTTACCACCCCTTTTGCTTCCCACACAGAGCTACAAATAGTTATGACTCAGGTGAGTCAAACGTAATTAATAAAGGCCTTTGTGCTTGTCTAACAGAATAATGCTCAGAGCGACCCCCTTATACTTATTAAGGTCAAACAGGCTCTAGAATAATCCAAAGCATTTTAAATACATTCTCACACCATATTTGGTCGCTTGGTACATGTAGCTATAAAAACCCTCCCCACAATGCTCGGGTCCAATGACATTCCCTGTTGCAAACAACACACAGGCACACTCTTAACTGAATGGAGGATAAAAGGCTTGTTTTGTAGCTGTGTGTCTAGGTCTGTTTGAGCTTTGAGGGGGGGAACTGAACATTTCCAGATCAGTCACAGAAAACAGATCATTTTAGTTACAGTTTTGGCATGTGCAGGATTTAAGCTAATACAGCTCAATTTCTATCCAAATGTGTTTTTGGTAAGTGTTTAGAGCTGACATGTGTGACAGTGTTAAGAGTTATCATACCAATACACTGTTTAAATTCATATTTTGGAATGACTATGATACTGGTACACACTAACAAAAAACTGAAACAATCCAAAGGCATATATGCTCAGTTGTGTCAGGATTTCCACATGTGTAAACAGCCGCAGTCAGTGTAAGAGCACTGATACTGTGTTCTGCATAATGTTTTATAAACTTATTTTTTAAATATAAAGTCCATGCATTTATTTGTCTCCGTTTCCAGTTTGTTCCGTGTCTCATAAACAGGCACTACAGTTGGCAGGTCTATCAAAGGCAATACTGAGGCATGCTGGGAAAAATCCATTGAAAAGGGAGAAAACCAACCACAGTATATGTTCTTAGGTATGTTCTTTCCTTGCCTGTGTGTGTGTGTGTGTGTGTGTGTGTGTGTGTGTGTGTGTGTGTGTGTGTGTGTGTGTGTGTGTGTGTGTGTGTGTGTGTGTGTGGCTTTTGGTAAATGTGGGTATGTGTGTCTACAATAGTGCATCCAGGTCCAGTTCTGGCAGTGGTTCCTTCCAGTAAGAGAAACTGCTGTACTCAGGACAGTCCAAAGCAGAGGAGGTGCTTCCCTCGACAGAGAGCACGGGGAAGAAATGTTCCACCAACCCACTGAGGTGGCTGTACCTGCAAACACACACACACACACACGACTGAATCACAATTATGTTAATAAACTTGTGTGAACATATGTGAAAGAACATCTGATGATGTCTATCATCTTTATGCAACTGTATTATCTGTATTTATTTTGATGGCACAGGTTGTTTGTAGAAAAATCAGCAGTCCCAGTAAAAGGCCCTGATTCTTGCTACTTTTTGATTTCACTAAGAATCACCAAAGTCAGAATTTTTCCAAGCATTAAAAAGGTCGGAAATGTATTTATATCGGTGTTCTTTTGCACACTTACGAGGACTTGTTGCCTTTAGTCTTCTCTTGGATGAGCTCTCCTTTAGGGTTGACAGTAAATAACCTGGTATCAGGAACCCCAACCTGCTTGTAGGCATACGCATCCTGCAGAGCCAATGGCATCAAACCAGTAAGGTTAGACAGACTAGTTTCCATGCCAACTTTGCAGTGTCTATGTACACTAAAAAGAGTCCATCGATCAATCATTAAGCCAGTGTTTACTTTATCCACAGGCAAACCACATCACTCACACTTATGTCTACCTGCTGGAGTAAATTACATTAAAATATTGGTAGGTAGAAACATTTCAAAAACACATGGGTGTGTTCTTTGCTTTAATACAGGCACGTTTTCTTGTGGTTATGTACATCCCCAGTGGCTAAAATCACATCACACAACCTTGGAAATAGACTGCAGCAGCATAAAAAGACCCAGTCTGCAGCATTGCTTACGTTAGTCCTGTTGCCGAAGGCAGCGTAGAAGGGCCGTCTCTGTGGGTTGAACAGGTCCCTGATGTCACTGAGACAGGCGATTTTAAAGACCTCCGGCTTCTTCTCAATAACTTCTCTGCACAGGTCAGGACACACAGTTCATTGTCAAAATGGGTATCTGTTGTGTTTGTCTCCTTGCTTACATTCCTATATTTCACACAGTGCAGTAGCTACTAGTATTACTGTTAATTGGATACCTCTTTCTCTACATTACATTGATTTTCAAACTTGAACAATTGCTCACACATACACACACAGATATATCCTACATTTTGTTAATTCGATTAATCAACGCAGTGTTATAGTAGGACAATGTCTGTGAAGTTGTTGAGTGGTAGTATTTGTAACCTGTGTAGTGCTGAAAAGAGGCTGCTGGGAGCCAACAGTACGGGGCCTTTAGGTAGGACAGTGCCTTTATCATTGACCCACTGAAGGTAGTCCTTAGTGATGGCAGCCATACCTATGGCCCGCGCTGAACAATACAGGAACTTGTAACCATTTCTGTAAGGAAAGGAGCAACCATATTAACATTTTAGTTCATATAAAAAAAGAAAAGAAAAATGTGGAGTTTTCCACTTCTGAAAAGCATTAAGGATCCTGAATACTGTCATCAGTACTTTCAACAACACATCCTGTTACTCCAGATGTGTGTATTAAAAGATTAGCACTTCCAACAGAATTCAATCTTTTTTCAATTACCTTAACAGCTGAATTCTGTTTTAAAAGCACAACATGAGACGTGAAAATAGGGACGAACATCTGGCAATGCAGATTAGATAGTCAACGGAAACTTGAATGACATAAGAATGACATTCTTTTTACTGTTTGCTTGTTACAGTGTGAGTTATGTGTCTGAAAGTTCATTGAAAGAAACTAGTAAAAAGGAAAAACACTTGAAAAAAGAAACTGTTAAGAGAATGATGTTTTTTTGCTCTTTGATAGCTGATAATATTCTAAAAAGTAATTTCACATACTGGTGTATTTTGTGGTAGAGTTTGGCAATGCCTTTGTGTGTCCAGTCTTTTCCAAACTGAGGTAGAATATGACCCAGAGCATCAGACCTGCAGGAGACAGACAGTAAAGACCTCTTATAATACTGTGAGTTCACACGATGTTCTATGGTGTATCTTTCACAGTAATCAGGAACTATGTTTTAACAGTTTCTCTATAAACCATTGTGCAAGGAAACGCAGTTGTTTTTACTTAGTGATGGTGCCGTCTATGTCTGAAATGATGACGCGGTCGCTCCAGTTCCACAAGTAGATAGCGGCCTCACAGCGACAGGTGCCTTGGTATTGTGTGGTCACACTGAACACCACCTTGTTGGCTCCTTCACGCAGGTTTAAGCGCTCCTGGTTATGAGGAAGGTGAGAGTTAGCTGAAGTCACCAAAACCACAAGGAAACATCCGCTACATACGTTAGAGAGCAGAGTAAAATCTTTTATGTGGGTGTTGAAAGTTTATGTGTGTGTGGCTCTTACAATCTGTTCAGAGGTCAGGCGTAGTGATTTGCGGTAGATCTGGTTGATGCACTGCGTGGTGTTAAGGGTTTCTGTTGATAGGCTTGGAGCAATGGTGGCTTTTCGGCCAAGGCCCGCTACCTCATCGCTGTCGATGTCATCCAATGTGGCTCTGGAGAAACAACGCACCGCCAATTACCACTTATTGTTTGAATAATGCTCCTCTGTCCCACTGTATGTATTTATTGCTGATGAGCAAATACAACGATTTAGTGATTTATGCATAAAAATAAGAAAACTTTCCACTTGGTGATCCGTAACAATTATATCTAACATATGTTAAGCTTTAATTTTGGCAAATGCTGACATTGTCAAGATTACTAAAAATGTACTGTATGGACAAAGGTTTGGCTCACTCTGGTGGCGCAAAGGTAAACTACACGATGAGATTTGAAGTGATACACAAAAATATGTCTTTAAAAAAAAAAAACATAATAATAATTCCCAGCCAATTTATCAGGTCTTGTGTCACGGTAATCTAAAGATTCAAAAATACAAGTCTAACAGTTGTGGACCAGCAAGACTAAATTCAAAAGGAAACAGCAAATACAGTTTTTAGATCATTTCTTTTTGAGGTGACTTACTGTACTGTGGAAGAAACACCAGCCAGTGGCTCCTCTTGCTCATCTTTTGAGTTCTTTTGCTGAAAAACAAGAGTCACAGGATCAGGTACATTCCAATCTACAACAATGTCAAGTGGCATTGATGCCTTTACTAACAGACAGTGACAAATTGCTTCCAACATAACCCTTCCATCGCTTCAGCTTCTACCACCCACAATCCTCTTTTGTCTTACGTGGACAGAGCATAAAAAAACAACCCAAATAAGGCCACAGCCATAAAACCCTGTTAAAAACAATGCATTAAATATTGCATGTAATCATTGCAATTCTAGACATTTTATTTTCTTGCTGGCACACCATCACAACTCAGTGAATTACCGTTAGGAATTCTTAAGAATGTACCTGGTTACTGTCCATGTCTCTTCTCCTCCAGGAGAACCACCAGCGTCCAGACTTTTTTGGCATCTTGTCTTTCACCAGCCGCTCTACTGTACTCTATATGACAAACACACAAAGAAGACAATGGTTATATTTATCCTGTCATCATATTCACTAGCGAACTAAGATCTTATCTGTCTAATGCTAAACTCAATGATCAGCTTGATGAATGTTTGACACTGGACATTAAGGAAGCCTAATTAATTAACACTACTGAGGTCTAATAGGGAAACAATAAAATACCTTGGGTAGATTTTTTTGGAAAGTTGTCATTGACAAGACCATTGGAGCAGCCACTGCCCAGTTATAATAGCTGTGAAAGATGAAAGCCAGATGATTAAAATCATCATCATCATACCTCATGAATCTCATCATCCTCTTAAATAATTATATAAACAGTAAACTAACAAAAGCTTTGTGATATGAACTGTATAGGTAAATCAGTGAATATCTAATTCCAGGTCTTACTTGGAGTTGATGCAGATCACAAGGCTTGGATCCTCAATTATTCCTGGATTGTTGGCAAAATCCTGGTATGTCACAATGTGCTCCATAAACTTTTCTGGATTAACAGCAAAAACAACATTACAACTGAGAACCTGCCCATTCCTTCATGTACTCTTACATCCTGCATACAGAACAGCGGCACAGATTCATTCTCATGTACCTTTAGTGATTTGGCTGGTGTCGCCCTCTTGTCCGCAGAGGGACATGCTGACATCCATGTTGTAGGAGGTAGAATCTGACAGGTACTCTGTACCACTGTCCATCGCCCCGCTGCCCACTGACTGAGGCGACTGGCTCCCTGAGCAGGAACCCTGCTCCGCCCCTTGCTGAGACGCTCCATCTGTCTCACTGCAGGGACAACAGACACTCAATTCTTCCCCAATAGAGACACTTTTTAGATAGCACAGCATGATTACTATTATTGGGTTATGGAGTTTTTTGAGACGGTGGAAATTTCAATAAATTTGTGTCTGTGTTTAAAACATATACACAGATTTTTGTTTGTAATTTTGTGATGAAAGTTGAAAATTTCATATACAATTAAACATGAACCACTCATACTGTATTTAGTGAAGAATGTCAATTATGTGTCTTTTTACCTCTTGGGGAAGTACAGTGCAGCCACCTCAGGGTCCAATGTAGTCAGATCATCCAAGTAAATACCTGTTGGTCCTAGATGTTGATTTCGTTTACCTGCAACAAAATGACATGAACTCAACTGGTGAACAATTACTTTAATGCAAAGTCTAAAATGAGACACAAAAAAATTGAATAAATGAGAGAGCTCAGAAAAACACTTCACCTTTCTTCTTGTCCTGTTGCTCCACTTTAGAGGATGCCTCAGAAGAGTTTGCTAATCCCTCTGCAGCAGTCCAGCTGCTCCCAGCATCTGTCCATTCAGCTTTTGGTGCAGCTTTGTTGTTCAGTGAGCCTCCTGCTGACCCTTCAGCCCCTCCTGGTCCTCCCTCCTCCTCCCCTCCCTTAGCACAAGGATCTATCCCACTGTCCCCCTCACTGACAGAGGCACTACTGGTGGAACCCTGTTCACTTTGCTCCAGTAAGGCACCCGGCTGTTGTGGACTAGATAACTCCGTACTACTTGGACTTGTTGCTGTGACTGCACAGTCTTCGCTCTCTTTGATGAGTTGTTTTTGTGCGTTGTTCGGTTTGGTCACACTGACTGTGCTATTATGGCTGCCGGGGATAATTATGTCAGTCACAGTGCAAATATTTTTAACACTGGTTGCGCTTTCTTTGCTACCAAGAGATTCTGTGCCATTAATTAGTTTAGCTGAATAAGAAGATGGATCTCTGGTCTCCTCTTCCCCTAATGTGGATTCAAGTGCCTGTGTCGAGTCCACGTTACTCTTGGACAGGTCATTGGGGGTGGAATGGGCAATGTGAGAGTCTTGCTCCTTGGATAAAGGGGGGGTTTGCATAGTGTGGCTACCTAGGTCTAGGGAGCGAGTCCTGGGTTGTGGCCTAACCACTGTTACACTGCCCACTCTGCCACAGCTGATCACAGGCTCGTAGCTCATGTCAAAGGAGTCCTGTCTCTCAATGGTGCGGAAATGAGAACTGTCAGAAGGGGAGATGCGCTGCAAGTCCACTGGCATCCTCTCCGATTGACAAAGCTGGGAGGGGAAGGGCAGAGAGAGCAATTTGAGACAGTGTGTCAGCATGATAGTCTCAAATTTACAGCATTACAACAGCACGGGCAGGCAGTAAAAGCACATTTACATCTGTGTGTGTCTGTGTGTCTGTGTGTGAGTGTTTGACGAACCATGGGAAAACCTCCCCAGTTCCACTGCATCTGAGGCCCAGAGGACTCTTGGGTTTTAACCAGAAGCTCAGAGTCGCTCTTAGGAGAGGACGGCCGGCTGAGGAACACACTGCTTGGACAAATAAAGATAAAGAGAGAGATACAGAGATATAATGTGAGGACAGGAGCCACTGAATAAATCAGTATGACGTTATCTTTGTCAGCTGACACTGACTCAGTTAGGCTGCTCAATACAAAGAAATAAATAAATCAATTCATTTATCTTAAAGATTAAACTTCCTCACCTTTCTGAGGGTGACTGCTCTCCATCCGAGTGTGGATGAGTGTCTCTGGTCTGTGTGGCCCCCAGTTCCTCATTTGGCTCCTCAGACATCGAGTAGTACACTGATTTACTTTAACACACACACGAAGATAGTTTTAACTACTTGTTGAAGAAACATTAAACCACAAGACTCCCTGTACAAAGGTTGCTGGTATTGGCGACACCACTGAGTATAAACATCAGTTTGAAGCTCTATGCAGTTTCTGCTGCTCTCTGCTCACTGTTTTATTCTGACAGCAGCTTTGCTACACACATAATTTAATAGTGATGAAAACGCTGAAAAATATTACGCCAAATTTACAAAAAGGTACCAAAATCAGCAATAATAAAACCTATTTCAGGTGTGCTGCTTTAAATGCATGCTATGGGCATTTGTGAAATCAGTCCAGGTTGGCAATAGATAAAACGACAATGTAGCAGAATAATATGTTCACTAATTACTGCTGTGAATTACAAGCATAAGTCCTTAACAAACAAGGAGTGACAACCACTGCAGAAAGAATGGACGGATGATGTTTTGGTGTTAACAGGTGATTTTGGCCTGAATGCATCAGTCGTAGTTGACAGTGACAGTAGATGTCTGGAACATATTAGATATGATTTACCATTTAGCTGAAGCAAGTTGGAGTCTTTGAATATGTGGACAACTCAAGGCCCCTAAAAGCAGGCTAATCAGATATCTCACTAACCATCTTCTTACAGGGTGTAATTAAATAAATGAATGAACTATGTCCCAAAAAGCCAAGAGCGTCTTTCACCTAAAAAAACAACACACACTATTTTATCCGTTTTAATCACTGACCTGACTTGCAATGGTGTGCTAGGCTGCTCTTTATCAGGACTCTCCTGCCCCGCCGGATCAATTTCTCTTTCCCACTCCTTCTCTCTTTCTCTCTCATCTGATGAAGAGCTGGCCTCTTCTCTCAGGTGAGTATCAGAACGGATCCGTTTGCGACGGCGTTTCTTCCTGCGGATGCCTGACCCAGAGATGAAGGATCCCTCAGTGGTCTCCTCGATCTCCTCAGGGAGCTCAAGAGGAATTGGGGAGGTGCACAGATGGGCTGGGACCTGAGACTAAAAGGGATTAAAAGAGTAGAGTAAGAGTAAGATAGCAGACCAAACTGTTGCAATGTTACCAAAGAATTGAGAAAAAGGGACAATATGATGAGCTTAAAAAGGTCCAGTGTGTAACATCTACATCCAACACACTGGATGTTTAAAGCAATGGTCATCAAATCTTAGTCATCTTACCTCCATGTTTTCATTTTCCTCCACAAAAAAAGCTTCTCCATTGTCACCCAGCTTCATGTGCAGGTCAACTGATTCTCCATTTATCTCAATGTCCACCTAAAATCACAGTGAAGCATGCATGTGTCTAAGAATGACCAAAAGCTGAGAGAGAAAAACGTAGTAGAATTGCAGTTAAAAGAATTAAATGAGACAAAAAAAATCACTGACGATTTTCTCCTTGGAGCGTAGTACACCCAGCTTTCCGAACCGGATGTGAAAGGGGGAACATTGGAACGATCCATCAGGCTGACGCACAACAATGACATCGATCCCTCCAGTAAGAGTGGCGGGGTTAAGGCCACGGTACAGCTCCTTCACCGTCACAAACACCGTCTCCGCCAACTGGCCCACAATATTCATTGTCTGGGACTGGAAACAAAAACAAAAAAAAACAAGAAGTGAGAACGGTGAGGCCAAGTGGAATGACACAGGGACAAAAAGTGTCTGCATTCAGTGTTTTCTGTTGTCTGTGGTTTGATCCTTCATCCTTTTTTCTCTGTGTCAGCAGCAATCAATAGCAATTTCAACTATTTAGAGTAAATATAAAAGCTGCAATTATATAATTAGAATTCCTCATATCAATGTCATCCACTGAAACAAACTAAAAAGCACATAACATTCAAGATTTTAAAGCGTGTTCAGCGTGTGCTATATTTTTCTGTTAAAATGCTTAATGAAGCACATTTGTGCGTCAGCACACAGAGCTCCTGCGTTATATAACCCACTATAATGCTAACCAAAGAAAAGAATCACATATCACAAGAGGCGAAATAACATAAACCTTTCCACTAAGATTAGAAGGGTGCTCCTTGATCATGAGTCATGACTAATGGGCTAAAGGTCAACAGTTGGGAGGGAAGAAGTGATCTATTAAATACATGTATCTAGAGGTATGTCACTTTAAGCCAACAACGAGACCAAAGAGAACACAAATTCTAGCAAATTTTCAAAATTTAGCTTAATATAAGTTAGACTGAAAAAAGGGTAAATGTAATCATTCCCATTATGTATCCTTTTCTCCTCAGCAGACCAGAATATGTCTAATGAGTAGCTTTAGTAAGTCAAAAAGTCAAACTTCACCAAAGGCTACTGAGAACATCACACTTGGCCTAGTTTGAACCTGCATCAACATTACAGGACTTTCAAAGTAGCGTCTGTGTGGTTAAGAAACAAACGTTACCTCAGCTGGGCTTACAAGCCACTGTCATCATATCTAGCCAGTGCTTCTTAAAGGAAATACTATTGTTGCCTATTATAACCTTGTAATACCATTTTAAATTTCTATTTAAATTAACCTTAAGTGTATATTTTCATTCTGCAACGTACTGAAGCCACAAACTAGAGACACATCATGCTAGAGAAATCAATACCATAGCTCGACAATAAATTCTATCTTTGTGTAGCTTGTGTTTTGTTTTTGTTGATAGCAACCAAATTGATCTCAAGAGACGAGATGTGTCAGGATGTCAGACTCAACTGCGCTTCAGAACTTCCAACATGGCCTTAACAACCCAATTTAGATAATGAGTATGATTATCATAATCCACTTTTATATTCCTGAGGGAAGACCCCAGAAAACTGTCTGGATAAACTTGATAAAGACTTAACACACACCAACACAATAATTCAAACCTACTGTATCTATAGAATCACCTGTCCAAAGTCTGCATTACCAGTATCAGGTCTTACCCACATCGAAGGATGCAGATGTCCCCTCCCAGCCAGGCTGCGTTCCCTTGACCTCCCTTCTGCCATACGACACTACAAAGGCTTTTCCCACCACAGGAACTCAGGGACACTCTCAAGAAACTTTACCTCCATTTCCACCAGAGGAACTTCATTTCCACAGGATGCTCACTGCCTCTCAAGGTTAGGGCCACTTAAACCCACCCTCCATATCGGTCTCTAGACATAAGGCTACATTTTGTTAGCTTTGAGACGTAGCCAGTAATGTTCGTACAGTCGATTGTAACTGCTAGGTTAAATTAGGACTTTCCAGTGGATCAATGGTCATCGGAGATGACAGCGCTCTGGTCCTCTCTGGTCTGAGCTAGGACGCAAAATATAGCAATCTATGAGAGAGTCCCAGTATATTCAGTCACACGCCGATGCTTCCTCTATCTCACGCAATTTCACAAGCACACACACACACACCCTCCTGTCACACCGAATTCATACTTCCTGACTTGCACTGCACATGACAGCCAGACCAGCAGTTTCTGAAAGGCTAGGACAGGCTATTCAAACACGCTTGGCATGAAAACGCACACACACAAACTGAGCGGCCACACAGTTTCTGGGCTTGACCACAGCTCTCTGGGCCATCAAAGATGAGAGGACGCTCCAGCAGTCATGCCCGACCAACATTGGGATAGCCTACCCGACTTGGAGGAACTCAAGCAAATAACTTGCAAATTCTGATGGATATCCCTGCCTGTGCTGCCTAGAGGACACGACAGAAAGGTAGGCCTAAGTTAGCAAACAATGTCTAACAAAAAGAGAAGTCATTAAAGTTGATGTAGATAATCACCCAAAGACCAATCAATCAAAAAGAAAGAAAAAAGAGCCAACTCTATTCTATCAAGTGACTCATCCAACACCGCAAATGTAAAATATAAGTGTGTAGCTCATGGCCTCCTGGTTGGAAATAACTTTTTCTGTGCCCATTCAGGCTTCAACATATGTTGATTTAGAGTGATACTTGACTGAAGCTGCCAGGTCAGCTGTATTTAAACAGCAGGAAGAACAAAAGCCCACAGTAGACAATGGTAGTGAGAGACGACTAAATGTAGGGCAGTAGAAGAGATGACAGAATGGACCCATGAGGGGGTTAATGATGTACAAGGATCAAATGTTTTCATCTATAGCAGGATGCTGTTTCTAATCTATTAAATGCATTCCTCGATGTATCCCTCATAAATTGGCATAATCCCAAGCTTCACTGCCTTCAAGTTCATTTCTCCTCATTAAGGAGTTCAAACTGATGACGTTGACACTAGCACTGAAACTAACCCCTGTTTCATTGTATGTTAATCTGCACTTTAGTTTTTTTTATTGCTTGATCCCACTGTTGTGTCTAAGAAAAATGGCTGCTGATTAACTACCTGACACACTGGATTCAGTCAGTCATTCACACACTGAGTCCAATGTGCCCAATGTGCCTGTTGTACACCAGTTTCCCAATGTGTAGGGACAGCCAGGTCTGTGGAGAGGGTGGTACTGACCATTGCCTCACAGGAGACACAGACAGACAGGGGTTACCTCACTCTCATTCAATGACATTCAGCATATCTGTCACCGTCTCTTGACCACTGTTGCACAAAAACCTCTAAAAATGTCTCTTACATAAGGCTTTATGATTGCACAATATCACATATCACCATCACTGACTCAGACAGCATCTTACTGAGAAAGTCAGCCCCTCAGGGTGCAGGAGGTTTAGGTGCAGGTCTTGTTCTTGTAAAGAGCTTAACTTTCATTGAGCAGCAAGTTTCCTGCCGGATTTTATTTTTAAGAAACAGATTTAAAGACATTTTCGATCAGTTAAGTCACTCGTGTGTTGTCGTATGTCTACTTCATGTATCTATTGATAAACCACCACGCATCCAAACAACTTCCGCAACGGTTGTGCGTACAGTGTCACAGTATGGCGCAATCCAGTGTTAGCCACTGAAACTCTCCACACTTAAAGCCCCACCAAAGAAACACGTCTGCTCCAATGTTAGTGCCAATTCAAACACTTTAAAGCCAGACACACGTCTTATATAAGAGAAAGCTATAGCTACAAATTCACCGTTCAGAACTTCATTAAGATTTCTGCTTTGTTTGACAGCGAATTCAAACATTTTCCCGACCTGTCCTTAAAAACAACGACGTGTAAGTGACAGCAAGTAAACAATAATCTTACACATTGATAAAACTCTACCCTCTCTGACTAGCTAACATCCTCCACGACCGCTAAACATGTTACAGACAGTTCATTGTGTCTGCGTTGATGCTGAGAGTGGAGACAGCAGCTTACCTTTCGGATGGCTTTGAGAAAACAACTGACAACCTAGATGCTTCCTAGTATGCTGCGCCTGCGCACAACGCACGTCAATCACACCAGCAGCCAATGAGAACACTGGAAAAGACAACATGACCCGCCTCCAGCGTTATTTTGTAAACAAAGTGTTAAATTATGCATAAATTCCTTTTTTTTTTTTTTGTTGATTATTTAAATGTGTCATTGTAATGTAAGGTGAGGAAGAAACAAGTTGATTGATTTTGATAATCGATTGGCTCTATCTCTGTGAACAGTGCCTCTTAGTTAAGCTAAAACGAATCAGTTGCAAAACACTGGAAACTGAAGTGTAAAGTTTAACTCCAAGTCTCCTATACAAACAAGAAACCGCATGACACAAATCTGGTCACTTACAAGCCTTAAAAGTTACCCACTAATACACCTCTCTCAAATTCTACTTTTCATCAAATCCAGTGAATCCATAGGATTGTTGCAGAAACACATACATGAGTAACGTTATATATTTACTCTTACTTTAACCTTCATAAAGTACATGTTACATTCTAGAGGACAGTTATTGTCGTTATTATTATGAACTCTATTGTGTTTTTCCACTTTTTACTCTGTACTTTCTTAATGCTTTGGTAATATCGTTTTTGGTACACTCATACCAATAAAGCAAAATTAATTGAATTGAATAATCGTAGATTATGAGCTTCCAGCAGTCTGGCACATCTTGAACAGCTCCATCAAACAGACAGTGCTAGATTAAAGCTTGTCTATCCAGTGAGTGCCAAAGGCGTCTCTAACCTGAGGGGAACAAATAATAATGTTTGTATATCTATATTTATTGCACATGTATTTGTAATAATGTTTAATTATTATTATGCTTGATGTATCATATGATCTGAATCTTGTATCATGTGACCTTTACCTGAGTGAACTTTAGCCTGATTGTTCCCAAGTATCATGAATATAACAGAAGTGTTCATGGAGTGTATGTGGCTAAAAGTCTGTTAAAGCTTCATCACTGCAGGGAAATATCACATTTTTGTCATGCAGCAACACTAAACAATGGTGCCTCTGAGAGAGAGGTCACTCTTCCTGTGGGAATGTCCACAGAAAAGATGAGTTTGGGCTTGTAGGAAGATTAGAGAAAGTTGCTAATTTGACTGCTAACAGTCAGAAAGGTCAGGAGAGATAATGACACAGGGAGACAGCCCTTGCTAGAAAAAAGTATCAACAGGACAGAAAGACAAGATAGGGCCCTTAAAGGTATCTCTAAGTGTGCACATTATGGACTAACCTTTGTTTTGTGTCTGAGCATTAAAGGTGAGACAATACTGTAAGATATTTTAATTTCATTCCTCCATGTCAGAGGGGAATTGCAGAACTTCAGCCAGTGTGAGAGACTGGGAGTGTGTACAGGAGCTCCCGAGGCAATAGTGAGGAAAGTAGACACATGCAGACACAACATGGGTCAACAGAAAATGCAGGGTGTAAAGCTGTGTATATAAATATCTGTCACATGAAGAGGGTTCATAACACTGCAGCTGCACTGAAGTGCATTTACCCCTTCACTGGAGGACTTGTTGTAACAAGAGTTTAATCCTGGATGTTTATGGGGATGAAAATATGAACTAGGAGTCTGTGGTAAAAGTCGTTCTCATAAAATCACACCACTGAAAAATACATATTATACAATGTGATTGACATTTTGTATTTTGATTTCTGTTGTATGTATTTTAACAAAACTACTTCCAGTAATTTGTTAAACAATAAATGTACAAATAAATGTGGCCTATTTTGACACTTCTACATTTTTACATTAAAAAGAAGATCTTACCTATGTTGTTTAGTTGTTTATGTTCTTGTTTAGTTGCAAAATATCCACAGCATTACTGAAGCTTTCTGCATTACTAAACTCTGTGAGCAACTTACAGAATAAAATACAGAGCAATAACTATGGCCATTCTATTTTTAGATTTCTGAGACACTAGCAGCTGTGAGAAATTATCTGTATGAGCATATGATGAACAACAGTTGGACTGAACATTTTCACAACCCTCCCACATTACTTTTGTGCTCATCATCACTTACTGAGGAGTTTTTAGTATTTCAGAAAGGATAACAAGTGTGGCCCAGCAGAGGGCATCACTGTACCTGCACAGAGCCCTGTTAAACAGGGACGCCTCCTTTCCTTTCCGGAACTCTTCCATTTATGCTCTCTATGTATTTTTTCCTTTAATTTAATATAAAACAATATTCTGTCACTACTACTGAAGGTTTTACAAAAATGTGGATATAGTGCATTTCCTAATCAAATGAAAACAGATATTGTTTTAATGGTAAAATTAAATGTTCCCAGAAAACACACTCAATATGTAGAATACAAGATAAAAGACACAAGCATGGACATATGTAGTAAATTTTCTGTGAATCAGATGTTCAGTAGACTGAAGGATGGGGCTTGTACCAAAGAACTTCATTATCATTACCGCAACAGTGAAAAGACTAAATGGTACAATTAAATTAAGACACACTGACATATTTGATGTATTATAATCACAAAGTATAAAATGGGGTATGGGGTTGCTAAAAAAAATACTTTCAATTGAATAGCTTATATCCAACCAAAAACCTAATACAGCATACATTATGTACTGCCCAATTACGGAGATGGAGATGTTACACATTCATTCATTTAGCCAGGACAGTAGGTATTAATACCATAGCATTGTCATGACAGGAAAAACAGGCAAATTATTTCTGACAACACTTAAAGTGAAAAACAGCTTTGTCAGAGTAAAACAGCTGCCAAACAAACATCATAGCCCTTTTAGTCACACTGAATAATGTTGCTTCTTTAATGAAAGATAATGAGAAAAAGAGTGAGCAACCACAAAACAGATGTTACCCCCATGACATAATTCAAGGTGTTCCTTGCACGTTCAAGGCCAGCCTAACTGCCTATTTAAGGAAACCCATAGTCTTACAACAGAAACACTGGCTTTCAAAACAGCTCTGCATCTGCTCACAACTCTCTCCCCCATGTCTCCACACTCCACCACACAGAGCCTCCTCTAAATGTTTAGGCTCTTTTCTCTAAATAAGGCAGCCTTATCGTAGTTCCTGTCATTTCTGCCTTTTCCCCAAACATCCCGAGCAGCGTCTGTGGCAGTAGCAAGGGCTGCAGCCCGTGCATTCTTTTGCCTTGTATGGAGAAATTGTCTGGCCTGAGATGTCTTTGTATGGGACAGGGCGGCCTTTCCATTGGCCAGGGCTAAAAGGGGAGGGAACCACCGGGAGTCTGATTCTTTAAACAAACTTTCCTGTAGGACTGCCTGCTTCCCTTTCTCACTGCTGTGTCGGACCAAAAGGAGCCTGAAGGACTTCCAAATATTTCTACCTGAAGCCAAGGTGAGAAAGAAAGCTGTTTTTACCACTGGATTACATGAAGAGTATACATAGTTTAAAAAAAAAAGTGTTTTAAAAAGACTGCAAGTGTAAATTCTCTCTTTCAGAGTTCAGTGGTACAATGCCCAACTGTCAGTGCTGAGAGTGTGGATAGAGTTACAGAGAGCCTCTGAAGTGGATCTTTGATTAAAGTTACCAGATCAGCTACAATAGAGCTTTTTCATCTGTTGATCAAGGTGAAGATAGACCTGTAGAGGATGCTCAGTTGAGACCTGTGTACGTGTTTGTGTGTGCAGTATAAATGCACTGTATGCGTGTGTGTGTTTACTTCCATCTCATCACTATGGCGCATTAGACAGAGGAATTTCTGAACGCAGCTGACCCATTTAGATCTCTCACACTCTCACACTCTTAAACATGCAGACATACATACCTCTGATGCCTTTTTATAGGCGGCGAGAGCATAACTTCCACTTTGCTCTCTGTTTGTTTTTGGAATTCCTGACCATTACTCTTCGCTTGAATAGTGAGGAGTAACCTACATGGCCCAGAGTAAGGACGAGGGGATGACAGCCTGACTGTTTGGTGATAGCAAAGTGTGTGTGTGTGTGTGTGTGTGTGTGTGTGTGTGTGTGTGTGTGTGTGTGTGTGTGTGTGTGTGTGTGTGTGTTCTTTGCTGGACGAAGGAACAGAGGAGCTTTGTCATCCCAGTGGATAAAAGGGTCCACAGAGGAGCTGTGGTGGACAGAGAACAAACACAATTAGTCAGTACAAGCCATTTTGAGGCACGTCACACGAATGCTTACGTTGCTGAAGTCAGAAATAGTTGTCCTTTGCCTCTTTGTGAATCATTGTTGATTCACTCTCTGCAGAATGCAGAAGAATTGTAGATGTTGCAACAGCACCAGGCTCATCCGGATAGGATATCAAGATTTATTTTCTTGTTCACTGAAAATGTAAGTTGTCAAATAATCACATTAGTGAAAGAATCTATTTTATTGATTGCCTGAAACAGATATAGTTAAACGCCAATCAGCCTCTCTCCCAGGAGACAGTACCCTACTGTATCACTGGAGCCAAACAAGAATGCACAATAGAGATAACTAAATTCAAAGGCCTAAAGCTGGACTGTTTACATTGGAGCCACTTCCTACAGTCATACAAATTGTAGTGTAAATTTCTGCAAGCGCATGCTGTGAAAGGACTAGGTGGGAGAGAGAGAGAGAGAGAGAGAGAGAGAGAGAGAGAGAGAGAGAGAGAGAGAGAGAGAGAGAGAGAGAGAGAAGCCCTAATCAGATTGAGGAATTCCTCTGTTCTTAAAACCTCAAATTGGAGCTAGACGCCGTTTTGTTTCCAGTTTCCTCTGTGACTGTGAGATGGAGAATGGAAGGGCATTGGGCCAGCAACACACACCTTCCAGATTTCTTTCATTTTTCTGGCACATGTGGGGACAGAAGCAGCCAAACAGTAGTCAAATGAAAGGAAAGACTGGTCCAACATGTGTCTGCAGTAAAAGAAAGGAAGGAGTGAAACCACCGCTGACAAAAACAGTGTGTGTGTGTGTGCGCATTGGTATTGAGAGTTAACACTCTTCCTTTGGCACTCAAGTAAATTAATTCCTTTCCTGTAACCTTTACACTGAGAACCAAAACATACAGATCCATTTTTGGATGTAATGTCTTCATGTAAGTGCTACAGTGAACAATGAGGTTATTCTGGACCTATCAAACTAATTTGCATTGACTATAAAAATTATAATTCTGCCCCAGTTATACGGTAGCGTTCATTTGTATAGAGATCAGCAGAAGAATAAACTTCTATATACCCAACATAAAAAGAGATAGGTAAAACTGCTCAGCCGTGCCTGCACTAGCTCTTCTGTGAGGCCTTAGAGAGTTAGACAGGCAACAGAGACACACAACTCCAGCACATTAGACATGATGACAGACAGTGTCACACAGACCCTTAGAGACAGCAAAGAGCAATTTATATGTGTTGGAGTACACCTCTGTGTAGCCATTGCTGTAATGTGCTATAATATATATGGATGTAGAAATGTATTTTACTGGCAGAATGCAGAAATGTGTTCACCTTTTGTTAGTAACCAGAAGACTCTATGTGTAGATTTTTCTTCATACAGCATTTTTTGCTGATTATGAGTGAAACAATGTACTTTGAATTTGTGCTAGTTTTTTATTCCAATACAGACACAAGAAGATGGCAATTAATTAATAATTAATTAGTAATTAGGAATTTAGATTTCAAATGTAAGGTCTTCACATTTACCTAATGCAGCTCTGCCTGATGAGAATATACATGTAGAGCACCACATCTTGAATGCCACCCAAGGCCACTGATGATCAAAACTCTTCTTAATTTATAAAAAATATGTATAGTCTGTTTTTCACTTAACAAAACCTGTGTTTATTTGAGAAAATGTTGTCAACACTCAAAAATATACAAAAACATCTACAATATATTTTCCAAAATATACTTGTTCCTACAGTTGGATGTTTGAGCTTCACTGTCCAGAATGAGTTTGAAAGTGGAAAAGTTGTTAAAAATCTGATTTTAAGGGGCGGACCTACGAGTATGATTTGTGACATCACAAATATTTTGGATGTCAAACCTGGTCTAATTTGCACCTTATACAAATGTGATGTAGAAACTTGAAGCCACCAGTGAACATTACAGTGAAGTAGGAGACATCTTGTGTCCAGCAGGAAAACTTTATATAATAGTTTCATTCATTTATACTATAAATATACACAATGTGCATATTCTGGCTTCTTATTGAGGTGGAGTAGATGCCTTTTGAATTATTTTAATGTGGAAAACACATCAAACATATATATACTATTTGTATAGCTGTCTTATTACATGTCTTTAAATATTCACACTTGAGGGGAAGTTGTCTGGACATGATTATTAACACTATTATGATTAACGTTCACCTGAGTAAATTATCTTATCAGTGACACATACAGTATTCACATCACCAGCGCCTCTCAGGGCATGATGTCATACTTTATATGTGTCATCTGCCACATTCACCTGCTGCTGCCGCCCACTGGGTATAACACAATCACAAAATACACACTTGAAACACCCACACACATGCACATGTACACACACACGCATCCTTGCAGACCAGAACATGAGTGACAGATCTAAATGTGGAAATATCTGAAGTTAGCTGCAGTGTGCACTGTGGAGACATGTCATTTTCACACCCATCACTGTACCCGACATTTAGGGGGAATGTGATTCTCTCTCTAGAGGAAGCGAGAGGAAAAGATTCTCCTGCTTGGGGCAAATGGAGGAAAAAAATATGAAGGCGCTACATGGATGTAGTGCTCTAGTACCGCAATGCAAAATCAAACTCAACACATCTTTACCAATGCATGCTGAAATCAGTATTCAGGTCAAGCTGTGTTACAACATTATTACACTCTAATACATGAGTCATGTCTTTTGAATGTGCACAGGCCCAGATCCAGCCGCCACCATGTCGAGCAAGCGTGCAAAGGGAAAGACCACCAAGAAGCGCCCTCAGAGGGCTACCTCCAATGTCTTCGCCATGTTCGACCAGTCTCAGATCCAGGAGTTCAAAGAGGCGTTCAACATGATCGACCAGAACAGAGACGGTTTTATCGACAAGGAGGATCTGCACGACATGCTGGCCTCTCTGGGTAGACAGGCTTCTTCTCACCACACTTTGCTTTTATGGCTCTAAGTGTAGAGCTTGACACTGCTATTAAAGGGTGATGAAGTTTAGTTTAGTCATCATGAGGAGTACACCTCAGCCTGTGAACAGCTGTATAATATATTCTGTTTGCTCCTGTAGCTCCCAAAGGTCTGAGAGAATCAGATTCAGCTTGGAATAATAAACTCTAACCTTTCACTCCTAGCTTGTAACGAAAGGCTTTGTTACAAGCTAGGAGTGAAATATGTAGCCCTATATCAGGGATGGGGGTCAAAAGAAAGATGCTATAGAACTGCATTATGGGAAATGTGTGTATTCCAGTGTTATTGGAGCTATTAATTAGGATAATTAGAATTTTTCATTTAAAATGTTTTTTTTTATCTGTCTCTCCTAATTTACTTACTTACTAACTTTGTGGAGGTGCAATGGTAAATCACTGGAGTACACCTTTAATTTCCCTTTTACTTGTAAATGAAACTCAAAAAACAACCGAATATATGTGAACATCTGAAAGGTTCCTTCAAAACAGCTGGATTGCAACCTGTGATGTTTAGCACCAGCGTTCTTTTACAGTGTAAAAGCATAAAGAAACAGTTCCTGGTATTGTATATGAGTAGATACATGTAACAGCGTTATTCCTCCTCAGGTAAGAATCCCTCCGATGAATACCTGGAGGGGATGATGGCCGAAGCACCAGGGCCCATAAACTTCACCATGTTCCTCACCATGTTTGGAGAGAGGCTCAACGGAACGGACCCCGAGGACGTCATCCGCAATGCCTTTGCCTGTTTTGATGAGGAGGGATCTGGTGAGTCCGCATAAATAAAACATTCATACTGTATACACAGATCACAGCGCTTACAGTGAGTGTTTTCTCCCTCTTCATGGATGTTCTCTGTCCCTAAGGTGTGATCCACGAGGACCATCTGAGGGAGCTGCTGACCACCATGGGCGATCGCTTCACAGACGAAGAGGTGGATGAGCTGTTCCGTGAGGCGCCCATTGACAAGAAGGGCAACTTCAACTACGCAGAGTTCACCCGCATCCTCAAACACGGCGCCAAAGACAAGGATGACGAGTAGAGGGAAGAACCGACCACCCTGGGCCCCCACGCACATGGCACCACAAATCAATCCCTTGTTCCTATCTTTATGGGCCTTGTAGGTTTGAAAGAAATTGAATGGAAAGAATATATATCAAAGTTTTAAAAAAAGAGCAGACGTGGTCGTTGTCTTACGTTTATTTAGATCTACGCAGGTTTATGTAAAGTAGGAGCTTGGGATTCTTTTGGGATCCACAGAAATATTTTGCAATACATTTCAACTTGTGTCATCATTAAAGATCACCACGATGAGAGGTGTATTTGCATCTCATAGCTACACGTCTAGGGCCTCAGCCACTTTGACTGCGGCCGTTCTGACCTTTTGTAGATCGTGGCAGGGAACCTGGTTGGACTTTTGAGATGCATCAAACACCATATACAGTATGTGTGTGCGTGGGGTTTATTTTTGTTTGGACTGCCACATTCAGTGCTTCATACAGTACCAGCAATGTTTACCTCTTCCTGCCAATTAGCCATTACACCTGCACAAGCACTGCAATGAGTCTCCTTATCTGTAATATTTGTATCCCTCTATGTTGGAAATGGATTTTAAAAAAGTAATTCTGATTGTGTTTATTAAAAGTGATGAGTACTTCCGCTTGATGAAATAGATTTGAGTGCTTTTAGTATAAACCTGTATCAGCTGGTTGGGTATATTCGTTGAAGGATCAGGTATGTCTGTGCCGTTGAAGGAATCCAGGCTTGAAATTGCTCAGGCAAATAAAGTAAGTTTATTCATGCCGTTGAAAGCAAGGACTGAACATGTTGATGTGTTTAAATAGTTGTACCATTTATTTCAAACAAGTGTCTCCTACTAACTTCACATGCTTCAGTTATCATCAGTGTTTTTGGATGTTTTAGCTCTTTGTCCTGCAGTATACTTTACACTAGCACCACTTTCGACACTGTAGTTTGAGTGTCCCAGCCTCAGCTCTGAATGCAGTCACAGCATGAATTCAATAATCTGGGTTTTTTTTTTTTTTTTAAACATTTGCTTTCAATTACAATGTTAACATAACTTAATCTTCACTACTGCTGATGTACTTACGACAAAACTTATCTTACAGACAAAAATTTATCAATTTGAAAAAAAAAAAATTAAATGTTTGAAGGTAATGTGAACTCAATTTGTAGTATACTTGCTTAAACATGCAGTAACATTAGTACAGTCCTTTAAGTCAGTTAAACGTTCTGTGTCGGTGTATATTTGTTATTTTGATATGGTAAATGGCTTTGAAAATATTGTTTTTGCTAAAAAACATTGGAAATTTCTACTCTTATTTTCTATTTTAAGTATACTTTCAGCTTTAAAGCACCTGGAAAAAGTGTTTTAAATCAGAGACATTTGTCATATTAAACATACACAATTAAAAAAACTAAAACGTTTGGAATATCATCTTTATGGAGAGTTCCACAACTCCCATTTGCTTTATCAATACTGTGTGAGTTTGATCCCATTTGACTGACTGAAACAACCTAACTGTCATCAGATTTGGATTCCCCCAATGGATCCTGGAGAAAAGCTTAGACAAAACACACTAGGTCTTTCCTGGTAAAAAATAAAAACTGTACTTTGGAAGATAAGTGTGTTACAGCAGACATTTTCCCTTGGAAAAACACAGGCGTTACTAATAACTGATAACTAGGACCCTATCGTGAGAAGCCAACATTTCTTTTCTGAAAAGGGTTAAAAGGGTTATTGAGAAAATATGTTTTCAAAGCCCTTAGCATCTATTGATGATGCAATTTGGTTATTGTCACAAAAGGACCTCTTTTATAGGCAACAAAAGACGTAAGAAACAGCATTTATGAAAAACTGAACTTTTATTTCTTTGAAATGCTTATACAAAACACACATTTAAAGTTTAAGGCATATATTGCACAAACTATTGAGAAGTTTTTATATAAAAAAGGGACATTATCCCTCAGTCGTAGGTTTAAGGCACAGCAGCCAGTCATACTGCCAACGGTCAGTCATGATTCACAACATGTACTTGAAAAACATTTTTGAATGCATTTGGCTGTAAATAAACTACACAGTATGAGATAAAGTTCATGCCAATACAAACGAACAAAAAGAAAAACATGACCTTGAAAATATTTACATGCATCATCACATTGTCTGATCTGATTGGAGCATTTTGCATCTAAAAATCACATATAAACCTTGCTATAAAAAAAACCAAAAAAAAAACCTGCCTGCCTAATCTTAAACCAGCCATTTCCAGTATCATAACCGATAAGGTGTTGTCAGAGTGGCATGATGTAGTATGAACAATAAAAATATTACATTAATACTTAGTATTCTACATATGACCCAAGCCTGACATGACCTGTGAAAATTGAGGTATAAATGCACATCAGTCTAGAGAGTACCTGTAACAAAAGAATAAAACCCCCAAATCCTCCACTGACACCCACAGATGCAGTGAGGAGGGACAGACGAAACAAAAGAGATATGGAAATACAAGGAGGAGGGTTGGAGTTCCAATATCTGCCATGAATAAGACGTTTATGGGGTATGATGGGTCAGTGCTCAGCAGTACTTTGACCTAATATCCTTCTGTCCCCTCCTTGAATGCAACATGTAACTGTTTGAACAAAGCACAGCTCATTGACACTGACAATATTGAAGATTCTGCTACAGTATCAACCACATAGGAACTTTTCCACATGACACTACTGTTAATGGGTGTCCAGGTGGCATACAGCCTTATATTGTGATTTATGCTAAGACAGTTTCATGGAAACTACAGCTTTATGAATGATTAGAAATTCTACAGAACCCTTCTAAAGAGAGGTGGAAAGCACTAATGAGGAAAAACTTTATTTTTATGCTCTTGTACCCTCCGGGGGAAAAAAACTAAACAAGACCCCCGCCCAGCACTTTGCAGTACGTATGTGCTACATTTGCTTTGCTGAGACACTTGACGCATCAATTAATCTTTCTACAAGTAAGACATTTGGTTTGAAATACAATGACCAAATCCTAAGGCCCCAAATTGACAGGGAAATCTGGATAATTTATATATCCCCTAAATAAGAGGATCCAACATTTGTTTTGCGCCACAAAAGACAAAAAGGTGACATGTCTCACAGCAAGTGTAATGTTTCAGGTCAGGAGCTGTAAGAGCTTGATTGGGTCACCAAGCTGCTCACCTCTCCACTGAAATGGATTTCTGTAACAGACCCAATGTGACCTTCTCCCTACATCCTATATCAACCCCCCCCAACAACAACAATCACTGAAAACTACACAACTGATCAAGGTCGCATAAAGTAACAGACATAACTGCTTCGTTTTCAGCAAAAACGTAGAAAATACAGCTCGTTCTTATAGATGGCAAACAAACGTGTGGGTCAATGAATCCTCTTTGCATAAAGAGACAGGAAGAAAGGGAGATGGGGGGGGGATGGAGACAGACACATCGAAGCGAGTCACTCAGTCAGGCTCACTGCAATACAATCAATTTCCCTTCTGCTCATCTCCAGGGGAAAAAGGGGGGGAATGTAGTGGAGTAAAGAAGAGACTCATTTTAGAAAAAACATCATCTAAATTGCACAACTATAGAAAACTATGACTATTGTTGCTGCTGCAAGTAGAAAATAAACCTCATGTCCTCATTTTTAATCCTGGGAGGGGAATGGATGATAGGCAGCCTAGCCAATGATATCAATGTCTTTTGTACATTCAATAAAGTCCGGTACTGCTACTGAAGAGGCTAATTGCTGGTGTTGATAATTACACTGACTGAAATTTTGTACAATTAAGGGATATTCTCCGCCTCACTCACAACTTGTCATGTGGAAAGATATTTGAAATGTGTTATCAAAGACGTTGTACAATACATTGACTGTGCACTGAGGAATGTTCATTTCGAGAAATGGCATCAAAAGCGTTCTTACCAGTAGGTGCCTCCGCTAAGAACCGCATATTTGAAACAATAAAAAGCTGCTTGAAAACAGCGAGTCTCTGGAACACCTCATGTCCGTTCCTTCACTTTGTCCCAGTTCGCACGTCTCATTTCATTCCCTGTATTCTGCAGGCACAGGATTTAATGACAAAAAGGGGCACTGGTGATGAAGATACATTCTCCTATATACAGTGTTGTCCATCCAAAGAGAATGTTTGGCCCCTCTCCTCCGCAGATATACATATTAAAAAAAACGTGCTTTCCGCTCCTAGTTAACAGTCTCGCTCACTGTGTGCAGGCTGTGCTGCGGGCCCCACACTGTGGTGATGGGGGTCTTTACCACTTGAAGAGAGCTGGGTTGCCTGGTATCAGCGTGGACCATGCTCCAGACGCTGGGCACCACTGCTGAATTCCTATGTGCACTACTACTAATACTGCTACTGCTGGTGCTGCTTGTGGAGGAAGCTGAAGGCTGAAGAGGAGGAGAGACGTGGGAGACCAGGCCCAGAAGAGGTGTACTTGTTGGTGCAGAGGAAGATGTTGGGGGTGATGCTGGGAGAGGAGCTGGAGCTTGGGCAGACGCAAAGACTTGAGTGTGAACAGGGGCAGGAGACGACGCCACGGTTGAAACAGGTGATGGACATGGAACTGTGACCGGGATTATGGGGGATTTGTGGAATGGCAGGTAGAGCGGGACTCCTCTGGGGGGTGTGAAAGAGGTGATGGCTGGAGAAGTAGCAGCTGGAACAAGCGCTACACACTGGGATGACGCCTGGCTTGGAGCAGTGGAACCTGTGGCTGGGAGGAGGACTGATGATGGCACTGGGACTGGCCTTGTAGGTGGCACCGATGCACTCGTAGGACACGTAGCAGGCAGCGGAGCAGGAACTGAGCTTGAGGCTGGAGCTGATGATGAAGCTGGGGTGATGGCTGGAGCAGCAGCTGATTTCTGAGAATTTGGCTGTCCTAAAACTGAGGCAGGCGCTGGTACCAATGTTGGCATATGGGCTGCAATGTGCGGAGGCTGGTTTGGGCTGGGAGCTCTGGCAGTGTCCTTTTCCAAGGGACTCCAGATGATTTTATTCATTGGCAGAGGGGGTAGCCTGGGGGCTGAGACCAAGACTGGGGCTGGGGCTGGTACAGAGGCAGCTAATGAAAGAGGCACTGGAGCCTTCACTGAGGTTACACCTGACACTGAAACAGCCATAGCCTTCTCCATCAGACTCTGGACTCTGGAAGGATCCATGACTTGCTGGCTGTCCTCTGGAGGTGGTGTAGGTCCCATGTCACTGCTGTAAGTGCCGCACTGTGCCTCCACTATGTCAGTCTTTACGGCCTCTGTTGGTCTGTTCTGGCTCTCCTGGAGTCTCTTCAGGTTCTCCTGCTCCGCTGCCCTCTGTAGAGCTGCATCAACCAGGAGCCTCAAATCGCTGAAGTCCTGGGTGGGTAACAGCTCGGGTGGGGTCGGTGGAGGCGTGTTGAAGAGGCCACTGTTGGGGCTGGCTGCTATTGTTGTGCTGGTGAGACAAGCCCCCTGCTCCTCTGCTTCCCTCAGCAGACTTTGTGTATCTAGCTTCATCAGCGCCTGGACCGATCCCTCCTTACCAGGGTAGCCTGCTCCTGTCAGAATAGCTGTTGCCGTGTTCCCAAGAAGACTGAGGTCCAGCGTGGGGGCCGAGCGGATGACAGACGGGCGTTGTTGGGATGAGTTGCTTTCCGGAGAGCTGGCTCCGCCTCCATTAGATGAGTGGCCTTCGCTTTTACCGCCAACCTTGCGGGAGATGGTAAATTTGGTGGGATCTTTGCCGTCCTTGCGGAGCAGGTCAGGGAGGAGGCGGCGACGTGCATTGATGAACCAGTTACATATCTGGGAAAAGAGGGGGAATTTCTGGCATAAACAGAACTGATACCAACTGTGGACATGGATGTGAAAAGTTGCTATTTCACATTTTTCAGATTAATTTTTAGCTTCGACACAACACTCAATTAGCCGGATCCATAACTCAAAGTTGGCACTGAAAAGAATCTGCCTTTTAATAACCACCTACACATTTCCCTTCATCTACATCTGTGCATCAGGCCTTACTTACCACCAGTGGTACAGAAAAGACACACGAAAAGAGTGAGACACAGAGATGAGAACCCTCAGACAGCTGGCAATAATGAAGGTCTGCGCTCAAATATGCTGAGCCACAGAGAAGCCAGCCAAAGGCATTCCAGCGAACTGACTACATAACAAGAAACTCTGCTGCCGCCTCATGCTGATCTGTAATGCCTTCTCTAATGCAGCCTGTCTGCGTGCCAGTGTGGAGAGGGGAAGAGGAAATGTCTACTACTGATGCAATGCTGGGAAAGAGTTATTCTCAGCAGTACAGTGTGGTGATACCATCTGATAATTGTTGAGCTTTCACTTCTTCAGTTGGTGAAAAGTTTTGATTAAAATTAGTATCGCTGCTATGTTAACTTAACACCTATCTTGTGCGTAGCATCAGACGTTACAGTGATAAAAGATGACCAACTAGTCTGATGTGCAGGTTATGGACAACTATTTGTGCCACAAGAATAATAAACTGAATTAAGTAAAACGTATGAACCTATATAAAAAGGTCTGGATGTATAATGCATCATAAACAAATGCTAAGACTGTCATGACAAATGAATATTTTGTCAAACTAGATTGCAAATTGAAAACACCCACACCACAGTGCGGGCACAGTTTGTATCACAAGTGTCATTTCCTCTGGTAAGTGCATCTGGAAAAACAAAATAATATATATAAATAAACTCAAAACTGCTCCTCACCTGCAGCACTGAGAGGTTGGTCTGGCCTGACAGACTGAGTTTCTCCTGCTCTGATGGGTAGGCGTTGAAGCGGTGCTCGTACAGCCAGCTCCTCAGAATCTGCACCGCCTCCTTGGGCAGGTTGCCGCGGCGACGGCGCTTCCCAAAGAGCCCTCTTCCTGACAGGTCGAGTGGGGAGCCGTCATCGCTGTCTGACACAGCCGAGGAGTGCTCCTGCTCCGGGCGATGCTCGTCTTCCAGAGCTGAGGGAGGGGAGGAGAGTTGAGGTATAAGTTGATCGTTACTGCTCGAAGAGTGTCATTTACCAAACTCGTTTACACCAAATGCACCACTCTTTTGGTATAAAGAGGCTGTCCTCAGTTCGTCCTTAATATGTGTGAGGAGGCACAAAATTAAACTTTTACGCAGAAAACAAATTCTTAATGGCAATTTTCTAGGTGCCTTGTGAGCAGAGTCGAAATTAGATACTTTTACTTTTAAAAAATCTAAATAAAAAATAAATGTTTTGCACTGATTTAGCTAAACAAGTGAACCCCATCAGTTATTTTTAACCTCCTATTTTCAACCAATTTAAAGTGAGAAAGCTTCAGTGGGCTGCACATGTTTAAACACTGGCTTTGTGGTTTGAACTTTGTTGTGGGGTTTTTTGTCAGTCTATGGTTGGCCACTGGAGGGAATCTCCCCTCAAAATGGAGCATGCCTGATCCCAGGGGTGGGCCACAGAATGCAGTAAATGTCTTTCTCTGGGGCTGGGTGAAACCTGACCCCCGGGGCAGCGCCTGTCTTCACAAAGAAGATTGTGTGCATATCAACATCACAGTAGCTAGTGGCCCAGGAACCTATTGACCATGCAAAGGAGGGCCGTTTTCACCTCATGCCACTTTGGCTCAAGACTGCTGGAGCAGTTGACAAACCTTTTGAATTCTGCATTCCTCAACAATGAGGGAAGTCTTAAACCAAGTTTAAAAAGTGGGTGGGGGGGAACAAAAACATACAAATGCAAATAGTTTAGCACATTTCCCCCAATTTCTGTAGATGAGCTGAGTACCCGAAGACCAGTACAGTATTCACTGTCAATTTGTAGAGGGGCCTTAACATCACATCTGTGTCATTTTGGATACAATTATTTTATCCCAGTTAACGATTCCTTGCAAATAGAGTAAAAATTTAAAAAAATCACTCAGAAGCATCAGTTTTACAAGAGTCTTGTGTGATGTGATGCAACTTTAGGAGCTAGTCCATCACTTTGATTTTTGTATTATACATTTGCCAAAAATATTCCTATTAATATGAATATATTGACTTCAGTCATAACACCAAACTGTCCAAATCTTAAACAATTTCTGGATTAAATTAAGTCTAATTTTGTGAAACTGGGCCCACAAACCCAGTCTCCCATTCATTAGATACACTGACAGACTCAGGCTCTCCTTACTGCTAACAACAAGTGAGGAAAACGATGCTGCCTTCCCTCAAGCAACTGGATCACTGGAGAGACATTTAAAAAGATCCGCTATAAAATATCTACACCCATTCAATGTGGGAGTGATTTAGTTAAAACAGCCCAGACAGATTTTAGACAGATGTTAGCTTAGCACAGTATGTCACACAGCAAGCAGCGGCTACATGCAACATCTCACAGGCAAACTGACCAACTTTTTGTTTACAAAATGTCTCCCACTACCTACGTACAAGTGGGTAAATCTGTGCCCTGCGGGGAGAGGGTTTCTACTAGTTTGTATATACTGTTAAAATAAAAATAAAAAAGGGGGGGGGGGTCCCTCAGGGTAAAGTTTCGAGGCTCGGTGGTGAACTACACTTCACAACACACTCACACCGAGGTAAGAATTTGAATCTGACCGTTAGTAACGCCAGTCCACCTCACATCAAACATCAACTTCTGAGACCCGCAAACGGATAACGTCATACTCAACAAAGGGGGAACTCACACACACACACATTGAAAAACACCGCTCCAATGATACAAAATGTGACATTTAAAAAACATGGAGATAAAAACAGTAGAAAACCGAGGAGCTACTCGGTAAATTAGCCATCTGGAGCGCACAAAGGAGGCAGGCAGCGAAGCACAGCCTCCCGCATGTCACTCCGCCAGATGGACACCATGCCTGCCTCCAGAGATAACTAGCTGGCTAGCTGTCCCTCCAAATTTAAACACAAACACACGCTGCATTTGCTCGCAACAAAAAGCCCGCATACCAGGCAAAACCAACAGCGAAAGACACGGCGGGCTCGCAGACAGTCACTTTGTGTGTTTTAAACGTGTCTGACGGTGATAAAACACGACTCACCTCGTTTGAATGCTTTCATTCTTTGTTGATGGCTCGCTTGGAAACACGCAGCTGTCCAAGTTGCTCGCTGTACAAAGCGTGCCCGGGAGCCAAGCGATGGTTGACACAACGGCACTTTCTTCCAAGAAGCTGAAGGTGTTGCGCTTTTTTTCGCCGACTTAAATACCTCGCTTTAGGGGTTCTGCCGTAGAATAAGGTTTCGCTGGACAGTCCGTTTCCATCGCACTCCTCGCTTTCTGCCAGTATAAATGTTTTCTGTTTTGTGTCGCTTGTTCCTTTTTACCTGCACACAGCAGCGCCAGCTCTTTGCCAATCTTGACAGTCGCAGCTGAAATGATCCCGCCTCATCAACGGCTGTCAGCCAATCAGGAGCCTCCATTCCGCCTCCTGGGCGGTCATTATCCAATCACAGCGCTCCGCTAGACAGCAGACAGGCTCTGTGTCACTGTGACTGACGGGACAGCCAGTTCATTCAAAATATATCGCAGTCATTGAAATAATGTTATTTTCTCGACACGGTAGAAACCACACGGTTACACAGACACATGCAGTGCACATATTGCAACATAGTCGTCTTTTTTTAAACCATTCTGGCCCATTTTAATTCCTGGGTGCGAGAGAGGCAGCTACATAGTGTGGAAGGCTTTACGTAACGCTGAGCAAAATGTTCTTGTTACATAAATCATAAACGTAGAAAGCGTCCACTGGTGACAGCAGGAGCCCTGTTAATAACATAATAAACCAGGTTATCTCGACTCACATTGTCTACAGCCATTTCTGATGTGATATTTAGACATTAATTCCAGTTTGTTTGACTCCGGGTTACTGATGTGTTGGAAGTAAGGCCTACTTTAATAACTCAGGTCAAACGAGCGGGATTTTATTTAACTGTGAGATAGCGCCATGCAGAACTGCTATCTACCCGATGTAACCATTTAAATGTAGACCATAATAAACGTTGTGTGTCCAAATATGTCTTCAACAAATGTGCATGATAGTCTTTGAAAGAAAAATTACACACCGCAAACTGAATCCTCTTATCTTTAAAAAGTCAGCAAACAGCTACAAAACAGTGAAATACAGTCATGAACTTTTTGAGAAAGTATTGTGTGCATTTTATTGAATGTTACGTCTCTCCATTATACATTTGAACAACTTTGAAATAGTATAAATAGATCTACAGCATTGTAAAAGATGAAGATTTTCAGTCTGGTTCTGTTCTTATTTACAGAAGATGACTTTAAGAAGCACAGGGGGGAAAATGCAAGATTATTAGTTTCATCTTAATATCAAAGAACCCTTTAACTCAGTATTGCACATATACTTTAAATGTTGACAAGAATCTAGGTAAATCTCATTTTATGAACAACACACCCACTCACTCACTCACAACTTTGCCTCAAACAATACAACCCTTTTATACTAAACCCCCACAAACCCTGAAATACACACCTATAGAGTATTATACTGAACAGATCCTAGTTTTTAAAATATGTGCTTGCTTCATAAAATATTTGTTCTAGTATTTTTTACAGCCACTTTTTGCTATATCATATCTCTTCTGGTAAGAGCATAGGTTCTGCCCCTCACCCCTTTCCCAGTTTTATGCCTGACTCAGTGGAACAAAGCAGAGATGCTAATGAGCTTTTTGTTTTTGTTTTTTGCAAGCAGGCCTTTGGACTACTGTATGGGAGTGGATTCACTGGTATCTCAGCTGAGGTATACTCTCTTCCTGGGATTAAACTGCTTCTGTTCTCGCCTCTAATAATCTAACCTGTTTTTCCTTCAGTCCTGGAATGCAGAAAAAGTGGCAAATACATGAAACAATCTTAAAAGGGTAGCTAATCTTTATATAACGAGTTAAAATGTCAGATCCATTTTTTAGGGAAAAAGTGAAAAATTGAAAGGTATGTTGGAATCACAGAACATATGGTGCAATTTTGAGAATATTCCCATTGTAAATGATCTCACTTAACATTGAAACTATTGCCTTTTTTGCATTTATAGATGATAACATACTTGACAGACGCCACCATTGTTTACCCTGGTTGAAGGCAGAACATTAAAGGGTGCAGCTGAATACAAGTGTTGATTTCACAAAATAAAGCTTTACCCAAACAGACCACTGCTTAAGCAAATGCTGAAAGCAGTGACAGTTTTGACTTTAAAAGGCCAAATCCATCAAACCTACATGGGGACCATTATCACCTTCAAATCAATGGCTTTACAGCGACAACTACCCCCCCCCCACACACACACACAGTGCAGCCATTTGGATCATGGATCACCCTAGCCAGGAAACAGACCTAGGTGTGTCCCAGTGATATCTGTGTGTATTGGAGAGAAGCCTTGTTTAAATGCATGAGATGAACTCTCTTTTGTTTTTTTCAAGTACGTCACTGACCTCTCTTGGTATTTTACACATCCAAGTTTTAGCGGGCTGGAAAAACGTCGCCTTTCAGTTTGTGATGATACAACAACTTTGCGAGTATTCCTGCCCTCCTTCCCTCAGCGTGTTCAAGATGCCACACTGTGTTTGATGTGCGTTCAAACTACAGTTTTGTGTGAGGAAGGATGACAGCGTTGTTTGGGCCTGAAAATTAGGTAAATGGGGGAAAAAAATAATGGAATGATATGTATTAAACATATTATGGCAGTGGATGCATATGGGAAAGCGATATAAATCTAGTTGTTGCAATATATTGCCTTTCAAGCTGGCCTGTTTACACATACAAGGATTTTACCCATACGACTGAATAATCAATATCCATGACATAAAGATCATCAAAAATGTTTAGTCTGAAATTTGTGGAAAACGTATAAACCTATATTGACACCACATTGCCCGTTTCAGAAAAACAACTTCAGACACATCTTTTTCCTGGCAGTCAGAAATCAAATCAAGCTAACGACTGAGTCACACAAAAGGCCTTCAGGTGCTAACAATGCTATCCACCCCAGTCAAATGGAGGGGGTATTGACAGCAACCAGGGAGCAGGCTATTGACACCTCAGAGCCATTTTCCTTGTTAAGAGTCATCCACAACAGGCAAACAAAGGCCCGCCATCAAGAGAAAGCTATTGCCAAGATAGAGAAAGAATGGTGGTCATCAGGCTTTTCCAATTCAAAGCCCCAGGCTGCATTTTTGGGTCACAGTGGGTGAGAAAGAAGCATTGCAGCAGCCAAAGCAATGGAGTGACGCTGCAATAGTTTAACATAACTAATTAGGGAGGGGAGGTTAGGTTTTGTTTGCTTACCATTTGGAAGAAACCAAATGTGAGTAGAAGACAGGCAAACAACTGCGGTGGATGTCAGGGTTGACTTTATGGTTCTGGAGTGAAATCCTACATGAATAACTCAAAAACCAAGAGGCCTCATTTCAAACCTCTTTGTGTTTTGGGAACTCACTTCAAATGAGACAGGAGTCTGTGAATATGTGTAATCCACACAATGTGTCCCCTTAATGCAAAACAGGGCAGGGCTGACTGTGGTCTTATAGTGTGAATGCCTTTCCATTGTGTGTATACAGTATACTACAGTATCTTAAACTGGAAATTAACCACTGTTGCCCTCTACAGGTCAGAAATTAATCTTTTCAAGACAGGAGTTTCCAGGCTGAGAAAGGGGGATGGGCCATGTCCTGAAAGCTGCAAAACAATCACTCAGTATTGTAGTAGTGATGGGCAGTTCTAGTTAAGCTTCCGGGCATGTGCATATCAAAATGTTAAACCTGTAATACACACGGCGCTGTGGCTCCAGTCCACTCCATCTATTTTTACAGTAAGCACAGTTACTGTTGAGCTCCATGCTGCTGACATTTTAATACATGAGATGAATTTGAAAACAGTGAATTCATCTTTGGCTTATGCAGTCTTCCATGGAAAAAAAAAGCAAGCAGCATTTAACAAATTATGAAAACACAATGACTAATGTATGAAATGCTTTAATTAAATATTGTTTCTTTGAATAAAAAAGTGTAGGTACTTTGGATGATGTTCAAAGGGGGGGAAACAATAATGGTAACAAAGAACTAAAACTGATTTTGTTGAGTGATGGGAGTCAAAATAAATTTAAATAAATACTTTTGGACAAAAGGTAAAAAACAGCAAGACACGTGTCCTAATGTGTGTCCTCATGAACAATAACACAATATTATCCTGCATACTCAGCCTGCTGCATTACTTCAATAAAAGCCCTAGATTCAGTTGAGATGTATGAGTTGAATGCTAAGTGAGGTTATTAAAAGCACTTAAAGAACCATTAAAAACAGACAGATGGAGCAAAACCCCCTTACGGAAATATTCACGTATCTGCAGTTAGAGCACAAACATGAAAAACAAAGTTGATGGGACAAAGAGAAGCAAAAAGAGACTAAAAAGGAGTTGAAGTCTTCCCTACAAAGACAATAAAATTCATCAATATTGTGGCCACTGACAGTCAGACTTAAATTAAGATCCTCATGCTCGGTCATCATTTATATTGTGATGTGCTTTCATTCAAAACCATTAAGAAACTAAACTTTACAGACTCTCACCAGTGTTTAAAATCTTTGATACAGGAACATTTTGAAGGACACACACACACAGTTATTTGCCAGGAACTATATAAATACCCCATTCAAATCTGACTTTCAATGTCACATACCAAAAATATTCCTAATAACAAATCTAAACAGATTTTATACAAAACAAAGGCTGAATAAAGTAAACAAATAAATACAAGGAAGACGTACATATGTGTGAGTTTGCAGTGTGTGTGTGTGTGTGTGTGTGTGTGTGTGTGTGAGAGACTGAGTGAGAGAGTGAGTGTGCGCAGTGTGTGTGTGCGATGGCCACAAGGTGGTGTTGTGCAAAGCTACAAGATGGCCAATGATCTGGGAAGAGAGGAGGACGATGGGAAACAGAAGAGCATTAATGTTTGCCTTCTGTCCACTTAATTGATCTTATAGCCAAGATAGAGTAACGTTTAAAACAGTCTTCATATAGATTCTTTAGGATATAATCGTCGTAATAACAATACCTTCATTAACAATTTTATGATATCAAGAGTAGTAACAAGAAATGACTAAGTTCATCAGCTGAGGTTTTCAATGGCAGCCTCAAAAGAGGAGTCTCCTGCTTCGTAGTCTGTCGAGTCCACAAAAGTTAAATTTTTTGTTTTGTTTTGTAAGTGTTTGATGCCACCAGGACCAGCCTATAACTGAGTGTCAAAAATGCCCAAATCCATCCCCCCTCCCCACCTCCATCATGCTTACTCAAGAGTAGCTCATTTGCATTGCAAAAGTCTCTCTCTCCTTCTTCCATGTATTTCAGCGACACTTATCTGTCCTTTGATCCGGCCCTATATCATTCCCTCTCACTGTCTTTCTCAGAGGCGAGTCTGGGCCTCGGGGACATAGATTTCAATGCTGTCTGCACTCTCTGTGGCGGAGTTCTGGCGAAACGAGGCGGCCTTTTTAGCAGCCAGCAGACGTTTGCGAGCCTCTTGTCTCTGCTTCTCAGCCGAGGCCGAAGAAGAGGTGGACGAGGAGTCAGCACTCTTCTCACGGCCCAGCAATGGTCGTCCCTTACCAGGCTTCTTTGATGTTGGAGGGGTTACCTTCTCTTCGTCCTGTAGTGTTGGAGGTATGAAACATGATGGGCAGAGGAGGAGAGAGGGAGAGACCAGTGTGCAGAAGAGGAGAAAAGACAGATAAAAAACAGTGAGTGAATGTAATGTGGAAACTCTCTTCAAGAAGTTCTATTTGTTTTGCAGGAAGTTTGGCAGACAGGACTTTGACAAAGACATTATGCCAACACTGATTTTTTTTGTTAAAGCTTGAAATAACATTTAGTGGTTTTAGGTGATAAACAGAAAAAACACAGACAGACAGAAAAATAGGAAAACATTTAGAAAAACAGTCATTTATATGACAATTTTCAAAGACATGAAATGGTAACATGAATTAATGGGCATGTTGGATCAAACTTAAAAGCACAATAAAAGGATCACAAGACACACAGTCAATGCAATTGCATTGCAAAGCAACATTAAGCATTAAGCTCCTCAGCTACAACAGTTAAAAGACAAACATTTAAAAAAACACCGACACAAACGTATAAAGACACACCACAGACCAGAAACAGCTAGAAACAATGACAGAGACACACAAACACAAGCAAAGACATTTAACAAGAGAAGTAGCAAAAGCAAGACTGCGTTCAGTCACATGAGCTAGTGCATCTTAGCCATGCTCCACTCCAACACGCACACCAGTAGGTGACACATGCATGCTCAAAGGAGGGCTTTACATTTAAAAACACACCAACGACAGCCCTCTTTGAGATGAAGTTCTCCATGCATGTCTAAAGGGATCTCTCTGGCCCCTTTGTATTTGACAGGGAGGCCCTGTTAAGAGTTCATCCCACGCAGGGACGGGGAGTCGAAAGGGGGGTAAAAAAGAGTGGGAGAAATGGTGGTGGTGGTGGGAGGAGAGAGGCCGGTTTCGGCGGCTTTCCTACCCCAGCCAGGGCACTGGGCAGCAGGGGTGGGAAGTACCTTCCGCTCAGGGGGCGACTGGGCAGCCGCAGATGGCACGGGCTGCCAGTCATTGGACTTGAGATGGTAGAGCTCATCGAACTTGAGGCTGATGTCCTCGATGGAGAGCTGCAGTAGGTCCCAGAAACCAGCCAGGTCCTGGGCCGTGGGCCGCGGGTTGGCATTCACATTCTAAAACAAGAGATAGAGAGAGAGAGAGAGAAAAGGGATGAAAATGAATCAATGAATGATGAGGAGAGAGGACAGTTAGTTTTGCAGTGGACATATTTAACATTCTACACATGTAGTTTTGGACAAATGATCTTTTAAGTGTTTAAGTGTAAGTCTACTTTCAATACATGTGTATTTTCACCTGCAGAGATTGATCAGGTACATGATGAAAAACAAAACAAAAAAACATGGATAATCTAATATATACATTTTAGGCATGTAAAAAAAAAACTACACTTTATTTCTAAAATCGCTTCAATCTAGATGTGTCCATAATGTGAGACTCAGGGCAGAGGTCATTGTATCTGTGGGTCCCCACCACCACCAACCATCCTAGTTTCTGTGAGTCCTACTTTAAATGTTCATATTTGTTCTGCTGATCCAGCTCAGTCGAGGCTATGTAAAGAGGTTGTTGCCACCGCAGAAAGAGAGGCCAAAATCAGAATAAAAGTGTCTCCCTGCAGAAGCTCCGGGCTGCTTGGCAGACAGTACTGGCTGTATGTTTGTATATTTCAAATAAGCTTTCATCTTATTGTATATAAACTGCCTCAAAATGTCACTACGGAATTGTGTATTTTGCTCTTAAAACTTGTATGTGCCTGTTTATATCGTCTATATAGTCTTGCTTGTTTTATTGCTTTGCTTTAGGTGCGATTAGAGTGAAGGTGGTTCTGCAGCAAATTTACAGTCTATTTTTGGGGACACTTTGGTAGTTGACAGTAGAGAGATGAAGGAAACGAGCAGAAAAAGGTGAGGAAAGACATGCAACAAAATTCCCTGGGCCAGACTCAAAACCGGGAAGCTGTGGTTGAAAGTTGGATCCAGACCATCATGGCACCCCAACAAAGGTATTAACTGCCTTATTACAGCAACTTACTGTTACTGTGCTACACCTTAGCATTACATACTATGCTTGTCATACAGTGCTGCTTTTCTGATGTGCACCACTAGAGGGAGCCATGTTACAGCTAAATTCTTTTGTCAAGCTTAACATCGAAATAAAGGATCACAACAGAACTTTAATCTTTTTCAGTAACTGAAAGAGATTCAGTGCTTCAACATAGCCAAGTAAAACAAGCCGATGTGTCGAGCCAGAGAAATACAAAGGAACATCAAGTTTGACAACAAAAGGACATGTAATCATTCAGAATGCAGTTAAAAGTAGACTTAACCCCTTGCTTGTTTACAAACAGCTGCCTCTATGTTTATTGTTTGTGCAAAGCCTGCACAGATTGGCAAACAGATGTAAAGTGAATCCAGCTCTGACTTCTTTTCCTCTGTCAGCCACTCTTTGTAACGCTCCAGGCAGACTGGCTTTTGTTTGTGCAGGCTCCACTCTATTCTTCATATTTAAACAGCTGCATTCAGTGCTGCGATATCCAGACATCCAAACCAAATGTGCTATGGTCCTATCATGCCTGTGAAGTTCAGGAAATGATTCCTTATGATAATGTTCCTGACTGAGTCAATGTATCAGTGTATCTCCTGCTGAGCAGCTTTTCTGGAGAGCCACCCAATATGTGCAAAATGTTATTACAAGATGTTTAGTCATTGCAAAGTGACCTTACAGAGAAGAAAGCTTAGTCAGTTGGGAGACAGTATATGGTACAGTGATATCAATGCATATAAAGCATTAACTGTTGATTTGTGTAGCTAAGGCTAAATCATTTTAGTGAAACTTCTTCTGTGTGAATGGCACAGTTACAATGATAGCATTACAGTGGCTTAAAGTAGACAGTTTACATGGCCATTTGATTTTGTTTCCGAATCCTCTAGTGATCTGTCCTGTGTTGTGTTTCTTGCTATCCGACTTGAGCCTGATGGGCACTGATAAAGTATCACGTCTGGGTCGGGTCATTTTGTTACGTACAGCTTTAGGCTTGGTTTGGTTACCTTCGAATATAACTGATTTAGAAATGCGTCGCTCTCTCTCTTCTGGATTTCTCTGTTCAGTCAAGCTTATAGTGTCACATGCTATTTATTGGCTACAATTTGATTAATGCCATTTCCAGAAAACCATGTCACCCAAGAGGAATGGCTTATTGGCTTATTATAAGCTCCTTGTATTTTGTGCTTGTGGGCCACCATGCATTATTCTGTGTAGGACTAATAAGCTGTGTATCATGGCTGTTCTCAGATTAGTTAGTTTTCTTTTGTGTAAAAGCCTTCATGTGCATCAAGGCATGCATATCTTGCAGAAGACAGGATAACCAAAATATAACTTTGGGTTTGGGACCATGGATGTGAGTCCCAGTTTTATACTTGTGCAGACCTGTAGAGTAGAACTGTCACAGAAAGGCCATATACACACCAAGTTCTGTTCACACAGTCCCCTGAACTGCTGGAACTTCTGGGATATTAGGAGCTGGGCACTTCCTACTGCACTGCGAACCTTCCCAAGCACTGAAGAAAGAACAAAAATGGACACATTTATAACAGAGGCAAAACGTTATTCGAGCTATGGATGCCACACAAAAGTCTTTTCTGCTACAGTTTGTGTACACACCAATATCTGTCTATATCAAAAAGGTACAGCAACAGCCAGAACTACACCAACCGATCTCCAGCTTACATACATAACTCTGGTTAGATGCAAACCAAAAGCTTGCTGCAGGTGTCTACACATTTAGGCAGGCCTTCCAATGCATTGCCCAACAAACTCCACAGGGTGGCATAAAGAGGATTACAGTGTATTGGGCAATGTTATCCTCTTTAAAGGCATCTAGGCTTATATAGATACTCCAGCCTTCTGTCGGTTAGCGGTCACTATGCTGTTGCTGTGTCAAAACTAGGACAAACATCTGCCCTGACAAAATTGGGACTCCTTTCTGATCAGTGGATTGCAAAATCATGGCAGTGTGATTATAGTGTGGTGAGACCCAGCTCTGGGGTACAGATTTGCATCAGATTTAAACTGACTGACTACTTTACTACAAAAAGGTCACACAAACACATGGACTCTCAAAGACCCACAGAGCCTTATTCATACATTGATCCAATGCTTCTGATATGAACTGAGCATCCAAAGAACTTTCTACCGTTTGTTTGTTTGTGTGTACAGTGTGTATTTGTGTGTGTGCTCACTGCTGATGTTGAAGCACTAATCTAATCTGGAGGTTTAATCAGTTCCAGAGTAGATTTGTGTAATTCTGTGGATTACAGGCCTGCTTGTGTGTGGTAACCGCAGGTATTACCGCCTCATCCCCTCCATGCTATGTATGTCTGATAGAGTGATTGTAGGGCCTGAAGCAGAACCTTATAACCAAGTTCTGTTTTTGGGTTTTGGCCCAGACGGGAACAGACCTCTGAAAGAGGCTCAAAATGCAGGTTGTAATGAGATGGCCTGTACATGTTTGACTTCAGCAACACTTTTACTGTATATTTGGCTTTGTTCTGCCATTTCTGGGCCAAATAACTTAATTTTGGAGATGGTCATTCTGACTCACAAGTTAACTGAAGAGTAAATGTAACTGGATATAATCGAATAATTGAAACAGAAACAGATCAGACCATTACCATTTTTGTATTTCTGAAGAAAACATATCTTCTCTATATCTAACTCCATACTTCATCCTTTTTGAGTACATCGGTAAGGGTACAAACAGGATTGGATTGTTAAAATGATCACCACAGTGTGCAAGCTGGCCAGATTAACTTTGAGACCACCTTGTGCACTGCCTCACAATACAACCTTGCCTGGAGTTGGAAACTTGGAGACATGGAAGCAATTTAACAAAAAGACCTGGGGTTGTAGGGAGTGCCCTAGTAGCCTTACCCTCCTCTGAGAGCTGGTTGTCTTTGGTCTCCTGCTCCATCTGCTGGCACCAGCCTTCCATGCGTCCTGTTTCAGCCTGCAGCAGCTTCATGAACCAGTGGCCATCTCTCCGACACAGCGTCCCGCCTCCTCCGCTCTGGGGAACACTGTTGTTACTCCCATTCCCACTCTCCAGCCAAGGGTCTGGAGGTGGTAAAGACGAGGGGTCCAGCGCTGGGTCCAGACTTTCTGAGAAGGAAGAAGAGCTACTTCGTGTGGTGGAGCGGTTGAGGATCTGCCTGGGTGGCGGAGGTGAAGAGATGTCTCCAGTAGTGTCTCCATTGTCTAAAGAGTCCTGTCCAGGAGGGGAACTCATGGATTGGCTGGCACTATTGACCATGACTTTCTTCTCAGAAGAGTGTTTGACATTATTGATATGGGAGATGAAAGGGAGGTCCTGTGTGTCTGAGTCTGTTTCTTGTTTTGAGGCCATGCTACTGGAGCGACTGTGTCTGAAACAAACAGGGTGAGACTAATTGTTACAGATTTTCATAGGACAATTCTCATTTTGGCCAAATTAGTTTTAATAAATTATTCAAGATTGAAATCTCTACTCCTGGAACAAACATGCAATGCTTAGTTTTAACACTGAGTCACCTCTGCCGGTTGATATAGATTTGAATAACTATATTGACTGGGCATTGGATACATGATAAGAGAGCAAGCAGACTGGCATCAGCTAATCACTGGAAGTCTAGCGTCTTGGATTTACATGGCAAGTGGAAGAACAGGCCAAACATGAATGTTATTTGACTCAACATTATTTCCATTTCCTGTTATTACAGGAGACTCGCTTACAAGTGGCAATTCAGTCAGATAATTCAATATCATGAGCACTTGATTGAAGAATCTAAACCAATATTAGAGAAGGACAAGCACAGCAAAAGACTAGAATAGTACAGGGTAATCCATATTGTTGTAATTGTTAAAATAAACACAGTTGAGGGACTGTCACATAGCACAAATGTGCGTACATCATTAAAAACATAGGAAGAACAACATACAAATAAACAGAGAAACTCTTGTTCTACTGGCTATGTTGATAAAATATCAGACTCAGAACAGCTGCTACATAGAAAACAGTAAAGGCAGCATGCAAAAGTACAAAAATATAGGAGGAAGGCATGAGGCGGCCCAGAACTTCCTGGCATTGAAAGCGTAGAAGCACAGACTGTAAACTACGCTGCAATAACCTAGAAATGGGTCTCAAATATACAGTAAGGGGAGACAAGTTGAAATAGTAAATGCTCATGTAAGGAATCTACTTTCAGCAATACAACACATAAAGATAGTTTGCAGACATTCACATTGCTTTCACATCCACATAGTTCCTGCAAAGGGAAAGAATAGTCAGAGCAGTGTGTGTGGCTATAATGTAAATTCCTCACGTTGTTACAAGGACAGGAAGAGGACTTACTGCCACCCGTCCTCCACCTGTACTCCGATTGACTGAAATTTGGCCAATGGCGGGGTCTCCTCTCGTGGAACTTCCTGAATACAGTCAACCTTAGAACAAACAGATGTGGAAAACAAACATCAGTGACCAAGTCAAAATACTAACAGTGACACAAATCTTAGCAGGAATGATTTCATCAACCTTTATCGTCTCTAATCAACTTCACTGAGAGGTTTTAATTTTCCAAGTGGCAAACCAAATCATGGAAGAAAAACTGAAAAATACAGAGAAAATCTGCACAATTTTGTTCTTGGTTTTCAATTAAGTGTCCCTCTTTAATGGTTACCCTGACTGAGTCATGTTAATGTGCAAGGTCTGGAAAATGGAGAAAAGGAATGTTATTTCAGCACATACAGAACAGAAAGTTATGGTTTATGGGGGAACACAACTATGTATTTTCGTCCTTCTATACTACAGTACATTGCCAGCTCTAATGATAGAGGGTTACTTATACAAATGAGACCTTTAGCTTGCAAGCACATTTTTGGGCTTGAGGTGACACACTCAGACATAGCCATACACCACTGGGGATATTACTGTTAAAAAGGATCTTTTTCCTGGATTCAAGCTAAAAAAAGAAAACACAACGACTAGAGACTGTGTTCGTATGGGTTAATATGGGGCACTAATTCAACCATACCAGCTGTTTAGTGCAACAGTCCCATTGCCTACCTGTATGCCAATGGAGGACAGTTTCCGCCTCGGTAATGGTGCCACTAGGGGCTCCTCTGCCACTAGATTCCCTTTATGTAATGCTGATTTCAGGGATTCATGCTGGACAACTGAGTCACTTGTCTCAGTGGATGCATTGGAGGTGGTGGGGGCAATTGGCTCTCTTGGGGTGGCGATGGGAGTGGGAATGATGTGTGGAGGGCGGGGAATACCCCGGGCCAGGCTGTTGGCACGGGTGCTGTCGAGGCTGTCTGATGAGTTGCTATGAGCGTGGCTTGACTGGCTGTTGACCTCTGACCTCCGGTCCTGCTGGTCCAGGTAGTTGTCCTGGGCTGACTCTGTGCTGCTCTGTACTGTCACAGATATGTAGGGCTTGGAGGTTGTACGGGGTGGTACTGGCGGAGGAGCAGCCTTCTTACAGGTGGTTATACATGTAGAGACTAAAAGAGACAAGAGAGGAGAGAAATACAAGAAGAAAAGACACGAGAAAGAAAAAAAGAAAAGAAAAAAGGATTACAAAAATATGTTTTAGCACATTTGAGGCAGAATCATGTCTAGGCAGAGTGACCTCAAAACAAGAATGAAGCAATTACAGAAAATATTAAAATAGTACATAAAACAGCTTGAAGCATTGCCCTAATTGCTTATCAGCATCAGTCTAAGAATTGACTAAGTTTTCTCAGCATGTCACGAGAAGAAGTCTTCGTACTGTACATGAATACACAGGGACATTGTTGCATCTGTAATACCAGCAGAATCAGGGCGGCATCCCATAAAGCGGAAAATCAAATCAGGTAGGACAGTGAACAAACATACCGCTCCACACAGGTGACTAAATGAAATTACACAAACACACACACACACACACGCACACACACACAAACACAAACCACACTTCAAATCCTCGATCATGAGACAGGTGATGAAGTCAGTAAAGCAATTTGCTGACCAGCTGACTCTCAGGGCTGAATATGGTAGAGAAATTGAAGACATTTATCTAAACCACTCCCTAATGCCAGACCAAATATGCTCTGCAGCTATAAAGGAAATAATAGAGAGGTACACTAACCATAGAGACAGAGGAGATAAAGAAACCACTCAGACAAATCTGTCTAGTAAGAGGATTTTACTTTAAAACACGTAATTTAACTTACATTATACATTACATTTACTCCCATCCTCTAGAACAGTGATTTGGTGATTTCTGCTGGTGTGATATGCTGGAAAGAGTCAGACACTGATGACAGATGAGGAGCCACAAAAATGGACAGAACTGTTAAAACTATAAAAACAGCCACAAAGTACTTTGTTAATGTTGTTGACTTGCAATGCTCATTTATTTGCTCATACATTTTTTATACAGGGTTACGCTTAGCCCATCAGAGTGGGAACTTTGTGGGCTTACATGAAATCCACACAGCCCAAGTCCAACACTCAACATAAAATGCAGATTTTATTGTGCAAAAAAAGACAAACGTCTCCCTTCATTGCTCAGTCCTCTGCCTGTCCCACTACACTCTTTCACTACCAGTAGAGCCACTCATTCACTTATCTCATCTATCAAACAAACAATCAACTGCCTGGCGAATGCTTACTTTCCCTACGTCCTCAACTGCATCAGTCAGAGCAGATATAAATTGCCAATCTGTGAGCAAGAATTCACCCAGTGACGTAAACAGTTTATCTGAAGACATAATGCAGTTGAGGCATGAATCAGACATTGTACTCATTCATCAAGATGGTTACAAAATACAAATTAAACGAAGCAGACAGAATGCTCGTGCAGATAGATTATATAGAGTGTAATACTGGATCGCTAAAATCAATAATCTAAACAACTATAATCTAACATTATAAACCCTGTGTCTACTATGTGATCCCTTAAACAGGAAGAAAAAACACCTGTACAAGACCATAGATGAGGGTTTGTACCATTGACAGTATATATAAGGTTAGTACAGCGAGAGAAACAGACTGTACTGTATGGACTTTTGAGGCTGAGCATAGAGAAAATAAATGTATAAAATAATATACATGGGCAAAGTATGCTAACAGTATAGGCTTTCTGTTTAAAGACCTGTTATTAAAACAGACGTATAAATGATTTAATTTGTGGATAAACAGTCTATATTTGCTAGCATTGCAGGCAGTGTTGCTTACAAGCTTCAGTTTATGGTGCAAACCACATCTTAAATCAGGACATCAGTGGGACAGTTAATGCCTAATATTAACATCAACTCAGACAGTAAGCATTTCTAGAGACTGCTGTCGGTGCAGTACCACCAGATGATGGATATTAATTTAATTAAATGATTTTCCAATGAAATTACATGGTGTGTGCCTAATGAAGTCACTCACATACAGAACCCTAATCTGTATACAAGTGACAAACTGTACATGTGAAAGGACAAATCTCACAATCTACTGTGGTGTTGACTTTTATTGACTGGTGAGTGAGCCCAAATCTATTTGTAAAGGTCAGCCATTATGTACTCAAAGCTGTGGCGCTCAAAGGGTAAAAGCCTACAGAGAGACAATACATAATCACCAGATGAGAGGCATTTGTGGATTAGTAAAACACTCATAAATACAGAGATTGTAATAAATAAAAAAATCACAATTTCCCGTGGTGACACCCAGAAGGGTTGAATTTGAGATAAGAAGGAACTACATGAAATTTGATGACCTGGTGAGGCATGAAGCAAACAGTGTTTCTGTGTTGCTTCGCTGAATGTTGTGGTCAGAAATCTTGACAAGTCATCAAGGATTTAAAAAAAAAGCCTTGAAGCAAACATGTGAGCTGCTGAGAAAACACCCAAACAAAAGGGTTGTTGTTCTTTGTAATCCACTTCTTTGCTTCATTTCTAATGTAACCTCATCTAGCACGAAACTCACATGACCTCACGCATACCTTTGTGTCAGGTTAAACTTGAAGTGAGTTGAGATGTCAAAATGCTGTCAGTCAGCTATTCTAGAGAACTGTTTGAGCTTGAACTAATGCACCAAGACTCCACGGTCCTCGGTTTACCCTTATTTATAAATAATACCTTCAGCATACCTCAACTCCTTCACTCCATACCTGCATTTTCCACGATATAACCCTGAACCTGAGACACCGAACATCAAACTGCTCAGATGCACCTGAGGTCACATTCCAATGAATGACACTGGAGACCAACAGAGATCACACCCACAGCACACCCAAATTGGACTATCTCCAGACCTTGGCTGTGTCTTTATATCCTACACATGAACACCACAAAGAGGAGACTGGACACGCACACAGCCTTTCGGATGCCCGGCCCTCACTGTAAATAATAAGCAGAGAATACAAACAGCACTCCAAATGCACGAGGATGCATGCCAGTGCCTTAGCATACCGCTTTCCCTGGGAAGCTAAATGGGATGGTTTGATAGTCAGAACACACCTTCAGCTCCACAATGATGGGAACCAGTTTGCTATTCAAACAGCTTTTTGAATAGCCCCGACAGTCACAAGATAGGAAATAATTGTGTCAACCTTAACATCTCAGTGATATTCAGAATAGATCTAAGCCTCTTGCAAGACAGAAATCCAGTCTAACACATTTATTTCTAGTAACCTGCAGTTAAGCATCCATCATAGCTAAACAGCACACGCGACAAGCAATGGCCCATCCACCAGCCTCTGACCATCATCCTTGCCTTATGAAAAAAAAACCTGCTGACAGCTTTTTTTCCTCTCTGTCACGACAGAAATAGATAGTGGGCACAATAGGGTTGTCACTGTTGTGGCAGGTACCAGCTCCTGCCTCCCAGTCTGCATGATAACGGCCACTAACTGGGTGTGAGAGGTGTGTGTGTGTCTGTACACCTGCCCTGCAGTTCTCCAAGTGTCGCGTTATGCTTTCGTCATTCGGAACAGAATTCACCCTGATGTCTTAATACCACGGAATCTGCTTTACGCACCAAAAACAAGCCCCGAAATCATAACTGACGGCTGCCTCTGAGATTAGACAGAAGATAAAGTAGCAGAGATGGACACAATAAATGGGTCGGGCAAATATTATCTGCCGATTTTAGCTTACCACAAATATATGGACGCTGTCTATGTCGGCCAGTTGGAAACAAGAAACTGTAGCAGAGAAATACCAAAGATATTATATTTGAGTTAATATGGAAATGTCAGCACAGAGTTTCCCCACCAGAGAGCAATGACAAGTTTATTTTTAGCCATACAAGCAGAGTCTCTAGGTATGTGAATAAATGACAGTGTGCTGGTAGGTTGATAGGTCTGCATATTTGGTCAAAACTGCCACATCGCTTTATTTATCCAACTATTGGAGTGTGATGAAATTTGGTACATACATTCTTTGCCCTCTTCAGGACAATATGTAAGAATTACTGTTAATAAGGAAATGTTAGCACGCTAACACACTAAACTAAGATGGGGAACATGGTACGCATTGTACCTGCTGAACTCCTGCATTGTGATTGTGCTGTTTTGAAGCTTGCACCTCAAATAGTCAGGAGTGTGCTACTATCTTCTGATATAAGGATGCAGAAATTAGCAGTAAGTATAGTCTCAAAGAGGTGCAATGATATTCATTCTAGTTCAAGTTTAGAATATTCCACTACTGTACATATTTTTATCAAGAATCCCCAGATTTAAAGGCATACTTAATCAAAAATGCTGTGTTGATATTAAAAAACGTATATTGGCTGATATATCACTATCAGATATCCTAATTGCAGAGATATGGGGATGCAGTGACTCTACTAGACCCAGTTTAACAATGGCACACACAGGAGAAGCACATAAGTGAGCAGACAGGTTTTAAACAAGTTTGGAGTTTAACCATATTATCTACTGTTTATAGCTGTAGCTACTGCTTTTGCCCAGATCTCAGCAGAGACACTAGCAGCCAAAAAAAAAAAAAAAAAAATGAAGGTTACAAAACATTGCGATCTAGCTGATTCCTGATAAATGCCTGTTAAAGCCAGAAAATGCATCCATGGCAGAAACACAGGCAGATGGATAGTAAGTGGCACATGCTCTAATACAACATTTCTATGCTTACTTTACAGAACTCAGCAACACAAACATACACAGCTGTGCAAGCATAAAATACATCTTTGACAGTAGTACCAATGCTGACAAAGCCCTTCCTAAATCTACACCGTCATCAGTACCGCAGAACAGTGCTAGAAAAATGGTCATGAAGCCAAAAACTGTTGCCTCTTAATTAAGCCGAAATTTGTGTACAGGAGCTGCTCAGAAGAACTTACTGGTTGCTCAACAGAAGGGAATTTAGTAACAGAAACAACCAGACGCTTTGTGCCAAAATGTTTGAGTGGAATCTGGAGTGGGCACTGAACACTGCTGTTTTCAGGCCATCTGGACAGTGGTTCTGTTGTCCACTGCAAGGCCTGGTTCAAGATGTGATTTTAAAGGCTGGAAAACAATTAGCTGGAAGAAGCTGCAGCAGCTGAAAACAGTTTCCAACAACCCCATGACTGCTCTCCACAGACCAGAAGTTTTCCCATCACTTTATAAAACCAATGCTCCAAATATGCATCAGCAATGCAGTGCCATGCATAGTAGCATATTACATCTTTGCTGTATACTCAAAAATGTAAAACTTTGAAGAGAAGAAACTTTAACATGCCAGAACCCACACAGTGGTCTCCTCCCTTTTAATAGCGTTTGACTGTTTGCCTTGGGAAGACTGGAGAGATAATTAACCAACCACAGTTCCCACAATGACATCACTGTTGCTAGCACATCTTTTGAGACCTCAAAAATCCAATTTATCACAGGACTTCTGTTAGGCATTTCTCCTATATTGACAGGAATGTTGTAAAGTAGCAAACTGAGACACAAGGATGGTACTAAGACACACATGGAAAAATAATAATAATAATAAAAAAAGGTCCTTGGCATGCCATCCCATTAGGCATAATTCATTGAACAGACATTGGTTTAAAATGTTTAGTTTTGTTAATTTTAAAGGATCCATCCACTTATTGGGCTCATTACAGATTGCATAAATTCACTGACGAATCCCCTGATCCAATCTGCCGCCAATCTTACATATTTAATCCACTGTGGGGGATAAAACTGAGGGCAAATAAAGTGGTTGCTGTATCCAACGATGGTCAAACATTCTCTATAAATGTAGGGCAGCTGAAGCCACACTAAGTCTTGCTTTCTCTAGCGTTATAAAGCCAGAGGAACTATTTGACCAGCAACAATATACATTTTAAGCTGATTGGGTGAGGTGGTGCCGTTCTCTGGTCAGTTGGAGCTGAACAAGAAGCAGGAACAATGAAAGACAAAAGGTGGATTGTGATGCTCTATTTAACAGTTTAGTATGGCTTGCCAAGTTGCCTGCTGCCTGCCAGTCGACCCATCTGTATTGTTTAATCAATTAACAGCCACAAGACATAGACAACATTGCCTGAAACTAGCACCACTCCCTTGTCACGAAAGCCAACATTAATTAAATGCTCTCAACATCAGCCCTACAACATTGCATGGGATTTTCTATTAAATGTGCCCTCAAAATGGGATTTAATCCATGTTGCAATACATAGGACACAGGGACAAAGGTGGGACAGCCCTCAAATAATCCCCTGTGAAGGCCAATTTTTCATTTCAGCAAAAATACCAACAAAAAAAAAAAAAAGCAGCTATGAGGCAGCTAAAGGACCCTCCAGAGGACAACATGTTACTTGTCCTCATGTAGTTTAAATAGCACCCCACTTATCCTGACTCCCATGGTTGAGCATCACAGCCATGAGCGCACACACACAGTGGGAACATGCTCTTCTGATGTCAGCAACAGAGCACTTTGTACTGAACACATGGGAGGCTATACTCAATAATTGATACAGTAAAGAGTGCATCAAACAGCACAACTGGAAGCCTCATAGACCATAAAACACTGCAATGTTAGAGGCACAGAAAAAGCACCATGAGATAACGTTACTTATTCAAGAGCTTGAAGGTCTGATTCTCCTAATTTCCTAAACATCTGCATCTGACTCTTCATTGAACAGATCCTTCTTAAATTGAATGTAAGACACATCTGACATCTCACAAGGCAGCAAATGAGCGGTTGGAGTGTAAACGCTTCTCAAGTTTATGGTCAGTGGCACCTGCTGAAGTTTAGACTGTGTTAAAATCATTGCCCCACACACACACACACACACACACACACACACACACACACACACACACACACACACACACACACACACACACACACACACACACACAGTGATGTAAACCCATGGCTTTAGGGTGCTAGAAGAGCTAATGAATAGACAAACCGAGAGAGTTTCGGTGTTCAACGGTTTGGTCCAGTCACCAAACAAGCTAACGGCTACTAACGTTAGTTACGGAAAAAACTGTTCAGTTAAGCACTTATTACTATAACAACCGTCCCCAGCAAGCAGTCGGTTAAAATACTTACCCTGCTGTCAGGAGCAGACACAGTGTCTTGACTTAAAACTTGAAATATTTTCAAGGCAGCTGTAACCGGAGTCGGTACGCACCGTCGCTGTCAGGGCAGTGGGGAAGAAAAGCCGGGTTTGGTTGCCTTTTGTTTGTGTCTCTAAGCCCGAGGGAGGCGTGGTGGCGTGTCTGTTGATGCCTTCAAAGCGCCTCGGACACTCAATCTCCACAGTTTGATTATTGTAATAATCTGATTTTATTAACTTTTTTACTATTTCCTGTTGCAAAGAACAAATGCAAAGAACTCTATCCTCTGTGGTGTCAGTAGCTGTGTCTGTCTCATTCAGCAGAAGTCCTTTCTGTCCTTAGGATCTTGAAAAACTTGAAAACTTGAAAAACACTGGATACACGTAGAAGACTAATATATCCCACTTTGACTTGAACACACAAAACCCACCGTTGAACCACCAAAATGAACTATTGATATTGCACCAAATAAAATCATCAAAACAAGTCAGGGAAAAAAACCTCCACAGGCAGACTTTTGAAAAGGAGGGGGGGAATGTGTAAGGCTTATTTTCTCTCATCAGCTTTAAATTGTCAATAACTTGTCTTTCAGCAATATCCTTCTCGAAAGTGAAAAATTCTATCCACATGAAGGCAGCACACGCTCCACGGTCTATTTCGGAGACTGTGGTGAACAGCGCCACGATGTGGATGCTCTGTGGTAATAATAACCCAAGCAGATGCACATAGTGTACATCCACTCTCTAGTTCTGAACTCAGGGAGCAGTCAGATGTCAACAACCAGTACAAAGCTTCTCTGCCTATTGTGTGTCATCACACACATTCACAATTCCTCTGCTGTAGCAAATTCAACATCAAGGCAGCAAATTGCAGAGTGCTTTCTTGTGCTGCGGTGTCCTGCAATCATGTCCTGTAAAACTCCACAGCGATACTCATGTGAAGCAGCAGTGTGACCTAGAATCTCATAAATGCCTGTTCAACAGCTGAGAGGGAAAATAGTATCTCTTTTTGATCAAGTTTGTCTTGACAGTGAGTTTTTCTTTTCTTTTGTAGTCCTTGAAGTGGTAAATTGATAAACATCTTTTTAGGGTAGAAGAGCTGGTTTCAATTTGTTACCTGTGTGTGTGGGTAGGATGCGTGGTCTGTCTGTCCCCAAACGCTGTAGAAAAATTGCAAGCTGTTTCTCCTTTGGGGCTTTGTCCAAGCCAGTGGCTATCAGGTAAGAGCCAAACTGTTCTTTCCATGTCTTCCACTGTGTAGGAAGGTCGTCTAGCATGGGCAAAAGAGGCTGCATTTGAGCTAAAAAATTCTGGTGTGTGCTTGTTGGAGGACTAGTGTCCCACCCAGGACCAAGGCTATGAAGAGCATTCAAAGTAATATTATGGTAAATACAAATCAAAGAAAGAATTTGGCCTGTGTCTGAATCCCTCTGGAAAAGGGGTCACAACTTTTTAGAGATTCAAGATTTTTAATCGTCAAATAAGTAACCAAAACAGACTATATACATTGTGTATGTTATAAATCATTCAGATCTCAGTTTGGCAACACATGACACTGCAGGAGAACTATTTCCCCACTTTATCTGGTTTATGCACACTTTAGCAAGTGACTCACCGGTGCTGGTGCTGTAGGTGCGAACAGTGGCGTCAGTCAGAGGCGGTGAGCAGCCCGAGTCTATGGATGCTGTGTCGTCATCTTGGGAACAGCCAGCCTGGATGGCTCTAAGGTAGCTGTGGCTGCGTGATCGGAAGCATGTTGGCATGGGCAAGTCTGGAGGCTCTGAGTTGTCCTGAGAGTGGGAACGGGAATCTCTGAATGTGGACTCGGAGCTGCGGTCCTCATAATGATGACTCATTTCCAGGTCCCGTAGCTGGAGGAAGGAAAGGTCAAGATTGGTAAAGATGTAGCAGCGGTGTAGCACGGAGAACAGTACTGTATGAGTGGATTCATTTTGATCACAGTAGCTGCTCCCAGTGCCGGAGGTGACCACTTACTGCCCACTGAGCCCTGTCCATTGGTGATACACACTTGATGGGATGCAATAAAATGACACCAGAAAAGTCCAAAGATGACAATAAGGCACAATTAGTGCTAAACCCCAGTAAAACCAGCCCCCTGCTTCACTTCATGATGGGTTTCTGAGCTGTCATTTCATCTCTAGAATCATTTTCATTTTTTGACATTTCCTACAAAGCCTGCTGTACAAGAACTGTCAACGTACAGAAAATAAAAGAAATGCCAAGGCAAGAGACATCACTTTGAAAAGTTTTTACTGTGTTTTATGCAGCAACTGCAGCCATTTCTGAGACTTGTTTTGAAGTGTGAGAACCAGCCTCATGGATGATGGGTTTCATATTCTGTTGATCGACAGACACAATGTGTTTGTAGCAAAGATATTTTGATGATTCAGTGACTGGTGAGTGCAAGAGAGGTGGCACAAAAGAAAATGAAGCAGAGAATCGGGTGGTTACAGCTCCACACCTTTTTTTTAGACTAAATATTAAATGTTGGGTATTGGTGATTTTCACTTGTTCTGATTCAAATTAATTTTGTTATAGGAAAAAGTTTTGAATTATACAACTTGACCTCAACAAGTCTAAATTGTAATGCATATTAAATTTCTTTGGTATGCTGCTGTGCAAGCAAATTAAAGCAATAATTTCATATATTGGACGAATTTGTTGTAATGTAGTGACCTGTCAGAGATTGGGTACAAATCCTGTACTAATAGCCTCCACTGCCTCATTTGACTAGTTCATTGAAAAAGAGCAGAGCCATTTCGCATAGTTGTTCATCATCTTTGTGACCTTGTCAGTGGGAGGCTAATAGCTCTTATATAAGTAGACGAATTAGACTTAAAACTACCAATGTCATTCATTTGGCTTTTAGGTTCATAACATTAATATGAGATACATTTCGAAAATAAGGATTCTTTGTTCACTGGGAGCTCATTTTGTCAGTCATTCAGGCTGTATCTGTGAAAAATGCTAATTATACTACGGAAATGAGTGCTCGTAGCTCATGGCAGACAAAGGGGTCTTTGAAACACACTGGTGATTTGAAAGCAGAAATTTGCTTGGAGCTAAGTGATGTAAATTTCAAGCAAGTACAAACGCATTTAACTCATTAGAAAAATATCTGCTGAGCTAATGAGAGAAACAGAGACGCAGACAGACACAGAGAAACAGAAAATCATTAGTTGGCCTCTGACAGCTGACAAATCCCACATTTAATTCATCCCTGTCTGTCTTCTCAGGGCAGGTACTGACCTGTGCGATGCAGCTACGTCTGCCCAAGGTGCTGCAGGCCTGGCTGAAGTCATCATCATCCCAGTTTGGCAAAGACGAGCCTGTACCCCCAATGCAGTCTAGGTTGTCCAGGCTGCGATTATTGGAGAGCTCTCGGAGAGATGGAAGACAGCTGGAAAGGGGAGTAAGATGAGAGGGAAAAAAAGATAAAGGAGATGTATTAAGGATATGAAATATAAGGAGGTAAATTAAAGGCGTTGTCAGGAGTGCATGAGGACATGTTCGATGAAAAAACAGTTGATGGTAATACACGATGACAAGGAGGCGGAAGGGAAACGTGGATCAGCGAAGAAAATGAACGATCAGCAAAACCAGGAATTGAAAGAGAGATAAAAAGAGGATAATAATTCAAGTTATCCCTTTCATTTCCACCATGGATCCACATGTCATCTATTCCAATTTTATCTCATTTGAGCATCAATCATTGTAGCATCTGAGCATGCAAAGCCAGTGATGTCAGGCAACGCATGTAAACAGCTCTCTGTGCCATCATGGTGCCAAAGACAAAGAACAGATTTAGGTTTACTCAAACAGCAGCTTTAAAGTCATGTTTTTACATATTCTTTGTTGGCACACAGTGATAGTTACATAGCAGTAAGCTGCCATGCCATGGTCTATGGTCACAGATGTCCCCTCATTCCCTCATTTGAATAGTGTCAAACTCAGCTACTTTTCACCTAAAAGCACTGGGCAGATGGTATTTACAAGCTTAAGGGAGGCTGGCAGTTGTTGGCAGCAGGGTATGAATTTGGCATTTGGACTTGCCACTAACTTTACAGACATCTGAGGGGGGCAGTGCAAAGTCATTGATTGTAAATGATCCAATCAGACATAAGCGTTTTGCACCACACCCCTGAGACGTGGCTTACAGACCTATCACTGACCTGCTCATTGACCTGCCCAGCTGGTGCAGAGAGGACACACTGTGGAGTGGAGACCACAGGGCATCCAGCTCCCCCTGCAACAAGGTGTAATCCAGGGTTCTGCTGCTCACGCCAATCAGGCTGGAGCAGACCGGGAGAGCAAGGGGTAGCATGGTCAGGGATTGGCAGGGGGAGTAGGGTTAGTCATTCAAGCACGCTTTAGGAAAGAATAAATCCTTAAATTTCTAAACATAGACTAAAGGGATTTGAAATATTATGTGGAGGTGTATATGTAAGGTATGCCTCTGTCTGTGTTTCTCAGGATGACGCCCTCTTGTTTTTTTTTACATCAACTCTCCATCTCTGATCCAACCAGATATATTCCCACTGTAGTGTGTAGCGATATTTTGACACTGCAACCCCCAAACTTGAGGACAAGAAAAACAAGCACTGCTTTATAGAAGGTACTGTCACAACCATTAATATCAAAAATAGTTTATTATACTATTATATTATTATTATTATATATTTATTATATATTACATACATTAAAGCTCTTGAAAGTTTAAGGTATAGTTTATTTTTCTTTATTTTATTGTATGTCAAAGCATGAAAATCTGTGGCAAAAGACAAAAACATATTGAATCATTAAAATTCCATCCTTTTTTTGTGCAAATCCGTGCTGACAGTCGTTTCGGGTGGAAACTAAGAAACACAGAAACAATTTTATCTTAGACAGCAGATGTCACTGCTGCCAAAAACTTTTTACAACTTATGGGCATTGTGATTGTTCCTCTGCAAATGTGTGAAACCCTTTGAGTTCTTGAGTAGAGATTACAAAACATGGCAGTTTTGTCTTGCTTTAATTAGTTTCACATGGCCTTAGATACAAATGAAAGAATGTGAATGCATTTTCATTTTCATTTTCATTTCATGAAAGGGCACACTGAACTCTGCTATGTCCCACTGCACCTGCATCACATATTGCACAATGTATCTGCTCCAGAAAGCAAATAATTCAAAGACAAGTGAGTCACAGTGCCAGTCAGTTGGAGAAATGAGGCAGATTTGTGTTTTTTTACTGGTTGAGTGGAAACAAAAGTCAGTGTCATATGTGTAACTATGCACTAATGTTGTCGGTATCCTCTTAGTTAGACTGATGCTTTGTGGGTCCAACAGTGGGAAGGTAAATCACTGACGGCAGTAAGGCTGGCATGTGGAGGACAACAGGGAGTCTGACACCACTTAATTCTATGCGTGAGTAAGCGCACCATGGACTGTGTGTACTTGTGTGTGTGTGTGTGTGTGTGTGTGTTGTATGCATTTGTATTTTTCCTGCATACTGGCATGGTGTGATAGTTTCCTTTCTGTACGCCCAGAAAAGGATGAGGGTGGGACTAATTTATTTTCTTTTGATTGTTGAGAGGTTGTGCCAATCAGTATTTATAACTGTGTGCTCTTATGAGTGTCTGGGTGTTACCTGAAAATCAACACTTTTTGTAGCCACACATTTTATGGGCCCAAATATTTACTTTTCATCTAAGTATATTTGCATACCAGATATAACTTAGGCCTTTAAGGTACACATTAAAAATAAAATGTTTTTTTATTTCTCAACAGATCAGGACTTGAAATTTTGCTTACTGATGTAAACCAACCTTTAATAGTATCAGAACACATGAAAATGTCATAATTGTCTGATGTTAGTCTCTTTATTAAAATATCTGTCCATCATTTTGGGACTGATAGCAGGTTGTGTTTTAAATTTTAATCACAGGGCTGCTTTGGTTTAAATTTGAATCATGGGTTGTACCTTTGACATAAGGATGTCTCTCTCTCTTGCTGTTGAATACTAATATGTACTTCATGATAAAGCTCAGTCTGTTGTCTTACTTGCGTGGGGGTAGCTGGTCGCTCAGAGACTGCTGTGTAGCCCTGAGGTAGCTCTGGCGGCGAGCTGCAGTTTTTGGCGAGGGTTTGGGGCTTCCCTCTGAGTCGTCGCTGTCTTCCATGTCTCCCATGGCCTTCACATAGCTACCACTGCGCATCCGCCGACATGGGATTTCATTGGCACCCCCGCTGCGCCCTAATGTGCTGCTCCAATCACCCTACAGGCAGCATTAGGGAGATAAAATTAGTCTTTAGTTTTTTTTCACAATATATGTCATTACCTTATCACTGTATGAGTGCTCTTGATAGGAAGGATACATTTATATTTTGTAAGCATTACATTCACTTCGGGCCTACTCACCCTTCGTCCAACCTGCAGGTAGTTGCAGGTTAGTTCCTGTTGGCAGGATTTGGACTTGAGCATGGACCTGTCCAGAGTAGCTGAGCCCTTCTGGATTACTTGTCTCGGCTGGCCCATGGTCAGTGTGGACCAGGACCCTCCTTTCATATAGTCATTATCATTTATTACCATTCTTCCTGTTCCACCTAGTCCACCACCTCCTCCATCCCCAGGCACAGGAAGCGCCTGATACTTCATGTCATTGCTGCTTTTGGAGGAGCTGATAGTGTTGTAGCCACTGTGGATGTATCTGCTCTGGCCCCCCTGGCTGTCGTGGCCAGTTGGTCGCCCCAGAGTCATCATGGCCATGGTGTTATGGTAGCTGCTCAAATCGCTGCTGTCCAAATCGTCTGAGCTCCAATAGCCTGACATGTTGGAGCGTGGTCGTCGCTTGGCAGTGGCTTCTGATTTTGTACCCCGATCTTTACTTTTAGATCTGCGATTCTGCTTCCCCCCGTCATCTGTGCCAGATGAGCCTCCACCACTGCCAGTGGAGCGTCCATTGACATTTCCCTTCATGTGTTGGCTCTCCAGTGACTGGGACTTTGCAAAGAGCTTCTGCACTGAGTGTAGCATGTAACGGATGCGACCAGGACTGTCTGTGCGCTGCTTGGCGGCAGCAACAGCAGACGTTCGATGAAACTGCAACGTGCTGAACCCGTCACGGCCTCCAGGTAGCTGCTTATCGAACTCCAGAAGACTTGGTGGTGCCTGGTTCTTGGTCATGTGATGCGATATAGTTGCTGAGCCACTTGTAATCATAGGTGTTCGTCCACTCAGCCCTGCCATGCCCATGCCCATGCCCATGCCCGTTCCCATACCCATAGACATGGATGTGCCCATGGTCCCTGTGCTTATCCCCCCGATGCTGTCCCCTGGTGGGGAGAAGTCAGACTGGTCGTAGGAGTTGTAGTGAATCCTGGGGAATGTGCTGCTGTTGGACAGCTGGTTGTTGAGGGGGAGCATGCAGTCTGGTGGGAGGGAGCCTGGGTTGGCTGATTGATAGAGGTTGGGGTCCATGGTGCCATAATGGTCCATAGTGGGGCTCAGTAGATAAGGGCTGCGTGGCAGGGTGCTGGTCCTGTGAGAGTAGAGGGTGTCTGGATGGCCTACGGAAGGATCACAGGAGTCAGACAGGTGTCTGTTACGGTTGGTCCCCAACCCTTTCATGGTGGCGAGGAGGTCCAACCCTCTAGAAGACCCCCAGGCCAAGTAGAGATGACTGATGACCTTGAAGGTGATTCCTAGAAAACAGGGACAAACAGGACAGGAAGACACAACACAAGAGAGAGGAAAGATGTTTAGAACTGGTTAATATACTATACTACTGTACAAAACATGCAAAACTAGACACAGACACATTCAAGCTCAGCCCACTTATGTGCCAAACCAGACAACAAACAGGCTAGCTGTAGGGCTGAGGGGGAAATACTGTGCACTGAATGAACCAGCATTGCTTCCCACAGCAAACATCTGTGTTAAAGTGCTCGAAGTGGATTGAAAAACAACGTGTGGGACAATGATGAGCTGTAGCAAGTGGGCCAGGGCATACATTATAGGAAAATGAACAATTGTTGGCAGTCATCTGTAACTCCAGACACCTCCGCAGCTATGTGGGGCTACAGTACATGCCAGCAGTTAGTAAACAAATATCACAGAGGATGGGAAAGGATTAGAACTGTAATTCACACAGCACAAACATTTCCATTCATATGCGCTAATCAACTAATTGTGTTTGCGTAGAATTGGGTTTGTGCCCTTTCATAAGAAAACAGGAAGCAAACAAAAAAGTTTAAATAATGTACCTGCTGCCCCTACTTGCCTCTCCACACATCCTATAGGTTAGTTGTGTTACAAAACAGCCAAATCTCTGCGGAACCCATTCTTTCAGCTTGTAGCACTCTTTCTATGCAGATTACTCCATCTGTTTCTCTGTCTCTCTCTTCCTTCTCTGTTACTGCTCTCTCCTCTTCCCACCTCCAGTGGGTATCCCTGGCGCTGGTCACAGAGCTCCTGTCCTATCTTTGCATGGTGAGCCAAGGATGGTGGGCAGACTGTCATAGTGAAACCAGTAAAGAGGATTTGACCAGTGGGTGGTGGGTTGCAGGAGCTGGCAGCTACACCTCCTTGTCCTCCTTGTCAAGCTGTGCCAATGCCCTGCTTGGCAAGGCAGCAAGGGTGGTACTTGTCATGGAAAATGAGATGATAATGGATGAGAGATGTTATGTAAAGGAAAACCAAAGGTAATAGAAATGTTTATGCTATTTATGCATTGCCAGTTATATTCATAAGTGGCTCCTTATCCAGTGTGGAATAATCACTAACAGAAAGATTATATCTAAAAGAATGCCAGGGAGCTGCCATTAAACCAGTTGGTATGTTCTATTCCTCAATTACAATTCTGGTTTATGAGGAATATATGAATAAATAAACTATAGTGAGTGTCTATAAAATTTGTGATTTGTTTTTATCATTCCTGCTGGACTAAAGGCCCTTTAAGGTACCTTTAAATCTTATGTCCAGCAGGACCATTATTGAAACACTATTCAAACCTTCACAGTATGTATGCTGCTTCCTTATCTCTGTTGGTGTAGTGAAGTGAATGCAGTTTAATAGATTTATATTGTTCGTCTTTGGGTCTACAGGTTATCTGACGCCCCAGAAAGGAATCTTTCCTTTACTAAAGCATGTGGACCTAACCAGAGAGCATTTTGGGCCCTTTACTGCTTGTCTCAGCTATCACAAATGTTTCCTGAATCTGTCATTTATCATTAGTCTTGGCAGCTGACATGTTTAAATCAGCCCCCATAACTCAAATGTCAAATATTCAGATCACGCCTTACATATTTTGGTGGATATGTAATATAGTTACACCACATTTTCCTCTCAAATTCCTCTCCAAGACTGATAAATAGTGGCTGTAGTGCACGAAAGCAGGCAGTATATTAGATATAGATTGGACTGAAAAAAAGAATGATGTATGAATGATAGATGAATGATACATCTTGTCATTAGAGCCCTGTAGAGTTCCAGTAAAGAAAACTGATAAAGGGCTTAAAAACTCAATCTCATCTTCACCACGGTACATTTATTCTTAATTTATCCAGAGGAAGTCATCTAGGCAGGCCAACGACACCCTAAATTCATTTGGAGCTGCTTTGCAAAACTTCAGACTTGTACTTTTTGCTATGGGGTGTCCTGGGGGCTGGCAGTCTAACCATGACTTCCTCACATTGATTCTGACCAGGCTTATTGCAGAAATACAAGAGAGATGAAGTAGAGATGAAACATAAACTAATACTGAGTGGAGGAGAAATTATTGCCCATTCATTTCTCTCACTTATATCTTCCCTGTTGAGGCAGGTTATTTGAACTGTCAACCTTGCAGTGAGTGGCTTTCATTTCTAAAAGTTGAAAATCAAATTGGAAACTAGTCTACAGTCCCCCAAAAACACATCTCAGCCTGGTCCTACTAAAAAACATTGTTAACATGTTGTAGGGGAGGTTTCTTGCTATAAATCTCCGTGCTCACCTTCAGAGAGCTAGAAATCTGGAGAAAATAAGATAATTATATGTTGCAGTGCAGACAATAAGTGACGAGACGTTGGATAGCAGCTCACTTACAAGATTACACTTAATTCACAGCACATTGCATATTAATTGTGATTCACTGTTTTCAGAGAAGGTACCAAAATGTTTTGTGTGTTACCTTGCTTTTACATAATGCACACACACATTACCTCAACACACTTCTAGCAATTAGCCATTTGCAAAAAATCTCCATATAAATTATAAGCCTGGCTTTCATGCCACCATTATTAGCATGCTGCAGGCACAGACTCATTTAGTGTCATTAACAGAGCCTCTCTGAGTGTCATCTCTGCTGATAGGGTCAAATCCTCTAAATCCTTTTACACCACATTAGCTAACTGCCTCATATCCTGTCGTGACACGCCACTCAGCTAAGCTTAGCATACCCTCCTCAATGTGTCAACCAGCATGGCTCAAAATGACAGTGATAGTCGCATTATTAATGGAGGCAGGATTGTAAACTGTACACTGCCAGTCAAAAGTTTTGAACACTTTAGCACATTTACAAAATGTTGGCTTTTTTGTTAACGCTCTTGTGTTGTAGATTATTATACTCTAAAATGAGAAAACACAGGTCAGGTAAAGCTTTGAGAGAAATGAGAAATGTGTGGGACTTTTGTATTTTATTAGACATGACCTAGAAATGGCCTCTCCATCACTCTAATTAAGGATTTGTAGCAGAGAACATACTGTGAATTTGTCTTGCACTGGCTTTAATGAAGCTATTTAAGGTGCTGATTAATGCATAAAGACACACTCCATGGTTTTATATTAGTGACCAAATGGCCCTCAAAACCATTAATTTCTATTAAAACATTATTATAACTATTGATTTACTTTTTCAAATTGTATCAACAATGAAATTCCAAAACATTGTTTGAGATTTAGCCAATTTTTTTCAAATACATATTCATATTTTCACATATTTATACAGTGCTTTCTTCAGAGTGCTCTGTCATATAATGGAAACATTGGATTCAGTGTTCAGTGTGGGTTCAGTGTGTCCACTGGGCAGCTAATGCAGCTTTTTCTAAATGTTTCAATTCTAACATTGCCCTCTAAATAAGAATGTTTTAGCTTTAAGTCACCAGGATGACGCAACATGCCTGGAAGACACTGCAGGTAATATGGTTTTTATTAGGCAGAGCTGTGTGAAAATCAACCCTGGCAGCTAATATTTATGCAAAATGTATAAACACCGATGTCAGTACGTAGGACACAATTCTGCTTCAGTATCGCTGCAAAGTATAATAACAGAGGTCAAGAGACATTTTGACCCTCAGAAGAGAAAAATAAAAGAATTTAGGTCAAGCTTCTGCATTCGTTAGCTCAGTGCTGGACAGACAAGTGTGCATGTGCATCTCCGTCTGTGCACACAAGAACTTTAATGTGTCTGTGTTTGTGTGTGTTTTGACACCCTGCTTGGAGCGTCTGGTGGCAGCATCTCCCTGCCTTGTGCACTGGGGAGCTGCCATCTGCTCTTCCAGTGGGAAAAGGGGCGTTTGGCACTGAGTCCAATTCATGACCTTACTCATTCTCTCAGCCACCGCAATCTGAGAGCCACAGGCAGTTCATGCTACCAACCAGAGGAGGGCGATCACACTCAATACAAGCTCGACTGTGTTTCTGCCAAGTTCCATCACTTTCTGATGTTTTCATACAGCATGTGGGGAGGTTCTTACTAGTTACAGTCAGAATTTACAGAAACAGTCAGTCACAGACTCTGACAGAAAGCATTGGAAATGTGATGAAAAGGTCAGAGTGAATGTCAAGTAATGCTTATAAATACTGATTAAAAGTCCCAGAGGTACACCTGAACACCTGAAGCACTCAATGTCTTTTGTGATGATAAATCAGGGAGTGAAAGTACATGTCTAACTTGACTTTAATATAAAAAGTCTCCATTACAAGTGAATGTCCCACATCTTCCTTAAGAAAAAGTGTGTCGATATCAGAAAAAAGTAAAAGCCTTTGTTCTACAGATAAATTGCAACTGTAACTGATATTATTATATACGACATTATTAGATAATGCTGATGCTGCTAATACTGATGCATCAACATTCAAGCACTGAAGCTGGTTGAGGTGGAAGTATGTATATAGGTATTTCAGTCTAGTGGTTCCAAAAGGAGTTGGTCACCCTCCTTAGATAAGTCTGAGGGATCCTGAGATGATAAATGTGCGAGGAAAGAGGAAGAGCTAAAGTTCTGCAACACAAAGTTGGTTTTATTTATTTATTTGTTTTCCCCTGAAATGTGAAGTTGAAGTATTGTAGTAGCATAAAATGGAAATACTTGAGTAAAGTGCAGATTCTACAGCATATGAGTAAATGTACTTTCCAACACTGCTAATATAAAAATATAGCACTAGTACAGGGGAACAATTTTTGGGGGATAAAAATGGTTTTATTGAATCAAAGAAGTTGTTAAATAGCAGCACAAAATAGAAATATAAAATAAACTGGGATATATTTTTGATCTTCAAAAACCCAAAGTGGTTGAACCCTAATAGGATCTTCTTGTGTAATAGTACCTAACCATTTTAGGGATATGTCAGTCTTTGCCTAGTAAGCCTATTTATCTATGTACCATCAGTAAACTGCAAATATGTCTATGAGAAGCATTAAATCAAAATTTCATTCATTTTAATTCCAACAATATTTACTCAATTCAAATATTGAAAATATGAAATTGTTCCAAAAACAAACAAATAAACAAACAAACAAACAAACGAACATGCTCCTGGCTCCTGGACAAAGCAAGAATTTCTATTCCCAATATTTTCATCCACACACCTAATTTTTTGCCATCCTGGAAATACTGCTGGAGGTGATTGCTAGATTCTGTATCAAAATGTCTCTGGGTTGTCTGTGTTGTAGGAATAGAGTTGCCAGGTTTTCAGACCGGTTGCCAGTTTCTACATTGGCAAGCCTATGTGCGGCCAGATTAAGATGAGAGACTGCGCAAAGGACATCATCCCCTCATCTGAGCAACACTATACAGGGAGGCAGTTTGTCAAAGCACAGCTCAGTCAGTGAGCCCATCTGCTCCATAGGCTTACAGCACTGCCCTGGAAGACAGGGTGGCGGCTCTGTGTGTGTGTTAGTGTGATGTGTCTAAAGGCAGTGTGTGTTACGTGCAACAAGGGAGGCGAATGCTTACAGACTGCTGGTGAGGAGGAAGGGACAGAAGGAAGTGAAGGAAAAGCTGTGGGGAGAAAGGTGTGGGTTTTGACAGCAGTGAAAATTAAAGCAATCTATAGGGAACGAAGAAGGTGTGAAAATGAGTAAACGTGTTGTAAACTGTGCACTAGGGAGGAGAAATATAAAGAAGAGCAGAGGAAGATGAGCGACAGAAATCAGCAAGTGGGGAGAGACATAGCACAGAATAGGAAGAACGAGAGAGGGTAGTGTCGAGAGAGTTACGAGTTCAGTGTTTTGCTCGGAAGCCAAATTTTTAGTGGAAGAGATCAGATGATGCTGGAGGAGGAGATGCGTGTCAGTTAGCAGAGTGTTTGATGTATGTGTTTATCCCAGAGAAGGTGTGAGGGTGTAAATGAGTGTGAATATGTGAGGCATATGCATGTGCAAGATAATAATTGCCTACGACCGCTTGAAAATGTAGAATCTTTTTAGCTTTGTTTTAAGTTGCGAAGCCTTGTTCAAGTGAGAAGTAATTGAATAATTTTGTCAGTCACAGAATGCCTCTGAGTGCTGAGTGTTTGTGAGCAAACACACAAAAACACTCAATGTATGTATGTGTGTCACGTAATTAATAATAAATAGTGTGTATATGTGTGCACGCATGTGTGTGTGAAGCGGGCTAACCTTGTCCTAATTACACTCTATCTGTTCCATCAGTGCTGTGCTCTGGCCTATTTTCACAGCTATAAATTTACCACTCTCCCCTCTGTTGTGATAGATGACCCACTCATTTTAGCCCATCTCTGAAGACTGTGAGCCAGAAAGGAAGTCAGTGAAAGACAGTGGCACCACTTCACTGCTTATGATGGCCAATGGAACTTTCCATGTCCTAAAAACTATTTCTGGGTATTAAGTTGGTACATTAAAAAGGGTTTGGAGTGACGTTGTTAGCGGTTTTTGTTTTTCCGGTTGAGGAAAGCCTTGTATCAAAAAACAGTGAATAAATTTAGGAGAGGAACGTGCCATCTGGAGTTCTCCAGAGTGTTTTGAGTGTTTTACATTTAGGAACATTAAGGAGCAGCTCTTCCTCGCTGTTGCAGTGTAGATTATTTATGAATTTGTAGTCCTAAAAATAGTCATAAAAGGTTAGCAGGGGTTAGAGACTTCAAATGCTGTGTATTGATGGGAATCTGAGGGACTGATTTTTAGGCACAGTTTTAAAACACTGTTCCTGAACTCTAATTTACCCTGAGTGGGGCAGGTGAAGAAACAATGGGTTGATGAAATGTTAAATTTTTATATGGCTTCGGTCTGTAAATGCGCCAAAATAACTAGCTGATTTTCAAATTACAAATTGTATTTTGCCATTTATCTCCACAATATGTAGGCTATACATACATCATATTAATATATTATTAATATATTATATTAATACTATGTATTTTTTTAATATGAATTTTTAAACTATTCAATGGATGTTAAGTGGCTGTGCGGGCTCAAGGATAATGCAGCCTAATCAGGCTGAATTAAATAAAAACACTGAGATCCCACTTGCAGGTTCTGTGGTTTTAATTTTTTTTTTTTTAATAATTTAATTTAACATTGAGTTATTTCTCAATCTATTTTATAATCAGCATAGTAAACAAACACAGACATGCTTTCTAAATGTTTGCTATACGGTTCAGGTCCAAAGCCAAAGACAAATCTGACCAAAACAATTCATCTGTATAAACCAGAGCAACTAGATTTAAAAATAATACAAGGGAAAGTGGAAACGTTTAATCCTCAAGCCATATAATGATATAAAATGTCACTTATTCTCTTGACCTTCACCGCTAATCTGTGTGGCAGCAGTTATCATGGCCATCTTCCAACATAAATCATCCACTCCCACCCCTTTGACCTTGTTGATGTCGCTTTGTGGATCTGTTGGGGCAGTCTACCTGTATGTGTGAAGGCAACTGTGGATAAACCCCACTGAGCACATCACCAGGCAGAGCAAGGCAAAACAATTCATTTAGATGGACTAGTGAGTATAATACTATTGTACAACTTCCTTCCATCATATGTATATATCTATATATAAAGTATATCTATATCTATATCTATATCTATATATCTATATCTCTATAGATATAGAGATATATATACACAAAATGTACTAATTTAGGAAGATACCCAGTTGATTTGACTCATTCAGACTCTTGAATCCTCATATTAGCCTTTTGGAATGCATTTTTGCACAAAGTGAGGACTATGAATTTCGTCTTTTATGAAAATAAAAAAAATTAATTAATGTTTAAGGTGGGTATTTCAGCAACCAAAAACTCTTCCCATATCCATATGGGCATGTTAGTATTGTATTAAGATGGACTTGAATTTAATAAATGTGAACCTTTAAAAAAAAAAGAAAAAAAAAAAAGAAAAGAAAAATTTAATCTGCAGGAAGCAAGAGTAGCGGGTTAGGTTCTTGAATTTGAACTGATCAAACACTAACCTCATAATATAATCAATCTGAACCCTATTTGAAGCTGAAGACACGGTGACCATACATGGCCTAGTGCTACTTTATTTGAGAGTGTATTTTTATATTTAGGAATAACACAGAGATGGGTGTCTATCTCTGGGTCCTGCACGCAGGGAGGCACAGAGGGGAGGAGAGGGTTGTGGGCTACAGCTGTGGCCTCTATCTCTAGATTCAGGGCAAATCAGAAGGACTAATGCAAACAGACATAGCATAGAATATTTTTTTATGAATGCACATATATTAAGCTGCTTGAATGCAAAGACACCATTCAAATACACGCTCTCATGCAGAGACACACACCATCTCCCACACACAGTGAAGATCCACTTCAAAGGCAGAAAGATCCCAGCACTATCTTTTATATTGAAGGCACTACATGCTCTTAAACTTTAAACCTCAGCTACTCTTTGATATCAAACTATCACACCAAATTAGCGCATTCTCTCTCTAATTATATGCTGTGGGAGTGGACATATTATTATTAATTAATATTTGTGGGCCAGGTCACTAGTCAGTCAGCCTTTTCATGTTTTTTAAACTAAAACCGAGGTCAACCTCCAGAGTGAGAGACAAGACGAGGTTTGATCTTTTTATCATGAGTAAACTTTTAAAAGACCTGAAAGCATTAATGAAAGCTCTCAAATCTTATTCCTAAGCTGCAGCTCAGTGATGTCCTGTGCTGTGTCTGTGAGTTGCTGCACTGCATGTGTGTGTGCTATGAGCAGTCACCCACAGCCTGTTATGAACAACCACAGCACAGCCATAAATCCCACCAGGATAAGCCTTAAACCTCACCCACTTCAAAATGCCCTTGGCCTGACACACAATAGCCACGGTTCAGTCTAATACATCCACATAGCCTTGACCCCCGCATAGGAAGCAGCAACACAATGAGATTTCCTGCTGTGAAAAGGAATAGGTGAAAAGTCACTTCCTGTGGAGATGTGAGGAGTGATCTTCTGACGGGCGGGAGAGGACAGGGGTCCCTTCTGGATGCCAAGTGGGTCAACCCTGCATTCATGCTTCACAATCCCCATGTGACGTCATAATAATACCCTAATAGCTGTGTGTCAACCTATCAACCAGTCAACGGCACACGGATGAGCCGTTGTCATGACAGTGGTCATAAAGCCAGCAGGACAGGCAGTGATGGTATGTATATACAGTTTTATATCACAGAGTGCTGACATTTTGTAGACGTGAGCTACAGCCTTCAGACTATGCAGCTGTTGTCCAAAGTCACATGGATGTATCATACTACCAAACGACGAAAAAATCTGAAGGCTGTCCGTCATTTTGAAAGATTAACACAGAGGGCGATCTACCGTAACATTAAGTAATTCACAACTCTGTCAGTAACCACATGTAGACCACCTGCAGTAGACCCACCTATCCAGTTGGTGGCGAGTGTTCATAGTAATTAGTTATTGTCTAGTGGACTTTGATCTCATATGCATGACCTTGTTGTCTAGCTGGCTTTAGCCATCACATAGGTAGGCTATATCGCTACATGGCCTATATCTATCTCAAAAAAAGAGTGTCTGAAGTTTCTCTAGAATGCTCAATAATTTCGATGTGGTTCCTAAACGAGGTGAAAAAGAGGAATTGATGAGGTAGAATGAAGGACAAGCAAGTAATACTAATAATCTTTATCAGCCAGCGGCAGCTAATGTTATGGGGGAAGCAAGTGGCAGCAAGGGGGTAAAAATAATTAATCTAATTTGTGTGATGAAAAGTGACCTTTTCCCTCCATGCCCTTATAAATGCATAATCTGTAAGCATATGAAATGTTATTGAGATCGAGATGTTCTTGAAAATATTAAATATACCTCTATAAAATGATGGGTAATAATAGATGTGATGGAATTTTGATGACACTGTCTGTCAAAATGATGGACAACGAGGAAAGTAACATCTGCATATTACATGTGACTTCCAAGTACAACATACTTTACAAAAGGTAAAAACGTACAGCTGAGGTTGAATGTCATTAGTTTTGCAGGTATCTGGTACTAAAGCAGTGAATGAATGTCTTTACAAAATGTTATGGCAATCCATCCAATAGCTGTTGGGAAATTTATTGAGTGGAAGTGGACTGACCAACAGGTCAACATCCCCATCTTGAGAGCCACACCACCAACATAGCTAAAAATCTCTTCTTGGACCTTTGATTGGTTTACATGCACTAATCTTGAGTCTGTGGTCCTCCAGCATTATTGATGACGCCTTCTCAGACATCATAATACACTCTGATTGGTGCTGTTTGGTTTGAAATCTTTCTATGTTTAGGTTTCTTTCAAATAAAGCAGTGCACTTGGTTGTTGAATCTGACTTGAAGAACCATTGATTGTAAAGCAGCCTGTTCATGATGTGAGTCCAAATATTGTTGATCATCTTTACCCATTCTGTTATTTATAATTATAAATTATAAATAATAATAAATTATACATTTATAAATAAGTGGCTGTTTTACTACATTATAAGCCTGCTTAATCAACTGGCTCCCATGAGGTTTCCTTCCCACTGTGGTTTGAATATCACCACTGAGACTCATTACCTTGTTAAACCGCACTGAAGCAGGTAACGTGGATCTTTGCTGATAGGATTTCTGAGTCAGAGAGGATGTTGACCTTGACATTGTAACACTGAGTGACATTAATTAATTTCTTCTTCTATTCACAGTTTGAGTGGGCAGTGTGTGTGTTTCGAGTGAGTTCGTTCTGGTATATTAGAATATATCCATTTAACAAATGTTTTCTCTGCTGTGACTCATCTAAAAATATACAGATTTCAGAGTTGAAGGCACATCTCATCTCTGGGGATAACCAACGATTCATCTTTGCTTTTCAGACACCATAAATAACAAAAGGTAGAACTGGTTCACGTCACATTTGAAATCTGTTTGTGTGCAGCAAATTAAAAGCAGCAGTAAATGGCATGAAGTAATTCTGATACCCAGATTATATTCAATGTGTAGGACAGTTAAGAGCACTTTTACACTGTCCTAGTCAGACTAAAAAGTGTTTCCATGCCTGCTTCTTACTGTCTGCACCCATGAGAGGCTTTTTAATAGCACAGGATGAGCACTTTATAATGCAAGTGCATTACAGGAGATATGAGAGAGGAGGGAAGGAGTGAAGAGACAAAAGAAGTTCTACACTCTGATTCAGGAAAATTGCCACAGTCTCCTTGTCTTTGTGTGCAGACAGCTAGGAAAGAGTAATGCATCAATCACAGCTGTCCTTTGCAGCCCTGCTCGCCTCCCTACATTCACATTCACAAAGTGAGCTCAGCTTTGATCATAGTGTTTCAATATTGTGGTCGTATCCTTTCTGTCTTTCCTCTGCAAAGCTATCATTGATCTGATTATCCCCTGGCAAATGCCGCACGTCTCGCTTTGACCTAAAAAGGAAAGCATGAATTAATCCACCACAGAGAAGGCCGTATGGTTAATTTGTTATCAAGCCACGGTGCACCTTTTGTACGTGGTTACTGTACAAAAGCCGCTGTCAATGCAACCTCGAGATCCAATTCTAACACCTCTAGCATGGCCTATTGTGAGTGTGATGTCAGCTACACCCTCTCATCCTCAACCCCAGGGAGACTCCCATCCGGAGCCTTATGGGAAGGATTGAGAGGAGTCCTGTGATTGGAGCTTCCTGTTATCTCCTAACCACAGCAACACGGCTGGCAGGACCTCTGCTTCTGGAGGATTCTGGCAATATGCGTGCACAAGTGTGGGTTTGCTGAGGTGTATATGTGCCTGTGTGTGTGAATCAGGAGCTATATTTGTATGCAAACATATGTCTCAGAGTGCATGTGTGTATGTGTGATACAGGAAGTGAGGATGTAAATGCTTGAGAGGAACTACAAAGACAGAATGTTGTGTGAGATGGCATGAAGGATAGTGGCTTGACATTGAATATGTGGACGTGTGAGAAGTGGTCATGGTGGGTACAATGCTTAAATTAAATCTGGTACAGTACCATGTATACACTTTCAAATTTCCAATAAATGGCAGAATGGAGAAGAAGCCATATTTAAGCCATCCCAAGACACTTTCACATGTTTATGGACGAGGTTTGTACAACTTGTGCTATTTAACAATTCTAAGACCCTAACGAATACATGCACCCGTTCCATAATAAACATGACATAATCCTACAGCCACATTGTTTAGTGATCTGTGATCTTATTCCATCTATTTCCTCATTATAATTACATTGTTAGATGTACAATAGCACCAGACCAGGACTAAAAATCACGGCAAAAGTAATTTCTGTCTGCAGTATAATTGAGTAATAAAAGTATAAATTGCTGGTGTTGTAAGAATATCACCTATTTCCTATACAAAACCACTTCTTTTTATTTTCTAGATATGTGTGTCTGATAAAGGCAGGCTGGTGGATTTTAATTGGAAACAAGCTGAAATGTACTTTTTGCGCTTGCAGATGTTTTGAAAAAGTAAGACTAAAGCTGCACTAATCAATAATTTTGGATGGAACAATGGATCAAATTGGCTGCTCATGGTGACAAACCCACCAATAATTATCAAACACTCCTACAGTCCTCTGTTTTAAAGAACTTTTGAGCCACTACCAGATTATTATTATTATTATTTTGCTTTTACAGTTTGCAATTTTATTGTTTTGGTTTAGTCACACAACTCTCATTAACTTTGTTTCCAGTTGCCGCAGGGAGCAGTTTTCATTGAAAAAGCGAGATACTACAAAGACAAAGTCAGCGACTATAACTGGTGAACATAATGGATCATTTGGCTGCTAAGGAGTCTGATATTTCCCTCAGGAGTTAGTGGAGTCCAAAACAGAGGGAAGGTGAATATTAAACTGCCAGGGGTCAGAAACACAACTCTCGATGATAATGTTGCTCTGTGTCTGCAAGTGTAAATAGGAAACTGGTTCTTATCATACTCACCACATCAAACAAATAAAGTGATAATAGTTCAAGAATGTCTTTACAACTTCTTGCACTGGAAATGATAGAGGTCTAAATTGATAATTTGTTGTCTGGGCCAGAGTTTACTATAAACCCTATATGCTATAAAACGCCTATACAGTTGTTCCTAACATCTCACATTCTTATCCGCAGTGATTCTCGGAAAGCTGCAGCTTCTTATCTGTGCTGTAAGCAGCACTGATCGACTACACTGCCTCGAGAACTGCTTGAAAGCTACAACATCAGTTTCCAGGTGTACAGAGAGCCAGGTCTGCCGGGTTTTAAATGCAAGCACAGAAGCTTCTGGAAAACTCGCTGGAAAGCTTCACATCCTCATCCATTATTGATAGCGCCTTAAGCCTTCCTTGTGCTCAGGATGACAAACTAAAACCAGAAGTGGCAACTGTGTAGCATAATACCGAAGGAAGGGTTGTGTTTGAAATTTGAATTTCACTAGTTTGTCCTGCAGTGAGTCATCCTTTGATGTCCCATCAATGTGTTTGCAGGGAATAGCAATTAGCTACTAATAAATGATGTCAGTGGTGAATCCTGTCCCTGATGCTTAGTGAGGAGAAGGCAGTTAAAGGTTAGGGGTCCAAGGCTGTGGCTGTGTGTGCATGAGTGCTTGTGCCTGTGCCTGTGTGTGTGTGTGTGTGTGTGTGTGTGTGTGTGTGTGTGTGTGTGTGTGTGTGTGTGTGTGCGCTCAATTACAACTTTCAGTTCAATTAATTTAAAAGCAACATTACCAGTTGAGTGCTGAGGTCAGGCAAAGGACTTACATTGGCAGCTCATTTCTCAGAAGCCTCGATCTGAGTAGGAGGAGGGTTCCTGAAAGAGATACGAGCAAAACTGTGTCAGTGTTTGTGTGTGCTATGAAACCATACAACCGTGTCATGCTTTACTTGTTAAACGACAAGAAAACCTGAGCATATTTTGCTACAGACACACACACAGACACACACACACACACACACACACACACACACACACACACACACACACACACACACACACACACACACACAGAGCCAAGGATAAGGCTTTGCCATGCAGTAATGCCAATCGGGTTAAAATAATCTGATTGAGAACCAGTGCTTGAAGGCAACTTGTGTTCAGGCTCAGGCCAGCAAAGTATCAGCGAGCAACACCACCTTGTTGTCTACTTTACTCTTCTCTGCCCTACTTTCTCTCTCTCTTCCTTCTCTCCCACACCTTGGAGGGTAGTACAAAGGCACCGACTCGCTTTAGCACATTTCAATCACGACAGTCTCCCACTCATCCATATTCCAGTCACCTTTATAACACCTGCAGTGCTACAGAAGCTATGACAATGTTGGATCAGGGCTCTTTTCACCACAGGCCTCTGCAAACAGTCGTACACTCACCATGTGTCCTGTCTGATAACACTACAGAGTCAATGCTCAAGAGTTTGATGAGTGCCTGGTCACAAGATTGTGTGTGCCTGTGTGTGCATTGGTGTGTCTTTGGACATTACAGTATTTATGTGTATTTGACTCTAGGCTTGAGTTTATTATATTTATTTTGTGATTCCTGTGTTATGTGTATATTACAACCATGTCAAACACACTACAAACACTGTCACTATTTTCTTTTTATCATTTCCACTCTCAGAGAAGGAGCTCAAGATTCTTTGCACCAACTACAAAGGCTCGATACTTTGACAAGTGCCATATATAGGAGAACTGTATCTGTTGGAGGACTCTCTCTGCACTCACTTATTTTGCATTTCCGATTCCTTTTTCACTGGAAAATTCAGTGAGGAGACGCCTTTGTTCATCAGTCCCACAAGCACTCAAATATACAGTGTGTAGAAAGGTATAACCTTGATGTCAATATTCAATTGCTGCTGTGTTCACTGTTTTATGCAGCTGTTTTATTCCCATACACATATTCAACTCACAGCATGAAAACTATGGGATATTTGCTCTGATATTTTAGCCATTCATCTGTTGGTAAGCTTTGATGGTGGCAAACATGCAACGGTACACTAGAGAGTGGATGGCACATAAACAACAAGTATTCAGTGCAAAAAACATAACAGTATCCCCATAGGAACCTGTTCCTGTTTTTAAATGACGCATAGATAAATATCCACAAGGTATAGTTTCTAATTGTACACACAGATCAGTTCATCTTGAACAAACACCTCAACTCTCTGCAGATCCATTAGTAGGGTTTGGAAGAGGTCAGAATTGTCTCCAAACCCGATAGTCCAGCTTCAACAAGATGAATGTCACTTCCTTTTATAGTTAAACAAGCACTATTCATAGTATGGTAATTGTACTACAATTATACAGCACTTTTCCATCTTAGGACATAGTGATTTAGAGTTTCAATATCTTGCTGAAGGACACTTAAACACGTGGACAGGAGGAATCAGATATCACAGCTGTGATTAATGGACAACCTGTAAACCTCCTCTGAAACCTTTTAAGGATGAGGATGAAGAGACTCACATCATTGAAATATTCTGAATAAAGGCTTAAAAGTCAGTAAAATAATTGTGCTTGTGTTGGAAAATTGCTCAGACCTCATAACCTGACTGCGCCTGATGGTTTGTTACACAGAATCATCTGGGAAGTTGTCATTGCAACCATGTTTGGACAGGCACTTTCAAAAAATACTCAGCACCGTCAGATCAACAAACCATATAACGTAGTCAAACTCTTACAGAAGCCAAAAGCAAAAACATCTTTTCTATCGACAAAAGCCTGCAGTGCTATTCTTTTCTCTTCTTTCAGTGAAGCAATACTCTCCAGTTCTGACATAACCGCCCACCCCCGTAGCTGCTAGTATTTCCTCAAGGACACAGATTGGTCCATTTCCACTGAAGTTGGGCCACTAACGCATAGACTGAAGCCTGGCAAGATAGATTCTTGCGTGATGTTATATTGCCTTGCAAGGTTACCAACCTCAACCACAAACACCTAAACCATAAACACTACCACTTACTTAAACTTATGATTTGGTCAGGTTTAGGCCCCTAAAACTACTTCTACCCATTTTTGACTCAATTTGACTCATCCATCCTGACCGCCTTCCTCAGAAGTTTTGTGCTGCTCAAACACTGCGCTACTTTTGCATTTGCTTCATAGTGAGAATAGTCATTATACGAATGCAGGATGAACCTAAAATGAAACCAACAGTCAGTGATGGCTTGAAAATGTTAAGCTGTCGCTCTGGTTGACTTCAATAACATGATACTGCAGCATGCCCTGCAGCCAGCTTTAGAGGTGGATGCAATAGAAAATGTCATGTTCCTCGGCCAGACCAATCAGAATGGCCTAGATGCACCACTCTGCCCTGAACAGCCACAACCATTGTAAAATTTGTAAAAACAATTTCAGGACAGAGTCAACAAACACAAAACTCAAAAGTGCTGTGACCTTTAGCAATAAAATGTCAAAAAAATTGCACAGACACACATACACACACTTCTTAGCGGTGTTAAAGGTCGGCTTCAAGAAGAAGAATCATAAGAACAGGAACAGAATCCAGCACCGCCTGTTAGTAACCATCATACATATGGATTGCTTTAATTGTATACAGGGAATAAAAGTGATTTTAAAGCAAGAAACCCCATGACTGCAAATGTGTGAGATAAAAATAGTGTATGATAATGGATAAAGCTGGTTCTCCCTCATTTTTTCCATGTACAGCCGAAGCTACATCAGGAAGCCATTAGGGTTCCCTACTTCCGAGGAGAACAGACATTCACACATTTTTAAACTCATTCATAAAAGCACAGATGAACTTCAATAGAAGACAAATGAAGGGCACTTTATGTAGTTTTTAGGATTGAATTGGGAATGGGAATCATGCCAAACCCCTCTTCTCTCACTTCATCACACTGCAGATTCGACGGACTAAAGTCAAACTGCACTTCACGGCACCGAGTTTGTTGGGGCAGAGTAAGATAAATTAGAAATGAGATTGGGAAACAGATTGAGGCATCAGACCAGAGGGATCTGCTGATTGGGCTCTTCATTTTGGGAATGCATTATAGATGTCTGTTCACTGGCTGTGGAAAATCTCTCTCGCTGATGGAAATTGGCCTCAGTTGAGAAACAATTACATTTGATTAGATGTTTCGGATTTTGCAGCAGAATTGAGTGCATTGAAGATTGGGGATTACTTTTTACCACAACAGATGTCGGTTGTGGAACGGTTGTGTGTGTTCTGTGTTGTACTGCACATCCAACATGCAGCGGCTGGCTAAAGAGTTAACACTGAAAATACAAAGAAAAACCTAGTGTTTCAGCGTTTTTACTCATATAGAACTGTGTACTGGCTGTGTCCGCATTTGGATACTAAATAGGAGCAAGTACAGGCACAGCCTTATTTCCCAGATCAGCACACTGACCATTAACTTATCTTAAATGGATTGTAAAATTATTTTTGACCCACCTAATTCCAAAATGCTGGAGTGAAAGCCAAGTTGGGGAGGTAATTGGTTCTAAATGAAACAATCCCTTGTCGTCACTTCTCTACCATGAAATCCAGTTATGGCAGGACCTGAAGGTCACTATATCCAGGTGCTTTGTAAGCCAACAATTGCCAATTAGAAGGGTCTAACTGCAGCATGTAAATTGTGCACAGAGTTACATAAATGTTGTAGGAACCAAATCGATCTGAAGAGGAAAACGCTGGTGTAAAGGCCAGCAGACATGAGAGTCCTTTAGAAATCTGTTGGGCCATTTCATGAGGATAAGGATGAGAACCTCTCCCACTTACAAAATTTGTAGTATTCAGTGAGCAGATGGGAGGCAACTTGAGTGTGACTGAAGATGAATCCCACAAGTGAGGCAGTGTGACAACGCTTTTGGAAAGAATCGCACGCTCATTCCAAAAATCTCTGCATGTTATAATTATGCAAATGACTCAGTAGCTGGCAGCGGATATAACGACTGGATTAAATGTGGTCACTGCAATAATTGAAGTTGTAAGTGTGTGTGTGTGTGTGAGAGAAACGGGGTGAGGTCTGAGTTTATATGACAACAAAACATGTGCCAACGTTATGTCCATTTATTAATGCAACTTTTGAAAACAGTCGTTTTTAATCCCGTTGATCTTGGAATAAAGACAGTTTGGGTAATATCAGTTTGCTACCAGCTGAGGCATCTTTAATAAGAGCAACCATTTGGTGACAAGTAGATTGTCACAGGATTAAAATTTACAATTGATGTCCTGGACAGCTGTTTGCGTCTTTGAGTGAACAGATGCTGCATTATTCATGGTAATTTTTAAGTGGTATTGTCTTTTTTCTTCTCTGGCTCTTACTGTATTCTGAGGAATGCTGTCTGGAATTTCATGTCCAGGAAAACAGTCATCGGGTTGCCATGAAAACAAGGTGCTTATATTCTTTCATGGCTAATTTACTATACAAATGCATTATCATATTTTATCTTAACTTGGGGAAATTAAGGCATAAACTTTAAGAAAAACTTTCTTGTAAAACAACAATTTAATATTTTTTTTTACTTTACTTGGGCAAAATGAAAGAGTTCTTTAAATTGAACAAAAATATATGTGTATGATTTCAGGGCCTACTAGTTACTACACGTCAACTAAAAGTACAGAACTCTGCAGCATATGAGTAAATGAGGACTACCGTCTGTTTTCATATTCGTTCTTTGAACTTCCTCCATGCTCTGAGCAAGGGGATGCAGTACAGAGACAGAAGTGCAGGAAAAACAGCCAGCTCAGCCCATTCTCGGGGCTAAAAAGTCACAAACAAGAATAAGTTAAAAATTAAATTCTTTCAGTGGATGCCAAGTTTTTGCTCTTGCCCATCTTTGGAACTTTAATGAGTTTGCATTTGGTTTCAAAAGTTTGAAATAAACCATTTAGTCTACAGGGATGCAGTGTCAGTGCTAGACAAAGATCAATTGGCCTTTCTCTTTATGTTTTTATTAGACCTTGAATCAACCCACACAGACCTCATACAAACGCAGTACAATCTCACTTAAATGCTGCCAGTATTCATTACTCTGTAGCTTCCAGAAATAGCCCGCACATTCTCAAAGGCACCATCACATACATTTATCCCAAACATTAATCACTGATGTCCCCTGACATCATAACTCATACAATACTAATAAATTATTAATTAGGTAATAAAAAAATAAATTAGGTAATTAGATTCTCATAATTTACTTGCAATTGCAGTTAAGTGTTAAGTTATTACATATTTGGACATATATCCATAATCACATTATTTCCTTCCGTGGTCCATTTTAAATACAGTTAGTTAATATAAGCTGCATTTACCTGCAAATGTCTTTCATTTTGATTTTCAAGCTCCCAATTTCTGCATAAACCGATTTTTTCTTTGGTTATAATTTTACAGGTGATCAATTTTAAGGTAATATGGTTGGAGGCCTGCTGCTTTAGGCAGGTTTTTCCAATCAAAAAGTTCAGATAACATTTTGAAACAGTTATTTTTTCTTCCATTTCCTGTAGATGTTTCAGTTTGATCACCAGCAGTTTCCTCTAGACAGGATTTCATTAAATATAATTGCTTTAACATTATGTCAAGTTTGCCCTTGATATAATTCTCTGTTGACACAATTCTTATATAGCAGTCGTATTTCAAACCCTGTTTGAGCTTTCTGAAAACCAAAACACGGTAGAAGAGAAGTAACTAAAGAGAATTTATATTTTGAGCAGGTCAGTGTTACGTTCAAATCCTTTGCTCTAATCCCCCCACATATAAATCGAGAAATTACTCTTTGTACATTCACAAATTTGCACTCAGCACATTTTTGAAACAGTGAGTACATTTATCTGATGATTCTACTTTGTTACAATATGATATGGACATATTGGCAATTGTACTACTAATATATAGTACATATTTTGGTTTAAACTGATATTAAGGAATTGGCAAATAGCTTGTGAGGTTTTCATTTATATTTCCAATCATTTTATGTTAATGTTGTATGCACATTTATGACTACATTGATGTATCAGTTAATGATTACGGTGTATACTGTAATGTTTATGAAGGTAGGGTGCATTAACTGTCAGATACAGGGTGGCATAATCTAAAATTTACATTCTTACAGAGCCTGCACACCAGCCAAGCTTTTACTTTTCTTTGCCTCTGTCATTATAGGATGAAGAAGCTTAGATCCTGAGGAACCTCTGGGGAAAACTGGCTGTTGACAGAGAAATTGGTTCCTTTTATTTCCTAGAATTAAAATGTATCAATCAATTAGGTGTCCAAATAAATCAGAGAGACAACTTAATTAGAATAAATTAGTCTTGAAACGCCAGTCCCTGGTCTTGTTCTCTAAAGTTTTCCAAGCTCACTCTAAGTGCAATCAATATGTAGCTATACCTTCTTCAGCTATTTTTATTGTTTAGAAGTTGGGATGCTAGAGTATAGAGACAGAGCCTTATATAGAGTCATAAAAGATTAACTACCTTTGGCTCAGTTGTTTACTTTACAACACTCATGGACCAACCAGTCGATGTCTGAGACTGGATTGAACGTCAAGTATTAGACATAAATCTTGCAGTGTGCCGCCTTCAGCTGTACCTGTTACAAGCCAGAGAATCCATACATGTTTCAGCCGTGGATGGTCGAGTGGCAGACGGTGTAAATGGAGACTGCTGGTAAAATGCAGACCGACTGTGAACGCAGCATGCTAGCTCTACAGGACCTGGCTCAAGAGAGAGATACACGGCCTCCAGCCAATATGTGTGCACGCACGCACGCACGCACGGACGCACGCACGCATGCACACACTAAGCATACTGTACATACGGGTTTGTGCATGGATACCTTTATTAAAGAACAACAACACATGTACACAGTCACACAAATACACACAAACGTGCATCTCAGGACACGCACCTACACATGAGCAGACACACACATTCACACAAGGGAAAGAGAAGCAGGCGCTCAAGGCAGACAACACCTGTCTCTCTCTGCCTGTCTGTAGTCGATCTCTCTCTGGTGCTGCAGTTGCAGCACAGAGTTTAAAAGTTGAGGAGAGAGAAACTAAAATAAAGCCTTATTTTGCATCATCAACCATAGACACACAGACACACAGACACACACACACACACACACACACACACACACACACACACACACACAAATGACCAGAGTCACTCCATTGACAGATGGACAGAGGAAGCAGTGACACAGGAAAGGAAGGATGGAAATAGTGACTTGGACTAAATTATTACATTATTTCTTCAGATTGCTTTTAAGTGTCAGTAATTTATCTCTGCTGCCTACATGTTTATGAAGTGGAAATTGATGGTAATGAAAGCCCACTTTTCTTTTTATTTTCTAACTGTGAAATGATGTGTCTACATCTGTCTGTGTGTATGTGGGAAGTATAAATGCATGCAATTCAACGACTCGGAAGCTTTTTTTGTGAGTGGATGTGTTTTGTGTACAGTTTTGGGTACTAATTAGTTTGAGAACTGTTTGATCGGGGATCTATTTAAACTGCTTCCTATGTTTCATGAGAATGGTATCCAGTCTATTATAGATTCATTAAATTAGTCTACAAACAGCACATTCTCTAGCCTGAACGTGTCGTGGCTCAATGGACCAATGGTTGTGTCTCACATATGTGAAAATAACAGGTTCCAGGTGAAGGCTCATGTAGGAGAGACCTGCCAACAATCTGCAACTGGTCCTTGCTTTACTGCCAGATATGTTGCAGAGCCTGTATGCCATATTACACATTTGTATGTACAAGCTAGGAGACACAATGTTTTCTTGTGACAAATCCTGTAAAGATTTCATCCACAGTTCAGTAAAAATATTTCAATTAATGGCATGTTTGTATAAACAGACTTCACTGTACTCAGTACTACTTTGAACTAAATGCTAATGTTAGCATACTGTTAATGATCCTGTTTATCAAAACTTAAAAAACACAATAACAATGCTAACATGCTGATGTCTACCGTGTTCACCGTCTTAGGTTAGCAAGCTAACATTTGCCAATTAGCACTAAACACAAAGCACAGCTGAGGCTGATGGGAATGTCATTCGTGAAAGTTTGATCTACTGATGGCACTAGATCAAAAGTTACAGGAAGTTATTAAAATGTATCCTGTGGGTGACATGGATGTCTGAACTAACCTTCAAAGCAATCCATCTTCCAGTTAGATATTCCACTTTCAACCAAAGTGGTGGGACACCAGACGCACAGACAGACACTGCCATCCATTGAGCACTGCCACTAGCATGGCTAATGAAAAGGCAGAGGCTCACTGCAAAGTCATTTCCATCACACACACAGACAGGCAGACACCTACTGTAGCAAATGCAATGTCTGTATGGTAGATACAGTAGCTGTAGGCCTGTTCCGAGCTTGAGTCAGTGACTACAGTATAGCAGGTCACAGCTGCCAGCTGAGCTCTTGGACCAACCAAGATGAACTAATGTCAATAAAGCAACCAGGGAACAATGTGGCCATTCTGCCTCTCAGCAAGGTTGCTGAATGGCAATGTAGGCAATGGTAAGTGAGCCTCGGGTTAACAAGTGTCCACATCAGGCCAACCAGTCTGTGTGAGTACTGGGTGTTGCTGGTAACAGGATTATTTCCCATGTTGTGATGGGACTATGCAATAAAAACATCACGATAGAGAGATGTGTTGCGATTTAGTTTTATTTTCCGCTATATAACAAGGTGTGAATAGAATTACATCACTGAGCCATGAAAACAAAGACGCAATATGACACCTTCAATTTTCAATTATGCTGGCAGGTAGCAGCCATTAAGCTGCAATTACTGTTATTAAACTCTCTGCTGTCTTTATTGCAGGATGAAACTCAGGAGACACTTTCCAAGCCCCAGTGGGAGACAGAGATATATACGTGTAACTGAATAAGTTACATTCAATAACAGCCCGTTGAGACCCATAGCATTACCAATGATGCTATTACCGCTGTCTGGAATATGGCTTACGGTACTGTCAACAACCTGGCTATGGCGGTGATTCTCAATTTAACATCCTGTTTATTGGTTTAGAGCAGCTGCTGACGGCAAAAAGTCGAACCTCATTCTCTCCCTGCCACTGTGATATTGTTAGCCTTGAACACAACGTCACCAGGCCCTTTGTAAGTTACAGGCCAGCAGCATGCCCATTTGAAAAGAAAGAGCAGAGTACAGAAGAAAGTAGGCTGGGGTGGGGGGAGGGGGGAATAAAAACCTAACTGAAACAAATGATGTGCTTGCAGCACCTGACCAGACGGCCCAGATTCATGAGAGTCGAAAGATGGATGAGTGTCGGTGGGGAGGCTTGCACGAGAGGAGGGAATTGGATTTTACAGAGGCAAACAAGATGGATGGATGCAGACCAAGCCACCCTGTCTCCTCAGTTAGTGGCTCTGCTGTCTGATACCTCAGAGAGTTTGGTGAGAGGAGGGCCAGCACGTCACATTTAACAGACAACAAGGAGGGAGGACAGGCGTACTGGAAAGTAGGACAAGAACAGGCCGGCCTACTGTAAAAGCCCATGGGATGTTCATAGATAAAGAAAGACCACTCACACTGACAGCAGAGTGCTGCATTTACTGAGCCACAACAATAGCCTCTTCAGACAGCAAGACAGCAAGAAAGCAGTGCTGTGATTTTAAGCTTTCATTAAAGTTGTTTGTTTATGTGCTATTTATATTGCGGCAATGGATTAGTCACCAGCAATATTACAGGTTTGAGGTAAAACTAAGTATTGTTTACCTTTTTCCTTTTCACAATAGCAGTGATTTAAAGTGGCCTGCGAGTCACATGTTGTAATAGCTACTGAGGCCTCAGAGACCAATGGGCAGCACACAGGGAGGTTACAATCTTAAAATATCTCAAATCAAAAGCTGCATATATTCATGGCCAATACAGACACACTGACATGCAATTAGCTGAACAGCCTCAAGGTTATTACAATTCAAAATCCCCCAAGACAAGAAGTGTTGGGGTATTGACGTTTTATGCTTGTTTGACCTGCAAAGGACAGCATAGTTGCTAAGTGCTCACTTTGCTGGGTTAAAAAGTCACTTTTTTCCACCATGATTTAATAAACAATGCAATCCAATTATATTTATCCTCCCGTTTTCACAGAGATAATGCCGAAGAATAAGCAGCTTCAGTAAAACACGTTAAGTGAGGAAACAGGGACAGAAGGGCATGCAGAAGAATCTAGGCTAAGTACAAAAGGTTTCAATATGCTTTTCCTCAGAATAATAGTCTCTAAATGGTCCATGTGTGCCCTGAAGTCTGCCTTGTGTTTTTTCTCCCAATAAAGACGAGCATGAAGCAGACATCTGGACACTCTTCTAGGACTGGCTCAAACATCTGCTACAGCTCAGCTGCAGCAAGATTGTGTGTGTACAACTGTGCAGGTGTTCCTCCAAGAATACACACTCAGATTTCTCGATGCTAGAAATTGACATAATCACTTCATTTGAGTCAGTTGTTTTGCTGGGAGGGACAGGCAAATGATCAGTAGCTACCATTACTATAGACAACTGGATTCATGACCACCTGCACCAACGCTTAACGTTAAATGAATCTAAAAAAATACATTTTCATGAGAGGGGGCAAGCGGAAATGTTTCTGTCTTAAGCTCTGTTGAGTGACAATGTGATTAGAAATGATATGTTTGGAATGTCAAAATTGGAGGAAAGTAATCAGTAAAATTTGCATTGTTTTTGTGCAGTTGCTCGTGGAATTTGTCTAATGCAATAATTGTGCACCTTTGATTGCCCTTTGTTGTTTAGCAATCACTGCAAGTGGAGTCGCATTGTACAAAAAAACACAGAGCTGTGCTCCAGCATATAGATGTGCAGCTGTCCCTGTACTTTGTGTGTAATCACTGATGCAACTATGAACACAACACTTCGCTTTTCAATTGATTCACATTGCCTCCGGCACAGTGAGGCATGTAATGTCACACCTGGATGTGCAGCCCCTTCTTGGTGTTTCATCACCATTACACAGGGACCAGCTATCCATTTAAGATGTTATGTGAAGATAAATTCATTCAAAAAAGGATTTCAGCACATCGATTTCGTCATGGCCCTTTGACACATTTGTCAGAGCTTGTGTCAAATAATAATTAGCATACAGTATGTCTATTGACTTTTGAAGCTTAAATGTACAACAAGAAGTTTTTAACTGGTTATGAAATACTCTAAATGTAATACTGGCACCTCTATATGACCTACAAAGTCGTATTCTGTCAGATTCCCTGTGAATCCAATGAAACAAGGTGGTGGAAACATTATCACTTTTGTCCACAGGGGCCACCATCAACAAAAAATGAAAGTTCTTTCTAAGTGTCAATAACATGAACATGGGATTGTAGTGTTGTTCGGTTCACCACTTTTGTCCAGATTGAAATATTTCAACAACTTGGATGGATGAATTCCTATGAATTTTGTGCAGGCATTTGTTGTCCCGGGAGGATGAATGCAATCACTTTGGTGACCCCACACTTCACCTCCAGTGCCACCATGGGGTTGACATTTTTTGTTGACAGTTTTGACTGAAATATCTCAACAACTATGGGATGGATTGCCAAGAATTCATTCATGACCCCTTAAAGATGCATTATAATAACTTTGGTGATTCCGTAACTCTTCATCTAGAGTCACCATCAGGTCAAAATTACAGTGTCCAAACTACTATTTGGTCATACAACTATGAAGAAGGCGTCCAATGAAACCAAGCATGGTGGAGCACACTACTTCTAACAGAAATCCTGTAAAACATTTGAGATGCTGTCTTGTTGAACCTCAATGTTAAAATGGGCGTTCCAGTTTGATAAATGACTTGCTATATAGATTACACACATGAAAGGGAAATACATAAAGCCAGAGTGGCTATAAGTGTTCACCTGATTATGGTTAACACTGCCTTTTAAAACATTTATTATACCATATTGACAGACATACTGTGACCTACTCACTGCAATTTTATAACAAGAGAATATGAATATCAGAGGATCAAATGAACATATGTTGTACTTGTATGGGCATTTTATGTGATTTAAAAATCTAAAATCAATGGGTTAATGTGCCAGTGCTTCGTTGAGGTTGAATACTGATGCTGCTATAATTTCTGCAAAACATTACGTCACTGTTTCCATTTTTAATGCCATAAAGCTACTGATCTTTTTTCAAGGCACATGGTAAGAAATTCCCTAAGCTTCACAAGGTTTCGTCCGCCTATCATCACTGGATTCACTAACCACAGAATACAAAATGAGGTTAATGAGGTAATGCAGCAAAGAAATATGGATTCTACTGTTTAAATGCTACCTCTTTTGGGTTTATAGGAAATCAAGGGCTCAGTGCCTTGTGATCACACTTGAAGCAATATCCCCTGCTTCTTCACTTGATAAGAACAGTAAAAGGAAATGCTCTGCTTTAAAGTACTCTCGTCTGGCAGCTAATTTTCCTTCATGAAACCTAAATCACGTTTAGTGCAAGAATGTGTGCTGGATAAACGGATTCACAGATGAAATGTACACATCAATCTTTTTATCTTCTTCTTCTTATACTTAAACACGCAGTACATTTTATGCTAAGCACATTTGGGGCAATGTTGGGGAAGAGTGAAATTAGGCCAAATGACAATACTTCTGTGGAGTTTCAGGAAATAAGGAGAATGTGAAGCATTATGTGATGCAGGTCTCTGCTCTACCAAACATTGTTGTTTGAAACCTCATGAGGACAAACCACAATCACGATCTCTCTCTCTCTCTCTCACACACACACACACACACACCCATTATTTATATTACGTATATTTATTTGGCACAGATTTCTAAATGTCAGATGATTCTGTTTTGCAGAAAATGTAAAATCTAACTTTCCAAAATGGCAACATCCTTCTGAATGTTTCGCTCCTGTCCTCTTTGCCTCTATACATTTTGTCTGTCACCTTCTTAGAGGTATGAAACATAAGAATGATTTGTTTCTGAGGTGTTTTGTTTTTTGTGTCAAAGGCTTTGTAGTTTCTCACTAGTTGCAGAGCTCATTCTTACTATCACAGTTTTGATTTGTCCAGAACAAAGCGCTGGTCATTTAGCAGTCCAAAGTCAAGTATATTATCATCTCACATAATGAGCCAAGTAAATGTTGACTTCTTCCGAAGATGGTTTCATCGTTGTTTCTCCGGCTGAAAAAGAGGTAGCTGAATCAGAAAGTGCCCCAGATCTTTATTTCCACATCTGTGACTCGGTCCCAGGGGAACCCTCAAAATGCAGATGACGCGCTGCAGTGACGCTAGCCGCCTTAGCATTCACAGTCATCACGACTGACACACTTCCTCCTGCTCCTGCCTTTTAAGGGGGGTTCCAAACAAAGAACTTAATGCAAGGAACTACTTGATGCTGTTTCACGCTTTAATAATTAATTGTTGTCAACGTGAGGTCTATATTCTGCTATCGTCTGCTGAAGGCAACACAACCAGTGCTATTGCTGTCGTGGAAAACTATATTAGACACTACATATATACCACAGTATGTTTGGCCCATAACATTAAGATAAAGTTAATTTATAAAGGAAGGTCCTCTTGGGCAGTTTGTCCTTCATAGTGCCTTTAAAATAGTGGCCAGTTTCTCAAGAGAGAGGGTCTGAGGTCTGAGCTACAGGACACAGTGGAAGTCAAATGCTCACAGTATAGACAGCTAACCCACTAAACACAGGATAGAGGAGCAAATAAACTGGGCCTTGACATTGAGTTTTAAAGACTAATACAATTCCATTGGCCATATTTATTAGCTTTTTAGGAATTACATGAAACATGTTTACAGCTACTCACAGCAAAATCTAGAGGTAATAGCCATTGAGATACAAGGATTATACCTCTATAAATCTATACTTGACTTTGACACCAATGACTAGTGACTTCACTTCAGTCTTTTCACTGGAAAATACTTGATACATTCCCCCACCCCCAAAGATTAAAAAGTATGTTATTTAAAAAGTGTACCTCGAATCATTTCATTTCCTTGAGTTAATAACCTTAACACTATTCATTACCAGAAAGTCAATACTTAATTTCCCAAATCCACTTTGTTTGAACCAATCCGACAGCATTCAATTAAGTTGCAGGAGAGAACCACAGATGTTATATTATTATCATACAAAGACAATTTAGTTTGCGTACAAAAACCCTGCAGTGGTCCATTATGACTTTTTTGGGACTCGAAAATCAAGTTTTGGAATTATAATATTGCCCCTTATTTAGGTTTGCAATTTCTTAACGTGTCAGTTTCATTTGTGTTGCACATATGAGGAGTGAGGCATATGGATATGGAGTATATTATGATATATGATGTGCATTTTAACACATTCTAAGGTTTGTGACACATTCATATTATAATGACCTCTATCTTTTTTATACATCACTATTGTTGTTGGCATGTAGTTATTCTTTAAAGTATTATTTTTTTTGGCCTATATGCCTTTATTTGACAGATAGGAAAGGGTGCAGAGAGAGGGGATGACATGCAGCAAGGGGCCGCAGGTCAGATTCAAACCCGGGCCGCTGTGTATATGGGTTGCCAGCTCTACCGACTGAGCTAACCGGGCGCCTGGCATGTAGTCAATCTGATGTAAGATCAACTGCAGCAACAGTTGAAGCTGCATGTCCACTGAAGCAGCATAAGACTGAACATAAAAGTAGAACAACTCAAGCTGGGTCCTCTTTCTGTTCTGTTGAGGCTCTATCTTTGTACCAATAACACAATTCTGTACATTTTGTACTGAACTGAAAATGGGGAAAAATGAGACATTCAGAAAACATGAATCAACTATTGTGATGGTCTCATATATCTACTGTCATCAGAATGCGCATGGGGGAAAGGACTATGTGAGGGCTACCTGACAGACAAGGTGACAGAACAATGAATTAACTTTGTACTAATGTTATATATTATTAGTAGATTAAAGAATATGTGATGGCCTAGTTTTTTTAAAACTGCTCATCACAAACAGAGGCACAGAAATAAACTCTTACTGTGCTTTAACTCACCATAGCACTCTGGTTGTTATTTAAATTAAAATGCGTGACTTACTGTTTCTAAGTTTTATATCCTCATTTCAGCCAACAGTTGTCAGCTTTGGTTCATTAGTTTAACTCTTGACATCTAATAATACGCCAGTTCACATGAACTTGAATATGCAGGAGCCAGGGTAAATAACAAAACACACACACAAAGAAAAAACACCGACACACATATTGAGGATAATATTAATTTACACAGACATAACCTCAAACTAAATTTTTATCAAAGTAGGGGATCAAAACAATAGATTAGTATTTTCAACTCCGTACTTAAAAGAAACCTTGGGGCACCTCCAGTCAGTTTTCTTATTCATGCATATTCCCTTCCCAAAAGTGTATTTCCGTTCCCGTTACTTAAATAAATAGGACTGCTCCTGCTTGAGGCTCTCCTTTAATTTTCCACTTCATATCCTGAGTCAAGCCATGTAAATATGACAAACAACCCTGCCAAGCCTGTCACGGACAAATCCAGTGTCACCTGCAGAGAGGAAGGATCGGGACAACTAGTGTTTTCACCCGCATGCTGTCATTCATAGGCAGAGACACTCACTTAATGACGAGAGAGTCGGCCTGAATCCTCGTTTTCCTGAAGCGGTTTAGAGTGTCAGTAGCTCGTCTGCAGGATGTGAATAGGTGATTCAGTGACAGTCTGATGTGTCACCGGATGCGTTCTCCTGCTAAAGTTATGGATGATTTAGCTGATTCAAGGAGAAAACAAGATGGGGGTGAGTTGGCATATTTCTCTGACCTCAGTGGCTGATTAATAACCTGCTATGTAGACCTCCTGGGAGTTTGGCAGAGGCTGACGATTCATAGGTGAGAAAAATGCAATTAGCATGGATGGCAGAGGCATTCAGCGCGGTAGGAGTATACACAGCACGACCACTGCTCTACTTCTACGTACAAGACTTTTGCAGATTTTTTTTCTTCACATTTTCAGCTCCTAACAAGAGCTGTGGCAGCCCACTAGCCTTTGCTGCGGTCCAGGCTCTGTGTAAGAATGAGGCATCTTGAAGTGAACTCCTCCACTAAACAGGCAGCACTTCAGACTCGACAGGATTGCTTCCTTTCTTACCACCCACCGAGACTTAACGCATCACATTTAAAATGCTAAGTAGAATTGAATATGTCAACCATAACTACAGAGACTCTATTAGTCCTCTTTAATGTAAATCACAGAGGCGTTGGGAGATTCCTTTGAAGAGTGGGAACATTACTGTGTCACTGCCAGAGGCTTTAGAGCTGCTCAGGCAATGGCGAATCTACGGAAATACAGCTTAGTCATCTCTGACTCCAAGCTGTGTGTTTGCTAGTGTGTGAGATCACTGACTTTCTCTTCTTTCTCTCATTAACATTTGCGCTATCTGTCCTCATTGCTACTGTATGTCACCTTAACCTAATGAGATGTCTTTCCTCCACCTTTTTCATCTGCTCCACTCTTCAGCATGTGCTGAAGAAGGTCTCTCCGCTCTCTTCCGTTTTCTGGTTCTTTCACTCCTCCTCCTCTTCCTCTCTCCCCTGTCTTTCTCCCTGTGTGGCTGCTGAAAGCTCTTTAAAGATGCCCGGGGGGCTTAACCACTTTGACATTATTACATGAGCCTGTCTCACTCAAACCAATCCCAAGCCAATTGAGAAGCTTACGTCTTTGCCACAGTAGCTTTACTAGGAAGAGGGAAGCTCTGAAATGACCAAATACCGACACAAGACTTCAAAACACCTGACTCATTCATGTATGTTTACTGCTGAATGGACAGACATAAAAATAAGAGAGCAATGTAATTTACATTACTTTCACCGCACAGAACATTGCTGCTGAAGAGCAGATATAGCTTAAGGGAAATCTTATATAATCCCAGAGTTAAATATTCTATATGTGCTGTACATTATATATGCTGTTGTGAGTCCCTGCGGTGTAATGAGAATCCTAATCAGTTTATTTAAAGGTTAAATGTTTTGTAATCAGACAGCATGCTACATAGTGTATAGCTTGCAAAATTCAAATATCTGCATTACACATATTTCAGGTGCTCTGGAGGAGGACCTCTACTACTGCAGGGGTACGCATTTGCACAGCAGCTACTGTATGTGCTATTATTTAAAAGTATTGTTATTACAGAAAGTTTTAAAAGTGTTTCAAGTTCAGTCACTTCAATCACGCATACCCCCTACCTGCAGACAAACATCGTTTGAATTTAAAGGTAACAAGAGACAGTCAATCATCATAACCACTAGAATGAATCACAGAATCTGTCTGCATGCATAATTTCCATGTGAATATAGTTTATGTTTTAAAATATTGCTGACTGATTGTGACCTACAGACAGCTGACAAATTAAAGGAAAAACATGGAGAAACATAAAGAATGCAGATGCTTCCGTAAAAGACATCAATAGTCACTGAATGTTTAAATTATGTTATGGTCTTCATAGTTTCCAGATGTCAATCAACAGGTGGACTGACCTGTCTGCCTATTGATCTGTCGAAATATATTCCATATAGTCAAAGATTTTAAATCTCTTACATCTAAAATCCACACACTATTACCATAGTCGTCAACTTGTATTGCATGTCAGCTCATCTCCGCCCCACAGCAACAGTCCTAAATGTACATTACCCTATTCATTACTCCAGTGCTTCTACCCCATTTATGGATTTTGATATTAAGTGAATCAACTGAACCATCACTCAAAAAGTGCACAGCAACTCTCACTCAAGTTTCAGGACAGTGACCCTAAAAAAAAACGAAAAATCCTTTCACTTTCCTGGAAGTGTCCATATTTGTCAAAGTATGCTGGGTTCAGTTGACCTGTCAGCTCGATTTGACTTTGTCTTTTGTTCAACGGCCTCATGCACTAGAACGAAATGCTTTTTGGAGGAAAAGGGAGAGAACACAGCAGGAAATGAATGGCAGCAATGAAACAGGATAAGAATAGGAGGATAAAACAGAAATCTTCACAACAGTGTTGCACACACAAAGATGATGATGACATATCAAGAAAGAGGCATCTAAAGTGGTGGGAGGCCTGTTAGTGTAAGCTAACAGCGAAGTACAACTCCCCCAAGAACAATGAGGTAATCTCAGCAGTCTATTCTAACATCTTTTGTATTTCTATATTTATCTTCGAGGAAGAATGAGACAAGCAGTCTTTAAAGCTCCTAGCTCAACCTTAATGTGGTGACTTTTGCAGAGTTTTTTAAACCCAACCCTGACTCACATTTCCCAGACTGCTGGTCCTCCTCTCACATTTAATACCACTGCGTGGCTGTGACACAGAATGTGATAGCACCACTTCCTGTGCCAAGTACACAGTGTGTCTCTGGAGGGGGGGGGGTGACTGTAGGAAGCAGGAAACTGTCTCATCCTGGCACCCACGCTGATAAGGTCCATGTTCTTCGTTAATGGGTGTCGTTGAATGAAATCCAAAGATTAACATCAATTCAAAACAATGTCTGAGTGAGCTCTCATCCCTAAATAACTTTGACAGTGGACTGAAAATAGCACTGAGTCTGTTTGAACGTGTCAGCTCTTCTCTTTGTTAGCATGGTTATATTTGGACCTCACTGTTGTTGAGGATCAGTGGATACAAAGCTCAGTCAAGGCTACGGGTTGCTTTACAAATTTACACCAAATCTAGTCATTTTTTAAGCATTCAGCCACTTCTGTTATTGGTCCTCAGTATCCTTTCCAGTGACCAATGATATTTGTAATGATAACCACACTTTCTGCACCAGAATTACTACTATTCTACTATTTGATTCAAATATGTTGTGTTTTCTTACTTGGAATTGAGGTTTGAGAATAGTTATAAGCATTGCTTTGTCACCAAACCTCTTACTTGTAGGCAGTGCTCATTCAGCTCCTTACAATTTTCAAGAGCCAAAACCAGGTCAAGCTGTGAAGAGTCACATTCATCGACGTAGGCCTTTCATAACTCGTACTTTTTTTATTTCTAAAAGTCTCCAACTAAAGCTTTCTTGAAAAAGTTCAGGCTTTCTGTTCTTACACAGCACATACAGTTTACAGTGACAATGGTGGCAGATTTACTGGTAACAATTGTTTTTTGAAACATTTTCAGACAGAGGTAGGCCACAGCAGGCTTCTCATTTGTAGTCAGTGACCATCAGTTTTGCCGTCTAAAATGACTACTATCGCTAACAGATTTTAGCTGTAGCTCGATAGCCAATTATGATAACATTAGTTCCATGAGTTGATTGAAAAAGCTGTTTCTGGCTGAAGTTTGAAGCAGAGAATTTTGGAAAAGCTGTCACACACATGATATCAAGCTGACTAAAGCTGCATGTCTCAGGTAAAAAGTCACGCTAACTTTTTTTGCCCCACCAGTTGATGATTGATGTCGAAGAAGAATGGAAAAAGAAGCTCATGTATTGTTGTGTAAACGAGGTAGAGCAGGTCGCCTACTAATCAGAAGGTTGGTGGTTGGATCCCAAGGCTGTGCACTGGTGTGTAAATGTGAATGTGAATGTGAATGAATGGACTAGTTTCTATTTGTGATGAGCATTTGCCATCAGTTTGTGAATGGGTGAATGTGACATGTAGTGTAAAAGTGCTTTGAGTTGTCAAAAGACTAGAAAGGTGCGATAAAAGTACAGTCCATTTACCATTTAAAGCTAGTTAGTCCTAATATAAGTACAATATGGAAAAGAATTTAATCAGACTCTTATTTTTTAATCTCATAAAATGAGGATGAAGACAGACTAATATGTTTGGCAAATGCAACACTCTCAAATAATGAGTTAAATCAGACTCTTATTTTTAATCTCATTTAAAATGAGGATGAGGACTAACCAATGTGTTTGGCAAACCTAACACTCTCAAATAATGAGTTTGGCTAGGTTTACTGGAGTGTAGACTTCCCCCACATGCAATAGAGCAGGACAGAGCTGCTAAAGTTAGCCTATACTCTAATACATAAAAACCCAGGACAGTGAGTAAATATTAAACAGTAAATATGCTAGATATGAACAGGGCTTATAAATGTAACCCCACAAAATAAATAACCCTGGCCTTGGAAGTAATACTGGCTTAAGTTACTGCTGTACGTTTGCTGCTTATATTCGAGCAGATAGACGTATAGAACAATCTATCCATTAATTTATTTGTTACACTTTCGCTCTTGTGTTTATGATTTCAGGGAAGGAGTTAAAAACTATAAAACACCACTTCGATTAGACAATTGCTGTTCTGGGGTGGGGAATTGTTATTAGTAATTAATCAAAGGAGACAGTTTCGGCATTAATATTGATCTAAATCTAAAACATTAAAACATCTCCTGTACTGACTTTAACTCTGTTCATAGTATACTAATTGATTACACGCGTATTAGGTTTTAATAAACCCAACAATAACACATACATTGGCATTTTATAATAAAATACAGCTTAAAGATATGCGTTTGATATACTATTTATTAATATTTTCAACCATGGTTTATTTGACAGTCTAAGCAAGATAATTTGAGTGCGTGTGTTTGTGTGAATGCTATTTTTACTGTTCTTTTCCTCAGGCTTAGACACCTGCCTGAGGCCTATATGATGCATTCAACAGCATAATATATGTATGTCACAAGCTATAACTGCTATGTGAGTGCATGTGAACCCACAGGTTTACTTAAAAAGTCAGTCTTTATGATTTGTGTAGTAACTGTTACCAAAATTGTTGTTTGCACTTGTGTTGTTATTTACTTTGCTGCGTATGTGAGGAAGAGAAACAGATGTGGGCATCTTCACAGGAGTCCGCGACAGCCCCCTCCCACTGCACGCTCCGGGCGCCAGTTCTGTTTTTTTGCCTAGCCAGATGGGATGCTCAACTTACACACAGTTAACACACATACACACACACACACACACACACACACACACACACACACACACACACACAAACACCAGATGTGCTCCTCTACTCCCTTGCAACGGACCACTAGAGGTCATGGTCAACTGTGGCTCAGAGAAGGAAAAAAAAGAAAACAAACAAAAATCACCACACACATCCTCCATCATTCATCATGTCCTCACCATTACCATCTATCCAACCATCTATCCCAGATTTGGAGCAGACAGCAGGTGGTTTAAAATCCTAAGCCAGACACAGTCACGCGTCACAGTTCCGGAAAGGCTCAAGCACGCCATGCTAATGGGTCTACAATGACTACTGTAGCTCACTGAAGGGGTGGGACATGATGCTACAACTGTTAATCACAGATGGAGGAAAGAAAAACACAGGAAAGGGCAACAGAAGAGGAAAGACAAAGAGGGAAAGATCAGGGATCAGTAGGCTCAAAAGGGCTGTGATGGAAAGAGAAACAGGAGTGGGATTGAGACTGTAAAAATGGAAAGTGACCCAATGACCTTAGTTTGGTACTGCAGGCAACATGATTAGATGTGTGTGCGTCTGTGACAGAGTAACAAAGAGAGGAGCTCTTAGTAGGATCATCTGGACAGGAGTGTTTTAATAAAGCTTTGCACAGGGGTTGACATGTGGACATCCTGTAGTGACGTGTTGATGATGCCAAAGCTCGAGTTTGGCCAGTTGATGTGGCCTTAATCTCATTTTCTCCCAGTCACCCCAGGGTCTTTTTACCATTTTAGCGTGTTAGCCCTATTGCCAGCAGCCTCACTGTCAGCCTCTTGGTAAAATGTGCTGATAATATTTGCAGAAGAGTTACACCTCTGTGTATGCAGTGTTAATATAGTTCAATCTGTTGCAAAGCCATGCATTGGCACACCGTTTAATAAGTTTATGGTACAAACAATGTCTTCCTTTATTAAAAAAAGCATTGCAGAGGTGACATGTTGATAATGCTAAAGTTAGCCTTGCAAAGCAGCTGTGGGGGGCTTAATCTAATCCTTTATTCCTTCTGGAGGATTAATTGTGCACGGTGTCTTAAAAAGATTGCTTTGTACAGTTAGTCATATTATCAGACCAGGAGCCTCCTCCTTGTTCATCCTCAGAGGAAGAAAGAGAGGAAAGCACTGACATAGCCATATATTGTCTGACGTAGGTGGGAGCGCAAAATACATAGTTAGGACATTGTTCTGTTGTTTCAGAAATAAACATTTTAAACCCCTAGAAATAGTCTCTGAACTTACGCTTTAATATGTTTACAGGCTGGTTCTGGTTCCTGAAGTGAAGGTGCAATTTTACCAAGGAGGGCTACTTCACTGCAACATCTACTTTAATGTCAAAAAACAACAACTTTTTATAACTTAAGTAAGTATTCTCTTATTTCTGGTGTTCACTTGTGCTCAGTTAATGGTAGCACACAATAATCACTTTGTGAGACTTCTAGAGCACTGACCTATTTGGGCACACATGGTAGGCTTCCAAAAAAGACATCTGTCTGTTACTTTAGGTTTAGTTTGAGTCACACTGTTTCCTCATGTTTCTGAGATCAAGTCTTGATCTGTGAGTCTGTGAGGAGAAAGTTCCAGTTTCCTCTCACAGTTGTCGGACTCAAATATCACTAAGCTGTCAATCACCTTAGACATGTACAAATGAGACGATTGACACACAGACCAGAAACCCTGTAAATAAGATGCAATGCCAACTAACATACGAGCAGCCTGTGTCCACTTCTTCTGTTGGTCACTGGGCAGCTCCATTGGGGGATCTGGTTATTTGCACATTTACACTGTTTAGGGAGGGGGTGCGGGTGTGAATACAAATTGGAAACCTTCCAGTTACAGTATGAGCCTGTCTTTCTAACCTTCTCTAACCTTCAGGCTATACTGACTGCCTCCGCATCTGATTTTTAACTGCCATATCTTTCCCCTGGGAGTGCTAATGAGTGCTACACCTGCTAACATCTGGAGCCTGCCACTTCACAGTGCTAATCACTGCTAAGTTCCTACTCCCTATATTCTATTCTTCACGACCAGAGCATTAATATAGCGCACTTTAGTCTCCACCTCTCAATTACCGACACAGAACAAAGCCCATTACCTGCACAGTCCCTGTCTCCTCGTTAAAAAGAAGAAAAGCCTGTAAAAACCTCCCTCCCTGAAGGGCTGGGGAGGTGAGCATCCTGCTGTTAGTTTTTCAGGAAACTGTTCTCGAGCAGAGCTGCAAAGCTCTGTCATTGTTAAGACCAAGCTGGGGTTCCAGTAATACAGTACCACAGCATAAAGGAATGTGAAATGATATTCATAGATTCACATCTGTTGTTGAATATCATATTATCCATTCATTTCTTTCTTGTCATCCACGTCCTTGTCTACAGTAATGGTACAATTTTAAAGAAAGCGGCAACACAGTCCCATGCATCACTATATGTCATGCATGGTAGGTAACGAACTCCAGGACATTACCATATTAATGAACTGGAAATACCAAGGAAAAGCCTCCACGGCCTTGAGGCCACAATAGTCTTTTTCATCATTCTTGTCTTCTACCAGCCATACCATAGTAATACTGCTCATGTTTATGAACATGTGGAGTAAATAGTACATGCTTTAAGAAAGAGAGAATTTGTATGGACATATTTTATGGAATACCCTTCATTAACCAAACACTGGTCTACTGTAAAAGCAATGATGAGAACAAAGAACATTAACAACTCAAGGGTCCTTCAACAATGAAAAATACTGAATACATTATGAATAAAAGTTAGAATATAAGGATATAAAATATATACTTTGTGCAAGTTAAATTAAATTAGAAATGGAGGCACTTTTACATAAATAAAACAATGTGGCCATTGTTAGGGCACCACTATTATTAAATTTTAGTGAAACTTAACAGATATGATGGTGTTTGCTTAATATAATGAAGTAATTAACACAAGTTATTAATCTTTAATGAAGTAATAATGTAATAATGTAAGTCTTTCAAAGGCAACATTTCTCTATCATACTCAAAATAACTGATAAGGTAAAAAAGGTGCACGTGGTCAATATTATATTGGGCTCAGACTGTGGCAATGGATAAAGTCACGATCATCTACAACCCTCAGTGGCTTAGCATGAGCATATTAAAACCCTCAAAAAAACGAAAAGGCATAAGCCTCTTTTAGATCATTGTTTGAGTTCCAGCCTGCACATTTAGTGTATCACTATTATCACCGGTTTACAATAAATACATATTGACTTTAGCTAACTGGCCAGCACCAAAAAGCAGAGTTTGAAGCAAGCAACGGCAAAATTAGACTTTGTTGTTGGGTTCCTTGGCACAAACAAGGATACCTTTTTCTTCAACAAACACAACAGTAAACAAATCCTGTGTAAATGATAGCCAAAACAAACTTTCCCTCAGTAATAGCAATAAGTCTTAAACGATGGATAACAAAGATAGTGTGTCTATGATGTGTCTCAGTTTGGTTTTTCCATATGGTCCAGTTACGGCTTTAATTGAGGCCAGCCTCGTTAATTAGCATGCAAGATAAATTGGTTTGCTGGAAAAAGAAAATGCAAGTGGAGGGTGAGAAGAGGTTAAGAGATGTGTGAAAGAAAATTAAAGAACAGAATGTGTCTGGAGGGGTAGAAACTATAATTGGGCAAGTAAACACACACACACACACACACACACACACACACACAAAAAAAAACTGTTAAATGTTAACATCATGCGTGAATCATCATATTGCTGTTGTGTGTAGTTTACCTGGGTGCCAGGCTTGGCCAAAGGGTGTGTATTATGTCATTAATGAGTAGTACTGGGTTTGAATGTCAAATCTTTACACTCCCAGAGGTCAGCATGTGCTGCGAGTGTGATGTAATAAAACTTTTGGTGAGAATTCATGCTTTATTGTAGAGAGTTAGGAGGGCGGAGAGAGGATGGTGTGCAATATAGGCTCACAAATGGACTATACAGCAGTGGTACCCAGGCTGAGTCACAAGACAAATCCAAGGAGTCACAAGATGCTTAAAACAAAAGGGAATAAATGGTAAAAAAACATTCTGCTGCGTACAAAACAAATCAGTCTTCGGTTGAAGCGGTCATATATGGTAGCCATATACAACCAGCGTCTGGGGTGCGCAAGTAGATGTGGACTAGCAAATTACACATTTGCAGCATATTCAAACTGTGAAGCAGTTTGTTTGCTTGAATGAGAACAATTTAAATCAAGCTCAGGTCACATTCAAATAATGCCGATGCAAGTCATTATCACAACTGACTCTCAGTGGCCCAATCATGTGGTTCTATTAACACTGCATATTTTCAGTGACAAAAAAAAAAAAAAAAAGCCACATTTAGTTTAGCCAGGCAATCATTCAGTCGAACACCCTCATACTGAGTGATGCTCACTCAGTACTGAGTTACATAAAGCTTTGCAACTAGTACTGTGTGATAGAAAATGTTACTGTCAGATAGTTCTGTTAAAACAGCAGTTTCTGCAGAACTGTCTTGAAGTGTTTTGTTGTACTAGAACAGTACTCTCTATTTTACTGAGGGATGCTTGTTTTATTCATTTTCAATCTCAATTTAATGTTTTTGATTGAAGGAGTAATGATCAGTATGTGGTGAATGGTCAGCACTCTGTACGGCTGAGGCTGCCAAACCAGATCACTACAATCAGCATGGAGACATAGTCGAGTCAAACACGACAGAAGTTTCCTATATGCCACAAGGGACGGTGGCCAATTTCAGAGGTGGAAGCTGTGGACTGTAGCCTCTCTTTTTGTCTGACAGCAAAGCTGGGCCCTATAAATGCAGAAATCTTATAGAAGTCATAGCTTAACCATGATATTTGGACAGTGTATTAGCAAGAAACGACTACTGACTACTTCAGTTCAAACAAGTATTACTTAGACAACTACATAAAACGACAATTAAATAAATTCCCATCCTGTTCCACCAAAGCTGAGCAGTGTCTCACCCAAATTTAACTTGATGTTGTTGGAGTGGTGGGTGGTGAAGTCAGGTCACAGAGACATCACCAATATAACATATCTACTGGTACAATTACATTACAGCACTCATTTAAATACTCTTTTAACATATTATATAGTCTACAGTCATTTTCACCGATTGCCTTTGCTGTTTTTTTTGTCCTTTACCCCTACTTCTGTCTCAAATAGCCTTGGTAGCATTTATTTGGATTATTTGAAATAAGCTATTCTAAAAGGCCTGTTCTAAATTATGACACCTTTTTCCTAAATTTACACAGCAGGATATTTGTATTATTACTGATTTTTACACAGTGCATTCTTACTGTAGGAAAATGTCATGACACAGAGATCTATGGTGTTGTAGACTCAAATAATATTAGTTCAAACTAAATAATGAACTATGCTATCTGCTTATTCTACACTGCACACACATTACACTGCGATCTCCAACCAGACTGCTTTTTTAGCGGGATTCCACCTGGCAGCATGTTAAGCTGAACACAGTTCAGAGCAGTTTATCCTGCCAGCTTGGTGGTTTCAACGTGTCTGCGACATAGTCTGACACTGGAAGATAAAAGGGGCTCACATTTTATGCATTATGTCTACATGTCAACCTAAAATCAAATCGGAGTGATTAGACATTTTGCTCAGAATAATCTTTAACATTAAATTGATTTTTTTTAATATCCTGCATCCTTTCAATTGGCTAGGTGAGCTGTCATTGTTGAGAACAAAAAAAAGGGAAAAGCCCGCTCATCTGCTCATGACCAGCATTGAACTTATCTCCTCCCAACGATCCCTATCAAAATGAGCAGCTTATATCTGTCTGAGGTTCACTCTATTAATCTTGTCAAATGGATTCAGAGAGCAAAGATACTGCAGACAGACACGAGTTTGAGGACAGCGGACCAGATGGCCTCGCAGATTGGAGGGGAAAATACAGAGCAGTCATAGATATAAAGAGAAGAAAGAGAGGAGCAAGTATTTATCACATCGAGTATAGAAGGGGGAATGAGAAAGGGAGAAGCGTTTGGAAGAGTGAGACGTCATGAAGAGAGATTCACAGAAGGGGAATCAGTCAGTGAAATTGACAGGATATGGCTTCCGCTGTCACTGGCTCTCAGATGTTAAGTCGTAGTGCTTTCCTCTACAACTTGCTGTCATTACATGCAGCAAAATCTCCAGCTCCCTGTTGAATTATGCATGGTGGAGGTAAGTGAGGTAAGACGACAGCAGCAACACATGTATGTAAAGAAACACAGGAAGGACTGCAGTTACCCTCAACCTTCACAGGATAAAGTGCACCTAATTCAGTTTTCAGTGCATTGCTGATATCATATTTCTGGTAAAATGCATGCAGTATGAGAAGGCAGTTTAATGGTCGATGTGACATGAGATACCTCAAGTTTCACTCTGAAATATAACTTGTCGTCCATGACTGCACAGCTCAACAGTGCTAAAAATAACAGGTAGAGCAGCCATATTGTGGGAATATCCATAAGTCACCAACTGTGGTAGATAAGGCTGAGCTTATAAATAAATTACTCGAGTGAAAAAATGACCTTCACGCAAGAACTTCATCAGGGCCCTTGAAATTATTTCCACACAAAATTAGAATACCAGTGTGCTTGTGTAATTTTCAGGATTTGATGACGCACCTGGAATGCACGCAGGCATGAAAACACTTACATACAGTGTATTTTTCGAGAACATGCAGTTAAATCTTTCATCGTATTCTAGGTACCTGTTAGATTAGATTATTTTTGCTTTAATGAAAACTGGTGATGTGCAGTACAGGTGCTATGCAATAGGTCTCGGCCTCCTAGTGAAACCCTAGACATTACATAAGGCCTTTTCTCAATTACCTTTCAGTAATGTTACAATATACTTTCTCTCTTCAAATATTATCTGGAATGAGATCACATGTGAGAAATTAAAGCATTTGTCTCTGTCACATTAATTAGGTTATATCATGTGATACTGGATATTGAAGACCTACAGTAATTGGTTGTGAGGTTATTAAAATAGAATCCACATGTTAATAATAGGCACATTCACCCTGATATTCATTTTGTCTGAGAAACACTCTCAACTAAGTCAGACATTTCTAATAACGAGAAAGACAGAGGAACAGACCAGAATTTCATTTTCTCTGTTCATACTGTAGATGAGCATAAAATAGTCATTTGCACTGTTAAATGTATTTCTATTTTTGTTCCAATCCCTTCATAGACAAAGCCATGGATGGACGTGTGTGTGAGATGTAGGAGCTCTAGTGGTTTTATGGGTAAACACTTCTTTACGCAGACATACAACTGTTCCTGGTGAGAGACGGGGTAATCAGGGATTGTCACCAAACAGTCATTTCTTCAGCTCCTCTCAGTGGAGTTAGGCGGGGAGAGGCTTTGCTTCACATGTTTTAAATGCTGGAATTTTTTTTAACAGACGGCTGTTCTTGCTAAGAAAACAAAATGACATATCAAAGGTAACAGCTTTAAGGATATACAGTATGTCAGAGTTTGACCATATGGCATGCAGGAAATGAGGGGAGAGACGGAGAGGAGGAATGACATGCAGCACATGTCCCTGGATGAACTCTGGAAATGGGGACGTTGAGATAACATGGTCAGCGTCTAAGACCCCCAGGCCACCGGGACACCCCCCACTTGATTGTTTTCATTGATCACTCAAGCTAAAAATGTAACCATAATGCTGTTAATCAAACTCAAACACAAAGTTTCTCCAAATCAAAGCATGGTACACAATGTACAACGAGGCTTTAGCTCACTTTATAAACCTCTCATTATTGCTTTGGGGTGTGTATGTCAGACATTTCTGTTTAAAAATGCATTGATACCTTTGAAATATACCATGAAATATACACTATCATCTCCAAATAGATTACAAGTATTATCTATAATTCATCTAGGGCTGACTCCAAATAGAATACAAATGTTATTCTTAAACTGACATGACAGGTTGACATCTCTCTACCAGTACTGATTTTGAAGTAGTATATCCGTGTCAAACTGCCCTTAAGAGGCATTGAGAATGTTGTATTATGGTAATTTTGTTTTCTTTGTTGAATCACATTGTTTAGCTGGGAAATTTTTTAGATGATTTTAGCTGAGGGAGATGGGGAGACATTTAGAAAATAAAATCTATTTGCTTACTATATGCAAAAACATGACCAGATAGCAGATACAATTCAATATAATTCATCAGTTGGTTTTGTCATAGAGTTGCAAATACAATGCAGTCAAGCAGTCGGGCCATTGTTACTTGAGGTAATTATAGTTGTGTGAAATGGCTGCAGAATATTTTTGGCATTGCACATGATAAACAATTTGCTCCCCATGTCTTGAATCAGAGAAAATGCCATTTTGGGACTGGCCAACATGGAAACGTGTTAAACAAGCCAATAAAAGAAGAATCAAATGTGGTTTGAGTATGAAGGTGAAGATGTTGTGACACCAAGAGCAGATTAGGAAAATATATAGAAGGTACAGTAATGCTGCAGCTTCATTCGCTGTCTGATAGAGGATAGGTAGAGAGAGAGAGAGAGAGAGAGAGAGAGAGAGAGAGAGAGAGAGAGAGAGAGAGAGAGAGAGAGAGAAATGAAAAGGCAGGAGCTTTAAAAGCTTTGGGAAGGATTTGGATCCAATAAGCCATCCACAGGATTAAACCATGTTAATGCAATGACTACACAAACTGGACACAGTGTGCACACACACACACACACACACACACACAAACGAGAGAGAGCGAAAGAGAGAGAGAGAGTGGCATGTGAACAATCACAGGAATGAGCCAGAAAAAAAAAATAATAATATGGTAACACAATACTGTTGTTCTGAGGCAGCATGTAAACAATGTCAGCAGTCATTTGTTAGGTAATTTAACTTCTTAATTCGGTCAAGAAATTAATCAGATCATCCCCAGATCGGCATCCTTCAATAGTGACATTCAGTGATTTCTACAGTGCACCATCAGAGTACCAATGTTACGACTGATAGACTAGAATTTGTAGTAGCACCAGTCCGACATTATGTCTACTTTCCCCAGTGGAAATCCCACAAATGAAGCAAGAGAACGACCCATACAATAGCCTTTCAGTATCTAATGACACGTTGTTCCAGGATGTGGCCCAGTAATTATTATAACAAATGAAGCATTGCATTTTACATCTAATATACATTTCTTGTCGTAATGTCAGCACTTTTGTTCTTTTGGCTGCAGTAGATTTAACATTCTAGATTATTAAAGCTCCTTGCATGAGGAGTCACAACTTCATTAAAGCCAATCCAATGCCTCTATGCAAATTAATAGTACAAAGTGTTCTCATGACAGAAAAAAAAATCCCCTGCAGAACTGCAGGCTTGGTCCTGGTCCGCTGTATACAGCTGTGCAGCACATGATTCCTCAGTCACATCCTACACTGTAATCAACTTCAGTTCAGAACAAAAGGAGAAATAGTAGAAAATCTTACAGTAAACAATTCATGTTATAGTATATATAGTATATGCTTTCTTTTCAAAGGTGTATGTACATCATGCTAGATGATAAACATTTATAGTTTGTCAATATATTACTAGCAGTTGCCAGAGGTGTATGTAAAGGATGTAATGGTGCTTCAATTGGTGAATACATTAGCTTTAGTTAAGCTAGAATTTTGATAATCGATTAATCACTGAATCATTGTCGATTATAAAGCAAAAATGCAATTTGGCCTTTCATAACACTGAATATATCTTTGTTGTTGGACTGTTGGTCAGACAAAATAAGCAATGTTGAGGTCTTGAGCACAGGGAATAATGAATATCAGGATATTTTGGTCCTCATTCCTGATTTGACTGCCAATATTACTGATTATAATCACAGTGATAGCCTGACTTTATCAGCAAGGTAAAAAGAAATTCAATGGTGAACAATGACTGGAGTGATCAACAATCCAAATGAATTGTTTTTGTTGTGTGCTGAAGATGAATTAGAGCACTCTCCCTTGATATATGAAAGCAAACATAATAACATCAGTAGTTCATCATGGATAAAATGCAACACTGTGACACGCAAATTGATTGTGGGCTGAATGAAGGCAATGGGATCAGAGCTTTGGGGACAGCATGTCTCTCTGGCATTTAGTGATGAATACTTTTCAAGCTGTGAAGAAATTAACCAAATGTACTATAATGACAGGATGCTACCGGTAGTCAGAGCTATGTGAAAGTATTTCTGTGAATAAGAAATGAAAAAAGATAGACCTGTGCATGCTGACAGTAAGCTCACCTTGGTTTAAAAGCACAAATATTTGATGCGCTTATGTATAGTAGCTTCTCCTGCATAATTACAAACAGCCCTTTCTGTCTTGCACACTGAAATGCATTACACACACATACACACATGATAAATACATACACTACTATCTAAGACAGACAGAAACTGCATACTTAGCATGTATGTTTTTAAGACAACAATCATTTGAATTTCAAATGAGATGTATTATGCATATGCACTGCTACACTTAACATTAAACAGTGAATTCAAATGTCGTCAATGCAACTCAAGCCCATTGTTCACTATCACGTCTAAACACAGAAAATACATGGTTTTTAATATCTAATTAAGACTCAAATGGAATATGATGTATGATGGTACTTCTTATGGCCATTTATTTGTAAAAATGCAATTACATACAGACAATATTAACAGCACTTAACAGTATTGTCTGGAACATCTGGGTGATCATTTAAGTGAAATGGTGGTTCAAATCCTATGAGAGTACTAAAGGGTGGCACTTCAATAGCCCTAATGAAAGATGGTTGTGTCATGCAAATTACTGCGACACAATGCATTTGCAAACTAAGTTGAGGCAGATTTTACTGAAGTCAAATATAACACATGACACATCTTTGTTTTTAACTCTAAAATAATGCATACAGTTTGTTCAGTTTTTCCATTATGAAAAGACTACAGATGAGGCGTTCTATTAAGCTTAAAATGTGTGAAGGGATAATTCAAAAGAGTCAGTTGGTTATTGCATAGCTTTCATCGGTTGAAGTTTCTACTTATACTTACAGCATGAGGTATCTATTAACCATTGCTACCCAGGAAGTAAATGGATATCCAGTCAACGGGGTGAAAAAGTGATTTTCTATTTCATTAAGGGTTTATGCTCTCAGAGGCTTGTCCATGTATGATTCCACCCTAGAGTGTAGTTTATTTTCGGTAATATTGATCCAATCAATACCTGCAGAGGTCAGCATTTGTTCAAAAACGTATTAAAGGTGTTTTTTTCTTTTTTTTGTATCTCAGCCAGTAAAAAAGTAAGGCTTTTAAACTTTTCACCCTTTGATGTTTTCAGTATGTCCTAATGAATGGGTCACTATTTTGTACATACGTCGAGCAGCTCAGTGGAGCAAAAAATCACTAATGCAACAGCTGCAGAAAGGATATTGATTTGTTTCTCTAAGCACAAAAATCAAGGAGGTAATATCAATGTCACTGAAAATGTAATAAGGCACACAGTCACAGTTCCTCTTCTTACTTTCCTTATGCATTTCCCCAAAATTAAGCATCAAACACTTAATTTGACTGTTGCCTCGTCCAATTTAATTTTCCTTTGAAGTGTAACAACATCTATAGTCTGTAAAAAGAGAGGCGCTAAAGAATTCTTTGCGTGCATCTCTAAAGCACAAGTAGCTGTAATGTATGTGAAGAAGCTCTTTGCAAAGCTTCTTGGCTCCACATTCCTATGGATAGTATCACACAAGAGATTTGTGCTCAGAGTGAAATAAAGGCACTATGAAATCAACAGTGCAGTGTTGTACCTCAGGGAAGCCCACAGAGGACACTCATGATGCTGAGCACCACGGCTATGTTCCATCAGTGCTCACTGCTCTGCAGGCAACATTGTGCATGCGTCTGCATGACAAAACATGCCCTTCCATCCATGCAACAACACAGCACTGGTACACTTACTGTACTCATGTTACATTCAAGCTATTTAACATCACATACAATGACATTTCTATTCTGATTCAGTTTTTGGCCTGAGAAAACAAAAGCCCTCAGAGATTTATTAGTCTGCAGAAAGGACAAGTTCTGCCTCCCACAGCTTCATATTTTTTTCTGTTTGACAACTGCATTCAGTCCAAATGCCTGGAGGATCCATCATAGTTCAATCTAGACAAGGTCAAGGCATGCTGTCTTTCTGTAGCCTATTAGCTAATTCTCCCAGCGGATCAGCCGTTTCAATATATCCAGCAACAATATCAAGCAGGCCACTGTCTCCGTAGCACTCTAGTCCAGTTTACAACTTGGTAGAAGATGCTAACGAAGGCATTAAATGAAGACAGAATATCACAGTCCTGAGGGTTGGAGAAAAAAAAAAGTACTATACTATACCTTATTGGCGGGGCTGAAGAGTTTCTTGTTGAGGTCAGGGAAGAGCAGGCTGACAGAAGAAGAAATCCTGTAACACAAAGATGGCTCATGAAAATGTGTTCATGCTAAATTCCTCTAAGGCTACCACCTGCAAAAGCTGCCTTGGTGGATTTTTACTGGTCAGCATAGTTTTGATTTGTGAATATTAACATTATTATAATGCTTTGTCAGTGTGTTTCATTGTCTTCAAAAGTGCTTATTGTCTTGACAACTTTTTCATTTATTTAGAAAATCAATTAGCTTTTGGAGATAGGCAAACTGGCACATCTTGAGAGATAAAACATTTCAATTAAAAACCATAGATGAGATTAGGAAAATGCTTCCTAAGGCAGTAAAACTCCAGGAAGCCATATCATGAATCAGCAGGAACATTTTCCACTTACATAATATCACTTTTGGATATTCTGCACTAACAATATAAAGGCTCAGTTTTTCAGTGTACAGTAAAAACAGGTAGCCCTCTGAGCTTTTGTTTTGTCTTTTTAAATATACTTAGAGATGATATTCAGAGATAAGACTGGAGCATAAACAGATCTTCACTGAAAAAAAAGCTAATTTCTAAGTTAAGTTCAATGTGCGGAAGTATTCTTTCTGAGACAACCGTATTACACTGATTCATAAGAGCATTTTAGGGGCAAACATGCCACAGACAGCACATGACAGACCCTAATTTTAGGATGCTGTCATTGAATATTATAGGCTACATCCATCGCAGCCTGATGTGACTCTAAACAGTAGACAATTTCTAGCAACAAATATGTGCACGACATGAACAGGGATGGCATTACTACATTGTAAAGGACATCCTGTGCTATTTAAGAGCTACTTCTAGTCTATGCAACTCTTGTGCTTTAGGATTACACCTCACCTCTTTGCCTGCCTCCCTGCATGCCTGCCAGGCAGCCATCTACCAGCTCTCCACAAGCCACCTCAACCCCCTCATCATCATCGCCATCACCTTTTTGGAATAAAACCTACTTAACTTCACCAAAAAATGCTGAATTTGTGTCTTGCATTTGGGTCTACGCCTTAACCAAACATAACAGATCATCAGAAAAAGACCCTTCAGTGTTTATCATTTTTGCAGTGTGTTTTTCTGATATTTGAATAAGAAAACTAAGGAATAAGGTTTGGCATTGTGTAGGCTTTTTCATTTGAGTAAGAGACAGGTAATAATAACTGGTTTTGGTCCAGTCACCTGTTGTTTTTCTTATCTTCCTCCACATGTTGAGAATCAGTGATAAAATCTGGATGGTTATTGGATGTGTGCTACCGAGCTACGAATGATCAGTGACCTAAACTTACCTCAACCTGACCTCTGCTTGATTGGAGAGGCTGTGGCTCTCAAGGGTTTTCAAGGCTCTGATGCAGGCTAAATGTCTGACCTCATACACTCGTACCATCATTTTGGGCTTTGTCGCTGGGTTCATCTTTCATTAGCTAGAGGTCAGCTGGGTGGTCCGTGTGTGTATGTGTTTGTGTATATGCTGCAGTATGTTCACTGACAATATTTGCATACGAGTGAATGGGTTCACGTACCCGCATTATACCTGTCTGCATGTTTTTGTGAGGATCTGCACTTGTGTGCGCGTGCGATTCAATCAATACTATTACTACTCCCTCTTTTATATAAGAAGGGCTCCTTGAAATCAAATGAAACAACCTATCTGCTGGCACACAAAATGATGACTGAAGCATAATTGGCTGCCTGCAGCCATAATTGAAAGTGCCTGTGGTATTCATACTCGTGGTATATATATATATGAGACTGAAGCAGTAATGAGGCCTATTTTCCCAGAGTGATATTACAAACATCACAATCAAGATCAAGACGAACATCTTGAAGATGTAAAAAAAAAGTAAAAAGTTTTTTAGCACCAGTTCTAACATATTCCACAGCATAGACTTGGAAATTAAAGGTACCCTGTGAAGTATTTGACTGCTAGAGGCACTGTGGAGCAATGTTTGCTGAGCAGATCACCCTAACCCCCTAACCCTACCCCCTAGCCCCTAGCCCCAAACCTCAAAACTTTGTACATCAGCTATGTGAACAGGAAGTCACAGCAGCATCACAGGATGTAACATAACTTGCAAAAATAAGAGTTTGTAGGGGGCACAATGGTAAATTAAAAGTAACTGCCAATCTTTGTAAATGTAGAGTTAGTAGTTAAGTCAAACTGTTTACAATGAGAGGGAAATAATTGATTATGCTAATCTAACTGATGCTATTTCAGTCAGTCAAACATTATTGACATACCATTTTTTTAATTTGAGGAATGTGTTTGTGAATGTGAATTTCAAAACTCATTATCATCATTAAACAGAATTTTAATCCAGTGCCATGCCAGATGTGTCAGCAACGTACCATTACCTATTTTACTCTTCCTTCTAAACAGGTAGTCAATATTTTATCTATTTATTCACGGTTTATTTAATAGGGACAGATACAGTAAATATAGACTGGCTGAAAACAGCTATACGATGCAAGCATCATAGTGTTTATAATGGATGTTAATTTGCAACAGCCATCCCTATTACTAAACTAATATTAGCTCAGTGAGTTTGTTAGCTACATTACAGTTAAAACTGACAGTTGCTGCGTGTAAATATTTGGTAACTATTTCATGTGGTACAATTAATCTAATGTTTTAATTTAGTGACGCATGAATCTCCACTTACTTTAAGTCTAAAGCACAATGTTGCAGTATGAGTCTCTGTAAGTACCACTGCATACACTCCAATAGTCCAATAGCTCTGCCAGTACTGTATTGATCCTTGAAAGTGCACATAGCTGTGGTATTTGTTTTCTGAATTTTGGTTCCTTGCCAACCTCTGGGGCTTTTAGGGTCATCTAAGGAGAAAAAAACCATCTCTACTGACTGAGCAGCGATTAGTGACTAGCGCAGATCCTCACGGCAGAGTTTGACTGCAGGCCTGTTTTGCCCATGTACGAGCTGAACCCTTCACTGTGGCTCATGCTGTTATGGTTTCTCAGGGCATGACTGGCGCAAACAGTAACAGTAAGTGCTAACCGGGAGGCTTGAATGCAGCAGGGGCTCATTGAGGCAACATTAGCCCGGTGCATTAGCCTAGCTCTCCTGTGACACACTTTGTGCTGTCTGAGGCAGCCACTGTGAGCCACATCTAACTGTCTCAGTACGGGCCACACAGCCTCTCTGCTGCTCATCAGCCGCTCGTCTCTGTCATCTCCCATTCATCTCTCCTTTCTCTTTCTGTAAACCCGCCGATGTCTTTGTTTTGCTACTCTTGTCTAATTGCTTTCTCATAAACCCTGTGCAACCATCTCTTTTTATCTGTCTGATTTTCTCTCTCCTATATCTTTTCGCTCACATTTGATCACTTGCAATCCAGCTTTGATCTGACTTACCGAGCTGCTTTGTAAATAAACAAAAAGAACCCACCCTCTTCTCCTTAGTCGTGCGCTTTTCTTTTTCACACTCATATTACAAAAGGCATAAAGCAAACAGGGACCACTCCACTGAGATATTGATGCGAAGAAGTCTATTTTCAGAAAAACAAACATGGCATCACAATCCTCTTTCTCTCTCTTTCTCCTGCTCTCTTACAGTATGTGCTCTCATAATTGCGCACACTATTGTATCAAATGTCTGCACATTGTCATCCCTTTCTATTTCCCAGCAGGGCCCTTTATAAACACAGTCAGACTCAGGTAGTGCACCAAGGGAGTAGTGCCCCCATAATCCACTTTGGATGTGGAGGATTTACCCACTGTCCCTCTCTCCTCTCCTATCAGTGACAGGAGCATAGTCTCAGCAAGGGTTCTCAAAGGTAACCAATCACTGAGAGCCTGGGTGGGTCATGGCTAGGTGAAGCCTCCGATAAAACCACGCAGGCATCAGATGTGATACATAAGGACAGACACAGAGTGTTTTGGAAAGCGCTGTGGGAGAAGCTCCAGGGTGATCTCTTTGTGTCAGAGTGTGATTAAATTAGACGATGGTTCAGAGGGCATTGCCAAGGACTTGGTCGATATTTCATATTGGCCCATGGATATTTTATCAGCATCTCTATTTACAGAAATAGTGACAGCTACTTAACAACCTCAAATTCTTATCACACACACACACACACACACACACACACACACACACACACACACACACACAAACTACTGTATAATTACAACTGTTCAAAACATATCTCCTCAAAACAACACTTGTTTTGCTCTGGGGGACATGAGAAACAGGTCAGAGTTCACTCAGTGTTTCCTCATCCTTTTTGTTGTAAGAGCCCACAGTCATGCCTATTGGGGTCAAATATCTCTCTGGTCATTGTTACAGTGTAACTGCAGCTGACTCCAGGGGGAATGCTGCAAGAGACTCACTTTAGTTTAGCTTTGCTCCGAGTGCTACTTTCTTGCTCTACTTCATGCTCCACTTCTTGTCCCCTATAAGTTATCTCTGGCATACTTAACTTCTCTAACTAGTCCATCATTGCTGACAAATGGTCATGCTGTAAAGAGAGGAATATGCAAAAGGTTTGTGTGTAGTCATCGAAAAAATTGTCCCTAAACCAGATTTCAAATGCTACAATAACGAAATGAGAGGATTAAGCCATGAAATATATAATGTATTATAGATGAATACAGTAGAAGATACAACATCCTACTTTGGATTTGTATTTTTCAGACCAGCTAACGTGGTAGTTCTAGGGGTGGAAATGTCAGTGGGTCAGTCGGTCCATCACTTTGACTGTTTATGTAGATTGAATTATCTCAACAACTATTCAATGAATTGCAAAATTTAATACAGAAATTCATGGTTCTCAGACAATGTGTCTTAATAACTTTGGTGACCCTGACTTGTGGTTGTGTCTAAATGGTAACCCCAGATTTGTGAAACTTTCGCACATGCACAGTGGCAGATTCAGTTATACTGCTAGCCGCTTCAAAATATTCTTGTCTTGCTGAGTTTTTTTATGCCAAGCCAGCCAAATTAATAGAAATAAGTGCATTAGAAATTCAATCAGCAGAAACCCACCGTTGTAGACATTTATTTGCAAGTAAGACCCAAAGTGGCTAATCATGCTGTTGTGGGCTACATGGCTATTTGTTGCAATGTATGGTAATCTTAAATCTACACTACAGAATAGAATATTCTGAAGGTTGTACAGCCAATGGTATGCTTCTTGTGGCTCCAACGGTACACAATGACAAACAACGTGCACAATGAAGAAACAACACGTACAAATCTTGTGAGAGTTTAACAAATTTAGGGTAGCAATCTAGACAGGACCCTGACATTTCTGGTTTTTATTGAATTGTCTATAGATTGGCAAGAATTTCACACACTCATTAATTTTCATTAGCATTTTAGCAGGATCATGTTGAGCATGTTAGTATGCTGATGTTAGCATTTAACTCAAAGTACTGCTCTGCGTAAGTACAGCCTCACAGAGCTGCTAACGTGGCTGTAGACTCTCTACATTTACACTGCAGGCACAAGTGTCCCAAATTGGATTTGTCTCACATCAGTTTTTTTTCAGGACAGGTCTGATTTTTTGCAATGCAACCTTAGTGTGAACAGTCATATCAGAACTCATGTGGCTTTTAAGTCAGACTAAATTGACATTTGTTATGCAGGCAACTTCAGGACTGTGACCTGTGCACACTGGAATCTGATAAGGGTCACATTAAAAAAATTATTTGAAAAAAAAAAAATCTAAATGCAGCCTTGAAAGTAGTCTTGTTTTAAAAATATATTATTATTATTTTGATCTACTGTACCTGGCAGTCGAATAATGGAATAATAATATTGATGGTTAATGTTAAATACTGTCACAATTATAACTGTAATTAATACTTTACTTTTAAAAAATTTCCCTGAGGATCAATACATTTCTGATTCTGATACTGTCGATAATATAAGATTCTGCAGCTTAAGAGTTTAGCTAAGGGACAATGCAGTTAATTATATTAAGGTCCCCAAACCTTTAAGAAATTACAATCTTTGTCATTAAAGCCACATGTTTATGGGTATATAAGTCACTATAAGATAAAGTTTAATTTCTAATCAATGTAAACATCTTATTGGCTAGTGAACTCACTAAGATGATCGCTTTGACATCACGCCCATAAACAACTTCAACCTATCGACCATCACTGTGGGTGCAGCGTCTCTCCTCTGATTGCCCCCGGGAACCTCCTTGCTATGGTAACGACCCCTAATGACCACCACTGTGGCAACAGCTGTAGTCGTAGCAACAGTTGGCTAGTGCAGCTCTTTCACACTGAGACAAAAGGACGAGAGGGTGAGGAGGGAGGGAGGGCAGGAGGCTCTCTGTCATCAGCAGTCAAACAGGATATGCATCTGTGTCTGGTGAACCTCCTCTCAATCAGTCCATCCATCCATCCATCCACTCATTTAGCTATCCATCCATTTGTTTTGTCCATCTGTAGGTCCGTCTCTTGCTCACTTCACTCTGTATTCTCATCTGTCCCTGTATGTTATTGACTCGTTTTCAATAGATAATTAACTGCTTAATGTTCTCCTCAAGCAAATGGATTTTCAGAGTCATAAATACACAGATCGTTACCATCATCACAATTATTTCCCTCTTTCTCTTGCACTGTCTCTTCCAAGATTTACTCTCCAGTTCATCATGCAACACTGATATGGCTACATTAACAATCTTGACAAATCCAGTGGCCATCCATCCAAAAACAAAGCAGAAAAATTATGTTTTCACCATTTCAAATCATTTTTCACTCACCCACACTGGCGCTTCTACCATTCTCCATATTATCTCTGCATTATCCACATTAGATCTCTACATCTATTTTCTCCTCTGTTCATTCTTTTATAATGTACACTGTCATTTTCTCCCCATAGCCATTCACCCCTCTCAGTGTCTCTACCTCTTCATCCCTCACACTATCATTTACTCTCCCATATCATACCTACTCTGTCTCACCTATCAGTCTCCCCCTCCTAACCTTTTCCCTCCTGCTCTGTCTTTCCATCAGCACCTCCCCCTGGGCGCTGAGTGGCCCATGTACCCCCATGAGTAAGAGCGCTAAGAGAACCTGAAATATTGATGGCCCCGGGAGAAGGCCACCTCCAGCAGGCTCTGCAGGGGGTACAGGCCAGGACCGCAGTCACGTAGAGTCAGAGAGGGTGAACTTTAACAAGGAGGACGGGTATGCCACGACAGATGGAGGGGAGGTGGAGTGAAGCAAACGAGGAGAAATGGAGTATGTATGTGTGTGTAAAAACCATGTTATCCCAGCTGCCAGCTGGCTTCCTCACATGCATCCGCTGATTCGCTTCCAGGTGATCTAGAGCTTCATCCAATGAGTGGACTCCTGAACTGGACTTTTTCCATACAGCATTCACTAAGCATGTTTCTCCAAGATTAGCCTCAACACAAGCACAAGGTTTGCTTTGAGCTGTTTGCTTGTCAATGCACCCCTCCCCCTTCCTGTTCTTCTTTTCTGTTGTTTTCTACCATCTCTCGACATCTCTCTCGACATCGACCCCCCCCCCCAACCAAGCCCTTCGTTTTCTTCCCTTCTCATTTTCTGCTTGTTAGTCACACTCCTTGTCTTTGTCTTAAAAATTTAACATTTTCCTCTATTTGCCTTCCTCATTATTCCATGGATGACTTTCTCTCTCTCTGGTGAAGGTGACCTTGCCAAAGAGACCCATAAGAATCGCCATGGAGACAGCATCCTGCTAGGTGATACTTATGGAGAGAGAGGGGTAAAGCAGGGAGGGGGGGTACAAAGAAAGAGAGTAGGAATGAGAAAGCAATGGTGTGAAGGCAGTTTCACCACAGAGCTTATTTTCTGCAGCTCCTGATTCATGGTCCCATCACTCTGGTTTAGATTACTATAATATTGCCTCTCTCTCTCTCTCTCTCTCTCTCTCTCTGTTTCTTGAATTTAGGGCAAACATGAAAAGCTACGCTGTTAAAAAGAGAATTAAATTAAATCAGATGTTAAGCAATGTGTCCCGCCTTTATTTCTTTAAAGCCTTTTTTGTTTCAGAGGATCTGTAAGTCTAATTTCCACAGTGAAATATGGCTCTTCTTAATCTATGGGATGTGCTGACATGGTCAGAGTAGTAGAAGAAATTTGTTCTCCCTACAATATAAATTGGGTTTAAAGCTTTCTTGAACACTGGCAGCATATAACTAACGTCTAAACAATTCAGCAGTGTCATAAAGTGCATCCAGCAGTAGTCCATTAAGCTAAAAAAAAAAAAACACAGGGGGAAATATGTCAATTGTGTGTATTATCAAGTGTGTATTGTAATCAAAGTAAAAACTGGCAATAAGCTAATACATTCTTTTTCAACTTCATGTTACCACAGTCAGATATTTTCTCCATTTAAAGGCTGGTTAATAGTTAAGAAAATGTGTATTTCAGCCTCCTAAATCAGAGGGAGGCACAGTGAGAAAAGCTAAAAGTGCAGATGCTGCTACAGTTTAGATATGTACTATTTTTTTTTATTGTTAAATAACTTTTGCTCCTCACATATCATGGTACAATTAGTATTACCGTGGATTTCCCAGTCCATTGTGTCAACAATCGGATCACAAAAGGTTTTAGCTGAATATTATTTTAAATAAATACACTGTTATTTTAAAATTTTGGTTTTCAATATGGAGAAGATATGGAGTAGATAACTAATTTAACTCAGTTTAACTAATGTACAGTGCTTTGAATGTTGAAAAAAGGCCAATGCTGATATGAATATTTTTCACAATGACATTACCTTATAGACACTGGGCTGGTGATTCACTAGTATCCACCATTGGTCTGGTGATCGTGTCAAACAAATTTGATCAGGCACTGGATATTATGATTTCATATATCAGCTGTGTGAAGTGTAGGTGACCATTAAGACAACGGGGAAACAAACTATTAATCCTTGCAATACATTCCCACGGTGGCAGCATTGTGCTTTATAGTAGTAAGTCAAGAGATAAACAGGAAATATGGCTGAAACATTAAATAACGGGAAGCCATTTGGATTAGCAGAAAACGGAAACATGGCTTCTTTAGTAGCAAATTCTCTGGCCCTCAGTTGTTGTGTCGGGAAGATGCAATCAGGCCTGCAATGCGTCACTCTCACAGCCGTAGGCAGAGACATTCACAGCTGCCTGTCAAAATTAGGGCATTGACTCTAAATGTAAATGTAGATGTGTAATGTTGCAGCATAAAAAACTTCACTTTAATTTATACTGAGTTCAAGAGGACCACAGGCAGGGTTGGATCTGTGTCAAGGCTCCCAGTGCGGTGAGCCTCAGAGTTTGTGTTGGCTTTATCACACACTGAAGTGCTTACATATGGATCTCGTGTGAACCACAGCGGTGCATGATTACCATGAATAGGACCACACTGACTGTCCAACACCAGATTGGACTTAAAATCTACAGCTTTCTATATTTTATTCATAGGAATGCTTGGGGAGCAAAAACAACTTTAACTCTCTGTGGTGACACTAGCCTGAACATATCATGTCAACAGTCATAAAAAAAAATAGATAAAAGGAACAAATGACAACAGATGTAGAAGAAGAAGAAGAAGAAGAAGAAGAAGAAAAAAAGTTATATTAATTTGAATAAACTATTAAAAATAAGTAAAGACCTGCAGTGAGCTGCCTCTTTCATTGGCTTCCTCCAGTGCAGATGCAAGCTGCTGCATTTCAGTTCAGAATTTCCAGCAGAGAACAGAGTGAATCAGTTTAATAGATTTTTAACAAATCAAACCGAAATCAGTTTCCCCCTTCGACCAGTTCGTTGACAGTTAAATAGTATGTACTGTATATATTGCTATTGTTCTATGTACTATAATTGATTTATTTGGCCACTTAAGGGGAGAACAAGCTGCAAACACAACAGGCATACAGTATCACCATTTTGATATGGTAAATGTGTTAGTGTACAGTACCAGCAGAAACAAAGCAACATTAACATTAATTTAGATTTTTTATCTACTCGATGAATGGAAGTCCAATATTCACTCCCTGTGTGTTTTTTTTTGGTCTCCACCAACTCCTGAGAAATATCGGACTCTTTAACTGCTCAAAGTCGCTAACTTTGCCTGTCGTTTGGTGCTGGGCAGGCACAGTGGGTTTATCAGCTTATTTATTGAAAACAGCACCTGCTGCCACTGGAAATGCTGATGGCTGTGAGAAATTAATATAATACTAAGGTATATTTTCATTAGTGTTAGTGTTAGTTATAATAAGAATCATTGGGTTTTTGTTACCTAAGAACCAGACAATTTTATCTACAGAGGGACATGTTCCTCTTTCATGGATGCCACCATGTTGAACCGGCATATTTCTACAGTAGCACAGAACCAAACTAGTTTAGTATTAACGCTGCTAGAGTTTCTCTTACACGCGTGGAAGGCTGAGCTGTATTGAAATGGTTAGTCAATCTGACATTTTACCCCTAGATGCCACTAAATCCTACACACTGGTCCTCTAACTCATAAAATTCATAGTTGAATATATCATTGTCTGCAACGCTGATTGCTGGGTTTATTGTTTAGCAATATGAATTTGCAGTGCAAAATAAAATTGTAATCGAATCTTATGCAGCTTGACAGACGGCGGTCGGCTTTGCCAGGATTAACTTATTGTGTGAGTTTGCGCGCTTGCACATGTGCACACAGTGAAAGTTTAGGAGGGTTTTCTTGTGTCTGTGTGAGCACATGTACTTTCTCAAAACTGGCAGGCCTGTGCCAACACTGAATGGAAGCAGTGTGGCTGAAAGAAATTGCGTTTTCTAAAAGCTAACTGTGGAGGACTAGACGGATGGAAGCAACTCTGTATCTGTGCCCCATCATTGATAAAGAGCATTAGAGGGCACTCGACAGACAGGGAGTCAGGAGAGAGAGAGTGGAAAAGCAGCGGGGAAGAGGTAGAGGGGAGAGAGAGCACTAGATGAGGAGAGAGCAATATAATTGGAGGTGAAAGAGGGATACTAAAGTTTGGACACTAGGACATGACAGTTTGAAGCAGTTGTTGCCTCTTGGCCAGAAGAATAATCTTCTTCACTTAATTTAAAGCAATCTTGAAATGACCACATCTTACCGGCAGGATGAGCGGACAATGTAACACAGATAATCTATATCCACAGCTGCACTCACATTGACACATAAACGCACACTGACACATTAACAGGCCCTTCAGAGCTGATATTAACAATGAAATCTCACAATTATTACTATAAAATCCACTTGCATTTCAATAATGAGTCTAATTAAAATTTGGAACAGCAAAGTGAGATTAGTGGGATTCTGCTCAGTTGTTGACCCTTGAACACTGCATGTCCTTGTAAGGATTTGTTTACCATGAAGGTGCCTTGATCAGCATAAGGCCAAAACAAATACCAGTAATTAAAATTGAATTATCAGTTGAGATACGTAAGACTCATTCAAACGTTTTAATTAGAGGCATAATAAATGTAACCATTTAGCAATTATAATATAGCCAGATACCTGTATGTGTTGTAAGCTGGTCCTTGTAAATGCACAGCTCAAGTTTATAAAAAAAAGCAACATATATTTGTATTGTACACCCCAATTCATGCAAAGTTGCCAAACCTTGTTTTGACTTGTTTTGACTTAAGGCACATGAATATTTTGCCAGGTTTGTTGTGGAGGTGTAAAATATGCAAACAGAGCAAACTAAATTAGCATGAAAAGCACAAAACTGGGCCTGGGGCGCACAAAATTATAATTACATGGAATTATCTCCACAGACACTCACTGTTGGAAAAAGTTATCCTCAGGATATTAAGAAATATATGTGTACCTGCAGAAAGTCTCATCTCAGCAATCCACCTCAGCCTCCTGTCACTTCAGGTTTCTGCGGCGTTCAGTCGTGTGATGTGATTGCAACTGACAAGAAAATAATACTAGATTATGCTAAAGAGCTGCTGGAAAAATGGACGGAAGGCGTTCAGAAGATTATGTAAAACTATAGCACAAAAAAAAATAAACAAACCAATTTCAATGACTGCATAATATAAACATCTCTAATCTTCAAATCCTACATGGGTCAGTTCGGGTAATTAGAACAAGAGAGGGAAAACATCTTAAGAAGAACCACGATGACCTGAATGTGACCCTTGTCTCACATCCAAATTATTCACACATACCGTAACTCATGGTGAAACGCCACTGATGTCACTGCCTCGTTGCCACCAGAAAATTCCCCAGCCAAATTGAAACCTCTAACATTTTCCATAAATACACATCATAAGTCACCAAATGAGGTCAGTTCTTGATGAACTAAATGAAGTTGACTCACAGGCTCACTGCAGTAGTAGCAGGGTGCTCTAATGAGCTGAATGAGTCTCGGTGTGACCTCTCACTGACCTCTGCGCTCCGATAAGGTTCTGGTCAGCCTCAATAGCGTTCTTGCTAGCGAGGGCTACAGCTGCATTAGCACACTTAGGAGTAGACAAAGGAGGGTGAATGAGGCCAGGCTTATCAGACAAATGGATTTTGGGAATTTGTGGAGTACACTAAAAGCGTTTAGAATAAAACTACTTTTACTATTTTTAGCAACTTCAGAAATTTTATGTTTGATATTTCAAATGTTCCAGTGCAAGGAATCATAAAAACAGTTACAAAATAGGCTGATATTTATTCAGCAAAGGATAGAGCCCTTCAGAATACAATAACCATACAACAATCTCACACTTTTATCTGTCGTTCTCAGACCTGCAGCAAAGCACTTTGCACATTCATGGTTACTGATGCTGAGATGCTTTTGTGACTGACACAAACAGTCAGCACTCAAGTCTCACGGGCATTTTTGAAAGGCCAGTAGATTTTCAGATCTGGGATTGCTGCACATAGATTGGATTAAACCTTGGGAATGAAACAGCTAGTTTTTACTGAAATATTACAACACAAAAAAAACCTTTGGTGTAAACTGTATAAAATTTAAAATCTGTGATCTGTATCAAATAAAAAAATTGCATTATTCAGCAAATGTTGGCCATTTATCTATCAAGTCTTTACACAACATCACTACCTGGTCATGAATGTTTCTGTCACACATCTCCAGCACAGATTTCTACCTCAAGTCTGCAGTGTCAGTGCTGCAACTGAAGTGAGCTATTATCTCCCAGCATGGGCAACCCCTGAAGGATTAACAGCCAATCCTTCTGAAATCTGCCCTCATTGTAAAAACCGTGACACAAGCTCTTGCAGGGATACTGTTGGTGCAGCACAAACATTTATAATAATACCAACAGGCACTGTCAGGACCCCATCACAACCAACTATCAACGGGCTGACTTCACCAGCTAGCTCTACCCTATGGTTCAAATGTCAGACTGTCACAGCAATTTGCTAATCCTGTTGCAGATGTCACGCTGAGAAGTTGAGTGCTTCCTCTTCTGTTGTTATGTGGAGTTTGCTTTGAGTGTGTCATTTTTCTCCTCAAGAAATTATTCTTCCTTTAATCGTTTTTGAATTAGAACAAACTGATCCGCTGTAATAGATCAAATAGACAAGAGGAAAAAAAAGGGGACAAAAACGTTGGTAAGCCTCAGCCAAGAAGCTTGCCGTGCTTTTCTTTTCTTGCATATTTAACATAAATGTCCCCAGGTATAGCAGCGTATGCCAGTGGAGATTGTTCTGTGGTGCTCATGCAATCTAGTGCATGATATTCTGCAGAAGAAAAACACATTTTGGTGGCATGAGTCACATCAGCGTTAACAGTTTATATATATTCTCTTAAGCAACTGTCACTGCCACGATAATCCTCCTATTGCCATTTTCAAATGCTAGAGCAATGGAGCTGAAATAACTCGAAGACGACAGGTGAATCATTTCCAAACTTTCATTTTAAGGAAATTTTTTTGAGGGAGAATTGACACAAATCAAGCCCATGTAAGAATCAGCATTTTGTCCATAAAACACTTAAATGTTTTGGTCTCGCTATGAGTCAACAATGACGTAATCCAGTCTTGTTAAACCATACAACTCCTACGTGTTCAACATATTGCCGATGGCTAAGCAGAGCTAGAGCTGGCTCAGAGATGAAATCTGATGGTTCCTTGTGTTGTCAGGACATGGTCCAGGTCATGATATAGGTCAAAAACAAGGACAGTGGCAGCTGCAGGAGGGGAGGGGGAAAGAGGGGTGACGGGGCAGAAAAAGAGAGAGGAGAGGGAAAGGGAGAGGAGCGGAGAGAGTGCAGAGGGAACAAAGGAGGAATAAAGCAATTGCATTAAAAGAGACAGAAGCTGACCTCAGAGCACCCTGGCATTAGCTTGCTCAGAACAGAGCATGGATTTGAGCAAATCAAAGCTTTACACTTCAAAATAATCCACATTTGATAACTTCCTATCAGCCAAACTGGTCAGACGCTCAACAGTCAGACACATAAGCACATACAGGCATCAAGGCAAGGACACGAGTAAACATGCAAACATACAAGCGTATATCTCTTCCTCTGCCGGCTCCCTCTCACACACAAACACACACATACACTCGACTCTGCCTGCCCATCACTAGGAGGGTACAGGTTCACCATCATGCTCTCACATCTCTTTCTATTTTCTCTGCCTAACAAAACCTGTCGTTCTGTCAAGGCTGCAAGATTAACTGAAGAACAGTTTCCTCCTCAAGTCAATTTTACTGAGGTAGCGTCGAAATAGCCTGGCTAATTTTGGTCTCGAAGTGTATGTGTGCGCACACCCATATGTGTGAATGCAGTGACCATATGTGGCAACTTGCACAGTCAAGACAACCGAGGCAGCCATCCACCGTGTACCACACCTCCATCTCTATTTCCCCCTCCTCTTCTGTGGAGGACTTCATTTCTTCTCTTCCTCCATTACTTGTCTTCTTCATCTTCAAGCATTTATATTTCCTCCTCTTCTCTCTTCTCCTCTCCTCCTCGTCGGAGCACCAGTCCCATTTCCACTGACAGCAGTACTAGCAATTAGGTCAGCAGTTGGCCTATTTAAAGCATGAGGAACTCAGGGCCTAGATTCACTCTGTCATTTAAGACCATCAAAGATCGCAATAAATCACACAAAGGCGACACATACGGAAAAGCTTTAGACACAAAAGCATCAGAATACACATCATTTGATAAGGCGTGTCACAAGGCATACCTTCTGTTGTACTTTCAAAGAGGTCAAGTGAGGTTTTGTATCAAATATGCATGGGCTCATGTGGCCGGCTAACAGCCGCGGACAAGTGCAGAGTGTACTGTTGTTGTGAAGGTCAACCTTCTCTTACAGCATCTTTGACACACACACAGTGGGTGTCCAGATGGCGTGTGTATTTACTTGCAATGTCATGGAGTGTGAATTCTGCTTATGACCTTCGTCACACGACATGACCTGTGAGACGTTAAATAAGTCAGTGGATTGACTGAAATGCTAAGCCTAGCAGTCTTAAAACAATGGAGTGACCTAATGTACCACATTTGTCCTAACCAGAAAGACTCAGTTCATCCACAGACAGCTTCTGTATGTTGATAATATTAATAAGACTTCACTGACGAGAGAGGACACATTGATTCACTTAAAGTTTAAGTGAATCAATTTGTTAAGAGGGTTTAAGTCTTAAACCCTCTTAACAAATTCCAACAGTTTCTACTAAGAGTTACTAATTAAAAACAACTTTCAGTATGCTTTATTAAGTTGTTATATTGACCATCCATCAGGCTAATGATATAATTAAAATTTGCTTAAAACTCCACTGCACCACATTGTAACTGCATGGCTCAGTAATTGAAACACCCACTGTGGGGATTCAATGCGTTGAACTTATTGTTCATTACCCTTCTGTTGGGCACTTACAATAATGCTGCACTTGTGGCAGTCAGGCCACGGAGTAATATTTCATTCCGACATTATGCAATTAAATTTTTTACAGTATTACAACCTTTTATACTGCATCCAATAACTTGAGGCAGTGCAGCTTCTGTAGCCAAAGACTGCAGGTCAAGATTACATGAGAATCACTGCGGGGAAATTCACTTCTGGACAAGCACTTGTCACCACAGGAGGAGGAAGATACATGTCTGTCAGTATAAAACAGCCTTACGGCAACAATGACCATCCTGTTACAGCCAGTGCTCTCTTGTAACAGTGCTCCACTGAGCAGACAGTTGATTCGAGTGTTATCTGGGAAAAGCTGTCTTTGTGACTTTGTTCAGCAACAAATTATTCAGTATTTCTTTTTCTTATTTCTTTTATTCTATTCCATCAATTCCGTCAAGGTTTTATTTCGTTCAATACCTTATAACAAAATAACTTGAAAACCAATGACCTCCCCATCTGCCTCAGCTATACTTTGTGTTTAGTGCTAATTAGCAAATGTTAGCATGCTAACATGCGATGGTGAACATTGTACACATTATTTGTTCCAAACATCAGCATGTTAGCATTGTCACTGTTAGCATGCTGACATTAGAACCCCTTAGCAACCCATACAGCCTCACAGAGCTGATAATGTGAGACCCTCAGCTGTGTTGAGAGGACAGACATACAAAACACACGCCACTGAAACATGACACAAATACACACACCACACATGCACACAAGACCCCCCCAAGGCAAGGATCTCAGTCAATTCAAGCTGTTATTCACACTAAGTGTTATAGTGGATTCAGTGTTGCTCCTCATCTGAAATCAATTGATTCACCACGCCTGTGATTTAGCATCAATCCCCTCAACCAATCCCTTGCTCTGTCTTTGTTAGCCTGTCACAGCCAGCCAACAATGTTAGGCACCACTGATGAGACACAGGGCATGACTGGTGGGTAGACACAGACCACCAGTCGTGCAGCAATACACTCACAAACATCTTACATTGCATTATTCCTGCCCCCATTTTAAATGTGTTCACATCACATGACTTGTCAGCGGTGGTGGCACTGATGGGTGAAATGCAGAATGATTCAGCGTAAGCACACAGGCATTTATAACGATTACAGTCCTTTGACCCAGAAGCCATTTGTCTGTTTTTATTTCATTGTATAAACAAATGCTCATGTTCAAACATGATTTCATTATAATCTGCCCTGCAATGGCATTAACTTACATGGGCCAGATTCAAGCTGGCTGTATGCAGCTGGTATGCCTGTAAAGCCCACACATACATTGAGCGCAGAATAAAATCAGGTCATGGGCGCTTAATATAGAGGTTACTTCATTCATATGACATGGTAACAAAGAATAGGTTGACATGACATTAATAATATTGGAAATGTCTTGCAGTCATATGCAGAAAGAAAGAACACATTTTATGGGACTGACTAATTCACTTTAAATGGGCCTCTTTATCAGAGTGATCAATGGAGCCTGTTTAAAATAACAGCTTCCAGGGTGCATTGTTATTGTCGACCACATGCCACAAGCATAGATCATACAGCACTTAAAAGGTTAATGATATGCTTAATAGTGATATTTTTTTCTCCTGCACATATAATGTGCTATTTAGAGTGTAGCGGATTTCATGACAGCACATTAGTGTGTTTCTCAAAAGCAAAGGCAACAAATCATCTTAGACATGTAGAGGCATGCACTTTCAGTTGCTACTTTATTAGTAGGTACACTGAGCCAAAACGCACGCAGTGTAATGCAGAATTTATTGCCGGACTAGCAATGGGCTGTATACAGTGTTGTACATTAGTTCATGTCTATTTGAAATCCAACAGAAATAAAGCAAGATGTGGGTGGTGTGAACCACGTGGGAGAGGGACCGCAGCATGGGTAGTTGAACTGACAACGTTGGGCATTGGCCCCCAGTTACTAATAAAGGTAGCTTATATGGATGCCGATCTCAGCGTTATTCCCATTGTATAAATGCTTGCCAGCTTACTGTACAATCCACAGTGTTTCAGAGCCTAGAGTGCTTTCCCAAAATCCCATTCATAATTTGATCGAGTTTTAAATGCTTGAATTTTATGCAGTGAGTCCAAGATCTTCACAACTGACTATCATCAAAATAACAAAGTGACACTACACTGTACGTACAGACAGTGGTACCTGGTTCAGTCATTTGCTCAGCAATTTGGATGTTTTGTGAACTTGTTTTATTCTGTTATTGACTTACTCGTGAAAGAGGGTATTCAGTCGGTAATGCATTGTCCAAAATCATCTTGTGTCAATATAAACCCTAATAAAGTTGTGGTTGAAACCAGGTAAAGGACATGACTTCCTAAATCTTTGTCAGTTAGACTTGTAAGAGTTGTGGTCAACTGCTTGTTAGTGTGGTGAATGTTATTACGGTATATGAATCATTTCCTCTCCTGCCACAATGCAGAATTCAGCAGGCCAAATTTTAACCACCACATACTGTAGCTCTAACTCTGGCATCAGTTCACTAGTTATCCATTTTTAGAATTCACTGGCTGATCTCAGTGACAACATTTATCCTCCAGTTATATGTCTGCCCTCTTACACTGTCACCGTTGTGAGCCTTAACCCAACCCTGGTTAAGGTACGCTCACTGCCTCCACAGATTCACTACATAAATAGCATCATCTCATTAACATCGTTTTTTGCAAATTATGGTTTTATGCAGTATGTTCATGAATATGTTCTATTTTCCTCTCTGCTTAAGGCTTTGTTTTCACAGTGTTTAATACATTGTTAAACTAAAACATCAATTACAGTATGCATACTTCTGAAATCCCAACAGAACCTGCATTTGAACTGTTTCAATTATCCAATATATCAACAAACAATCTATAATTATATGCTATTATTACAACAAAAACATAAAGTACAGGTGCCATTAATGTATCAGGACAAAGATGGTTCCTATTAAAGAAATGGATGATTGCTGCTATCTGAATCTGAAAATACTGTACTGAAATATTTTATCCTTGTTGCAAAAATCTGTCATTGGTGCTGTAAAAAGCTGGTATAATATGATAAGTGCTCAAGTGCCAAGAGGGCTTATTCCTCCCTTTACAACTTCTCAAATGCCCTGACAGGTTGTCAATGACTCAGCCTGACAAGAGCGAGCAAGGAAGGTTAGCATGAATTAGCTCTCCAGTGCTAAGTTACTGTGACGTTGCAAAAAAAAAGGATGATATAATTAGCTGCACTCTCCTCAGATAAGCCAAGGTCGCTTCAGGCCGTTCAATCAATCTGCGTATGATTTGACTGGCACAGATAACCTTGTTAATCTTCTGTGACTGGATAAACACTCAGTAATGCAAGACTAAGGTTACAAACTAAGAGCGGAGCTTTTAATGGATCGTTGGGTGGCTGTAAGGGTTACTGAAAACGTATTATAAAAAGAAGCATGACATCAAAGAAGTCAAAGTATTTCCTTACACTGTACTGTACTTATCACTTTATGTATGAAAAGCATTTTAAGGCCACACCAGAAGCCTAATATTTAAGACACAGATATGAATGCTATATTGAAGGCTGGTTCGAAAGTAGACATCATGTCCTCTTTTACAGCAATGTGACAACAATTTTTATCTATTTCTAAAAGTAAATGATCAAGGAGAACCATTTCCGATATACTGGCCGATAATTTCTTGTCACAGATATATTACTGTCTATGTGTATGTATAATGAGTGACAAGGTTTCAGTAGTGAATTATCATTTACATCTGCAGCCACAGTAGCAGATCTGTGTAGCTCTACTTCAGTGCTTCACCGTTTTAATTCATCATGTTAGCATTAGCAAATTAGTTCATAAGCGCGCGCTGCCACAAATTACATTAGGATTTATTTATTTGATTTATTATTAACCATGAATGTCAGTATGCCAGTTATTTCACAGGATAAGTAAAAACCTGCTGGTAGAGACAGATAAGTCAGGGGATTCATCTTCTGGACACCATGAATATCTTCATTTTATGGCAACCCATCCTCTACTTGTTGAGATATTTCAGTCTGGACTGAAGGGGAGGACCAAACGACAGACCAACATCGCAAATCCACTATCATGTCATTTTCAAACAAGAAATTATCATTACAGCGCACTGAATACTCAAGGGCCACTGGTATCTTTGTTCTGCCTTTGTTTTCATTGTCAACAAATTATTACATTAATGATTAATGATGTGTAAAGTGGTTATTTTCAGTTAAACCCTGCAAATAGACATGCTGATATGGACAATAACTATACAGGAATGCACACACACACACACACACACACACACACACACACACACACACACAAAATATATGCGTATGGAGCATACAATATATAAACACTGCTACACAGTTGAAGCCTATGATGACCTTGTTTTACTGTCAAGACTATTTGACAGAAATTTAAAGGGGCAACAACTTTTAATTTCTTGAGGATGGTATTTTGGTGGGCGAGCACAGAAAAGTCATTATAAAAAGAAGCAAACCCAACAAAGGCTTGACTGACACTGACAGAGAACAATACGTGAGAGGATGAGATCCTGACATCAGTTGCGTGGGGAAACAAACTCTCTTTGTAGTTACAGATCAAAGGCATGGCCCTAATTTATACATTTATTAATATACCACATTCGGTATATGTTTGTGTTCCTTGAGCTTTAACACTCATCATTGCTCACTTGTTTGTCTGGAGCTGGCATCTGAACCTGGCAGTTTCCGTGTCTGTCTTTTCATCTCTGCAGTCCTCGCTTTGCTCCTTCCCTGTTCTTCCTCTCTCTGATATCCGTTATGAGTCACCTGCAGGTCTGTGCTGCAGAGAACTCCAGTAATTACTCCAAAACAACTCATATTGAAAGCCATGTCAGGTTTATTTCTATTTCAAACACAGGGAATATAAAAGTGCTTCACAAATGCAAAGCCAAATTGAAAAATCAAAATAGACGAAAAGCACACAATAGACAAATTAGCATTAGAACAATAAAGAATAAAAGCATTAGGCAAAAATAGAAACATAAAAGCAGTAAGACTAAAAAAGATTTAAAAGTATTTACAGACTGGGTAAGTCTCCCTTTTGAGCCAAATATATTGCTCGGACTATTAATCATACAAATTATACCATACCAATATATACGCAGCGTGCAGACATGTAGGCAGCTGAACATACTGTATGTCTTGGTGTAACAGCAAACAGCAGAGAGCAACCAAAATCAGCATCATGTCAGGCATCATGTCAGGCAAACCACACTCTCTGTATTCTTGTGCAGCTTGGTCCCTTCAGTCTTTCCAGTGCCATTAATGTGCGTCACACTGTGTTATTTCTCCTGTGGTGAATGTTCTGTATTAGTTAATATACAATTAGTGACAGAAAATCAGCCTGCTGTAACAGTGCAATTATGCATCATGGTTTACCCCAGCATGCACTGTATTTTGCTAAGTAATAATCCATGAAATTTTGATATAAATACACTCCTGTTTTGCTACTTGCTAATGCTGAGCGCTATACACAATATGTCTTCAGCTGTTCTAAACTTTAATGAACAGGTAAATCTTCCTCTTCCTCTCTGTTGGGCAGTGAAAGCCACCTTGGATGACCAGAAACTACAGCTCAAACGTCATCAACAAAAAATGGGAAAAGAAAAGGACTCTTGCATCACTCAAATCAAAGCCCTCAGACACGATAAAGCAGCTGGCAGCTTCCGCTACAGCTTAGAGCCCTATATTGGACGAGTGCTTAATTAAGTTGCAGCTTCTTAGATCTTCACTGAGTGCTAACATTTCTTCTGGTTCTTACTTATTCAGTCTAAATTTAGTAAGATATGCATTTAGTAACACTCTAATTACAGTTATTATATTATATATGTTTTGATGTCCACAGGGACACTAAAGTGCACACACACACACACACATACACACACACACACACACACACACACACACACACACACACACACACACGCACACAAACACACACACACACACACACACACAAACACACACACACACACACACACACAGTGTTACAGAGGGATGAATAGAGGGAGAGTGTTTTTTTCTGTGGGCAATTGAGAGCAATAAGAGAGCTATAAAAGTGTTTAAAAGCATTTTACCGATCACTGGGGGATGTTGAGGTCAAGTCCTGATTAATTTGAGCACAACCAAGGATTTTTTCCTAGTGTAAGAAGGGTGTGTGTGTTGTGTTTCAAAGTTTGACTGACACATTATCAGAGTGTTTAAATTATGAGATGCAGGTTTAAGAATGTGTGAAATTATACTCATGCAGGTGCAATGTGATGCATTTTGTGAACTGTATGATGGAACTACTGTGATAAACTGTGAAAAAGTGAAAATGTTAGAAGCTGACCATGTTTAATTTAATTTAATTTATAATTCAAGTTCTCCACCTGCATTGGACAGGCAACACAGATGACATTCACAGTATTTACAGACAGTGTCTAAGTGAATCTATTCATCTTAACACAATGTGTATGTCTGTGTGTGTGTGTGTGTGTGTGTGTGTGTGTAGGTGTGTGTGAGTGAAAGAGAGAGGGAGAGATGATTACAGAGGCATTGTGAGTAGATTTAACAAGTAAATTGAACACAGAGGTGGGTCTCCTCTCTGCGTGTTCTCTTGTCCTCTAATTTAATTTTTTCACTCGGTTCTCCAGTGGAGGCCTTGCATTACAATGAGTCTCCATCCGGCTGGGAAGTGGTCTCACTACTAATAAAGAACAATTCTCTCACGCTATTAGGGAACTGGCGGGAGATGAGAGGGGCAGCAGTAGCAAACGTTATCGGGGGAATGTGTGTGTGGTGGTGTTCTTTAAAAGGAGGATGACCCCAGTAGCTCCCCTGGTAGAGCTGGCGCACCACGAACAAAGGTTTACCACTGTGGCCCGAGTTCAATTGCAACCTGTGGCAAATCGAGGGTCACATGACAGATGAAGGCTACTTTTTGGGAGCTTTGCTAATATTATTTATGTTGTAAGAAGGTGAAGGTGATCAGTGCTACCTCACAGTGACTAATCTGAAACAATCAGAAAGGTGGCATTTGAGGGCATTGGGATGAAATATGCATATTATTGTATTTGTAAAATACACAGAGGTCAGCAGCTATGAGGTGCAATAGGGTAGTCACCCCATGTCACCTGAACACTTTCTTGCAGTATGAGTAACATTAGCATAGTTAGCAAGGCTACGGGAAATGTAGCCTACAGCTGCTTCTGGCTGCCTCCATCTGTTATGCCTTGCACATTGTAGCAGCCCCCCCGAAAGACCCCTGTCTTGACCGTCAGGCGCACTAAGTTCCTAAGGGGGATTTCCTAGCAAACAGTGCACAATGCCACTGTGTCTGGTCAAGAAATAGTACAGCATACAATCCCTGGTAAAACCACAACTTGATGTACAGTTTTTATACTTTGGCTTTTGTAAAAAAAAATAAAACAGGTGTGACGTGATAATTAGCAAGCAGGTAGACAGGCTAGATGTTTCCTTCTGTTTCCAGTCTTAAAGCTAAGCTAACTGGCTATAGCTTCAGCTCGTAGCAAGACAGCAAAAAAGCATATTTTAATATTATAAGTTAATGTATTTGTATAAAAGCAATTGTTTTGTATTCCAGGAATTAATGTTTTGTATTCTGATGGAATTGTTCATATTATGTTTGAGGTAATAATTTACCTCAATATAACAAGAACATATAACCCACATTCTCATGCAGCTGCAGGTACAGTATATCTACATGCATTAGGTTGTTTTCCACATTAAGACAGCAACTAATTGCCTTTTTTTGTTAGAGGAGCAGAAGTGCACAAACAAATACACACATACAGAGCTTCTCTTATTGTTAATATAGTGACAGCTGAGGGACACATACCTACATGAACACACACCTTGCACATTTGGTACAGACTCGATATGCAGTCAGCCAAAGCACCTAATCACGTAACTTTGCAAATGTGTATCATAACCTGAGCTACTCAGTGTAAACCTAAAACAGAGGATTGTATCTAATGTCCACATTCTCTGCTGTTGGCCTGACAGGGCTCCCAGGTCTATGCTCACACCATTATGATTGACCAGCTGACAACTTGACCTCTCCTCACCGAGACAGATCTTTTGACTGCGGCCATTTTCTCACCATTATGTTTAGCAATGGGCCTGTGCCTGCCAGAGACAGGGGGCTTGTTGCTGAGGCTATCATTCATAGCAGAGAGGAGGAAAGGATTAAGGCCACTGAGAAAGAGCAGGGGAGAGAGGGGTTTGCATCTTAATGCAGGCCTGAGTGTGGAACAGCCTTGTTATGAGGTGGCTCAGTGGAAAAGGAGGAAGATGCAGCGGCTCGGTGGTTTGGTAGGTGGCTGCTGGTGGGAGGTGGGGGGCAGGATTAGGGGGAGGAAAAAAAGGCAGATGCAGAAAGAATCTGAGGAAAAAACGAGGGTAAGAAGGGTAGAAGAAAAACATTTTTTTGGATGCGCAGTATAAAAAAAGAACATCGTGTAAGGTACAAAAGACAACCAGCTCTTTTTAATACTGCCAGTAGAACTGTAAATATTACATTGTTACTGTACATCTTATTTTAATTCAACCATTGCCACTGCTTTGGTGCAACGGAATAAGTATTTTGTTCCAGTACAACTCATTTGATTTTGACTACTTTTACTGTAAAATAACTGGGAGTGTGAGTTTCTTGGGGGGGAATTTTCACCAATGGGACAGCTCCTGATGTAGAGGCAGACCAAATGAGGGGAGAGAAACACGGATATGACATGCAACAAAAGTCCCCAGCCAGATTCAAAGCAAGGGTGTTTCAGTATTGTGCTTTATGTCGAGGGAATCACTTTTAATATATAATGTAATATTATTCTAATATCAAATTATGCTCAATTGCTGAAACAACATACAAAGTACCAGAGTTTCTGCAATCTTTCAGCCAATAAATGCTGAGACAGTAGAACTAAAAAATGAGAGCAATATGCCAGAATAGATGAGTTTGGTTTAAGGAAGTCTCTTCAACATTTGGCTGATGGGACTGGGAAATAATTTTACTCAGAGAAAAATAAATCACACTTCAAAGGGCTTCTGCATTACAATCAGACACAATCCATAGCTCATACAGACAGACACACACACACACACACACACACACACACACACACACACACACACACACACACACACACACACACACACACACACACACACACACACACACACACATAAACCTAAGGTGGATCCATCAGAACAGCATTACACACTCCATTGGTCTCCTTAAGTCAAGGCTGTTTGCTCTCACACTATGTTAGGTTACAGTCAGTTAATCTCCTCAAGGAAAGCAGATCTTCTCAAGTCAAAGCAGGTAAAAAAGAAAAGGCCTCCTGATGATCACTATACTGAAAAATAATTGCTGCTGCACACACAAATTCAATCCAGATGCCTAAGACTTGTTACATTGCTCTGGGTATGTGTTCTGTTGATCGCTTTAAGCTATCAAATGGATGGCCCTTGTCTACACAAAGAGTGTAACCACCTGACACACACATCTTAATATGTTTCTATTTGCTGAGTCTGGAAGGATCAACAACACACACACACACACACACACACACACACACACACACACACACACACACACACTTCTCTAGCTGACACTGAAATGAGAACCTGAGAATCGTTTTAATTTCTACCAGGAATACCATTGTTGACCTTAGGTGGGTGTTTTGCATAACTTTATATGGCCATTAGCAGATCTTTGTAAAAGTGCATAATTATCCTTCATGTTCCACAAACTTTAAGCTTTGCAGAATAGAAAATGTGGAGAGCCACAGTGTGAAGAATCTCCTTAGTGGATGCTTTTTTTAATGCATGACATGCATTTCAAACAGGCACCAGATAAACATTTGACAAATCAGTATGCCAACTTTGTACACGGTGAATCTTTTTCCATGTCTGACCAGGATCCTCATGTGGTATTGCATCAACTGACATTTCAATGTACTGATTAGCATTACTGCACTGTGCCTTCCAAACTAAAGATTGCCATGTCTGGAATTCAAAATAACAATGCAGGACGTGGTATCACATTATGATGTGCAGCATGAAGTTAGTGGTGGTCAGGGTTGACACTGTGTACAATGTGCTTAGCTTTGAAACCGGAGGAGCAAGTTCGCATGCTGTAACCATCTTTCTAGGCTTAACCATATTTGCTCTGCACAAACACCATAAGAGTAATCAAAGGAAATAACACTGCTAGTAAATAAAATGTAACCTTGCAGAATGGAAGAAGTGGATTGTAATTCCTCCTCAAATCCTTGACATGTAGGTGTATGAAAGAGATTCTTTTTGCAGTGTTAATGGGTATTTCATAGCGTCACACCAACCGTAGCAGCACGTCTTGTTGTGTGCAGAATGACAACAGCCTCAGTGGTAAAGCTCCCCCTTGCCAGCCTGAACCTGTGCCAACCCTAGTATCCCAGCACAGCACAGCTAGCATGACTATTAGCTGCAGGGCAGGTGAAAAAAGGGTTTGGCACCCATTCCTAAGCGTGCGGCCTTCAGGGAAGTGAGACTAATTAGAGCGGATAGTCTTGGGTTTAAGGAAGCTTTAATTGATGTCAAAAGTGTCTTACCTCATGTCAGCTACATCTCCACTACACTGCTTTGATTTCAGGGGAGGGGGAGCACAACCTCTTTCCAAATCCTTGGTTTTAAATAAAGATAGGATCAGCGAATCTGTGCCTGCGGGAGCTGAAATGAGAACGTCTGACAGGTAAGAGCGAGTGAGAAAAAAGTAAGCAAAACTGCAGAAGTGACACTCACTTGATCATTTACTAAAATTACACACAGTTTCATGACTGTTACACTCAGTAATCAGCAGATGGGTGTGAATTGTGCCACAACTTAATTTGAATGAAAACATCGCTTTCATTCAGTTTCATTATCCTTTATGGCAATCCTAGCAAATTCCTAAACAAATGACTGATACAGACTTTGAGCTTTTGCTTAGCATAATCCAGTTTACTGAAAATGCCCTTGTTGATTTTCTTTCATCTCAACTAGCTTTTAAAAGGGAAAGTTTGCTTTTCTTCCAGTGTGCAACGGGACTGCAAAGAACTCCTTGGCAAACAAAGAGCAAAAGAGGGGGCTTGTCTTACATTTTCAGTGTAAATTACTCAGTCTTCTTGACATTTCTGGCTATACACGTCAACTGCTCTGGAAGGTAAATAAACAAATGTGATGTATTTTTGGCTCTCATATGCAAACAGGCACGCACTCTTGTCTTCCTCCAAAACAACCTGTAACAATGTTGTAAATAGGCACGAAGCTGTGATCTATTTCTAAAAAGCTTTACTGAGAACAAGTCAGAAAAGGACACAGAGATATGAAAGGTTTGGTTTCTTGTGCAGACACAGTTTCCAACTGGGGGGAATGACGACATCTTATCTCTCTAGTGAGGCTGTTTAAATATAGACTTCTGCTACTTTATCTGTTTTTGCAGCTTCAGAGTTGCTGATAGATGATCAGGCCTTCCTTTTATGTTTTCATCCTTGAACTTCAGCACCCGTAACTTTTTGTCTTTAACATTTTCTATAAGACGTCTACAGAATAACTCATATTTACTGCAGCAACATTAAAGCAGCCTCTTAAATATTAATTATGCCTGAGCCCACACACTCCAAAAAGTCCTACTGTAGCACCCTGGTGAACTCTCTACAGAAACACAAGAAGATTTTTTTCCCATTTCCCCATATTGCCCTCATCCCTTCATTGATGCAATATGGTGTAATCTAGCCCCCCTGACTGAGCAGTGGAATACACACCTCCAACACTGCAGATATTTAATACAGGACTGCTCTATACATTATAAATGGCCCTCTGCAATATACCATCCCTCTAAAACGAAGCCACTGCGCAAATAGAGAAAATAGAAATGACCTGCCCTTGGAATACCGCTGGGGTTTGGAAGCTTTATTCTGGTCCTTTTTTTTTGTCCATACGATATGTCAAGAGAAATGCAGGCATTTGTAATAGACTTAAACAAATGGATAACCTTGTTCTAAGGTCAAAGAGGACTTCATCTACTGTTGTCAAACAACAGCTCAAAAAGAAGAGCAGGAATGTCACATGAACCAAGAAAGTGGACCCAAACTGTGACGCAAAATGATGCATATGAGACGTAAGTGCAAAGATCACAGATTTTATCAAATAATATCCAACATGGCTGTGGGCTGGTATGCTTTTGTGTGTGTGTGTGTGTGTGTGTGTGTGTGTGTGTGTGTGTGTGTGTGTGCATGTGTGACGGAGACAAGCAGAGAGGGCAGAGTGCTGCTGAGAGTGATGAGATGCGATGAGACACAGTTTGAGTGAGTGCATACTAGCAGGAGGGAGAGAGAGGTAAAGTGTGTGAAAGTGGACAAGAGAGCGAGAGAACAAGAGAGGGAAGATGGACATAAATGGCTGTGAGTTAGCATATCCTACTACTTTTTTTTTGTCTTTTTGTTTTTGCAGTTGAAGCAAATTGAGGCCACTAACGCAGCAGTTAGGCGGCTTTTTAGGTCACTCAAAAAGCTGTGCTAAAAGGGTAGCTAGACCTAAATCCATTGTTAATTTGATGGAATGAAAGACACTGCAACCTACTAAAGGATCCAAGCAGATTGTAGTACATCGAGCGATTACAACTTGTCTCATGTCATCTATGTACTGGAGTTAATTTGATTAAACTGTTGGGAAAAATACTATTGATTTATCTTGATTAGTATCCATGGCCGAGCACAGCTGGATCTGCTTCCTTTAAAGCACCAAGCAGAGACAGCCATATTCTTATTATTATTCAGACTACTGAGTTTATGTTTATCAGTTTTTTTTTGTCAATATTTCACGTCCTTTTTCAGATAATATCTTCTCTATCCTCAATGTTGCAAGCTAGCCTTGCGCAGCCATGCTGTGGGAAAGTGACTGCTGAGTGGACAGAGCTGCATGGGTGATTCATTTGAGTTTGTGGAGTAACTGACCTTGTAAATATGGGACTAGAAATCTGAGCTAAATCATCATCTCTGGAAGTGCTCTAAATGTTAGGATGCTCCAGTGGCTGCACCAGCAATTTCTCTTCTTTTATCACTTGAAAGACTCTCAGATTTATCATTATTTGCAGAAAAACTAATCTTCCATTAAATATATATTGTTTGTCACCCTTCATAAAACACACAACAGCTCTTGTTGTCACAGTTCTCAGCGCGACAATTCAGACAAACCTGCTTGATTCGTTACCCTTACGAGTGTCCACGCTGGAGTGGTTTAAACTAATAAAATTATGTCTCTTGATGTTGAAGAAAGAGAGACATAACAAGTCTCTCCAGTTTTCTCAGGGCCACTTGACACTGAGATGGACAGCAAGGTCCTATTCCTCTGATCTTTCAGATGTTATTTTTGCAAGACAATGACTGAAATATAGCTTTCTCTGAGGAGGTCTCTTATTATATTGAGAAACATTACTTATTAGAAATACGCGGAAAAGTCATAAATATACTGCGTCTAGTGAGACCATATGAGCAAAAATGAACTACATTTTGGAAGACACCATATCACCTCTGTAAGTGCCACCCTCTCTCTCTCTCTCTCTCTCTCCTAAATGCCCTGTCCTTCATTTGCACACACAGGCAGAGAACTAATCCTGTAGTCTGTGATTAACATTAAATCAACTGACAAGTCACAATGTCAACTGGCCCAACACTAGCCAGGACTCCAAAAAGCTCCATTACGCATTTCTTTATCTGTCAAACATAATATTGCTGAGAAAAGCGTGGTTGAGGAGCCGCATCATTTCAGACACGCATCACAACATCACACGGACTGCTCGCCCACTGTTGTTGTGTTTAACCACACAGACACCTGCACTGTGAGACTGCACCGTGACAATCTTTCAAGAAATAGCCTGTTTCAAACCCCCGCAAAGGCGCAGCGTAAATACTGACTCCAAAGCAGCGTTTGAATCAGCATGAGTCACCTTCCCACCCACTTTGGGCGAAAAATGTTCACTCATGTCTAACACAATTGACTTCATATGTAAAAACACACATGCATTCATTCAGTGGGCGATGTGTAGACACAAGCATCGAGCAGCGATTCAACAGTTTTGGTTGGTGCGGAGCCGTTTTACCTTCCGGTGAGAGCGCCTCTTGGAAATTGGAGAAGACGACTTGGAGGATTTATCCGTGTTTTGTCCGTAACTTCCCGAGCAGGGCATCTGTTCTTTTTTTTTTTTTTTAAAGATGTGTTGATAGAAAAGAAGAAGAAAACACAGGCTAGCGTCGCTGTGATAAACGGCGGTATCTGTCGCCTTATACGTCCGGTGAGTTTGTGTGTCTCCGGCGGGGAGAAAAGCAAGAGCCCCGGTCCACAGCGGTCTCCATTACCGAGCTTTATATTCACCTTAACGTTTGGAGGCGACAGACAGACAGACAGACAGATCGACGGCGAGGCAGACAGATAGCTAGGCAGGTAGGTAGAAAGGAGGACTGCCTCTGTCTGTCAGCGGAGCCGGTTACTGAGATACTGCTGCAACCAACAAACTCCAGAGAGAGGGTGGGGGGGGGCGGAAGAGAGATACAGAAAGAGAGAGAGAGAGAGAGAGAGAGAGAGAGAGAGAGAGAGAGCGAAAATCACAAGTGCAAGGGCTCAGTGTGTGTCATTCATTTGTAGTCATCTGTATCCACTCATGTTAAAAATATAATTTAAAGTGAGTGAGAGTGTTTTTTTGTTAAATTTTTGTTCTGCTTTACAGCTAACCATTTTACAAACTGTGTTCTTGTTTTAGATATTTGGTTGTCAACTGTTTGAGGCAGCCATTGGCTCCCATTCATTTCCATGTGATTGGAAATCCATTGGCAAAACTTGCTTGAGTCCTGTAATCCGTGACAGAAAACATCAAGTCCGCATTAAAGGTTAACTCCACTGATTTAGCACTGCGCTTCCAGAGAACTGTGGGACTCACAAGAAACAGAAACAGAAAGAGAATCATCTAGTATCTGTCAAGCTCCATAAACACTAGATTCTGCTTTTCCCATATTGCAGTTCAATAGCATTTTTTTTGTTTGGGTAAATGACCGTATCTTTCAAACTCCATAACCAAGCTCCACTGTTTGTAACACAGACTCTCTGTTATGATTTTTTTTTTGTCTCCAAGCTCAAGCTGTGATAACCCTGATGACATTCACAAGATTATTTTCTCAGGCTTGTTAGCGCTCCTCCTGAGCCACAGAAGTTTTTTATAGATTTCTTTCACAAGCGGAGTAGTACTCCTCATGACAAATAAACTGCCCTGTATGTCTAAAACCAATGGTGTGCCCCTTTAATATTGGTGAGGGTCATTATCATTATGTATCTGCACGTTAAAATGCATTACCACACACAGTAATGATAATGTAACTGATCCTCACTGCAATGGATCACTCAACATAAACTAGTTTTAAGAGAGTATTAATAGATTACTGATTTACTGAAGAAATTAATGGAAAACAATGGCTGCCTTTTACTGTAGGAAACAATACATGAAAATATATAGCATTTAAAAATATTCAGCAAAAATACAGCATGATTTATAGTTGAGGAGGCAAACAGCCTGAAAGAGAGGAGAGTATCTCTAAATATTTTGTCTTATATTTTAGCTCACTGTCAACATTATGGGTTGCTTGGCCAACCTTAAGCTTATTTCCTGTAAAGCCAAATATGTGGAGTGAAGTGAATAGAGAGAGAGAGAGAGAGAGAGAGAGAGAGAGAGAGAGAGAGAGAAATATTTATTCAGTCCAGTTTTTTTCTGCAAGATGTGTTGATTGTTGTCTCACATTAAGGGAAACAAGCAAGCGTACTGAATACAAAACAACTCTGTAGATCTTCCCATCTGTTCTTATCAGACTGCTTTTTCTGTGCAGGGAATGTAATTCATTTTGTCACCCTCTGCTTCAGCACTGTATAGAGTCTGTATGTCGTGCCAATAAAGCACAGACTGACATGAACTGAAAGAGAGTAAAAGATGGAGAGATATGAAATGGATTCAGCACCATGGACAGCTCTTTGTGTATCCTAACTAGGCCAAACACTTTGCTCTTGTTCTTGCTGCCACCTCTTTTATCATGTCAGTCAATCTAAATTCAGCTTAGAAAAGACTATAGATATGCTGAGATTAGTCTTGTTGTAATGTAACAACATTATTACATCCACAAACTACTAAGACAGAACACACAGACAATATACACCGCTGTCTTTAGATTGAAAATCACAGGAAGGCATATGAAGTGTACTGAGACATCAAACAAGATTTAGTCAAGCTAATGCAGCGGGAGGACCACAGGGTTATTGCTTTATTATAGGCCTGTTTCCACCTTCCACATTTGATCGCTCTCGTCCCTGGGAGGTGAAGGCCAGGGAGAAAATACTAGTATTTCTTAAAAGGTTGACATTTACCTTCATGCAGTTTAAAGACACTGGGTGTGAGAGTAAACTGATTTGAAGTTGGAGTATAAAAATTAGTGCTTTATATTTTAATTTGTTGGCAACAGTTTTAATTGATCTCAGATTTAATAACCCTAACTTAGCTCTGCAGTAAAATAATCATTAGTGGGTTAGAAGGCTGCTAGTGCAGAAGCACAATGTGGATCTATTCCAAAGCATTTCTCTCTCTCTCTCTCTCTCTCTTTCTCAATCAATACATTTCTGCAGACTACAGTAACCACTTTTCTCCAAAGCAGGGCGAGTTCTTGCTCATTGATCACTCTTCCATTAGACCTCTCTTTGAGCACTTTGAGGCAAACATTTCAAACTGAACTGGTAATGAAGTGAGTCCTGTTCACTTGACACTTTTCCAGCAGAGAGACAAGGATCTATGCACTTAGAGTAAGGTGCAAGGAATGACCAGCTTTGTAACTTCTGGCATCTCTGCTGTTTTATACAATACTGAGGAGCAGCTGAAAGGCACCAAACGAGACAGTCTGATTGTAAAAGCCCTCAAGATCCAGGCTTGAACCCACAATGCGTGGCAGGCACCTCGGCATGTATTCTGATCATGTCTGCTGGAACATGAACCATGCAGATAAGCTCAACTCATGTGCGTTAGAATCAAAGCGGCTTCCTACTGCTCTCTCCCTCTCTGAGCATGTTTTTCAGCAGCATCTGTGCTGTGTGAGAAAGGAATATGAGGGAGGATTACCTGCTTAATTAGAAGGGGAGGTGAGCTTTGTTGTGTGTGTGTGTGTGTGTGTGTGTGTGTGTGTGTGTGTGTGTGTGTGTGTGTGTGTGTGTGTGAGGGCGATATGTGCACCGCACATCAGAGAGAGTGTTTAATCACAAGTAATCAAACACCTTAATAGACATCTATTTGAGCTTTCCCACAGCATTTGCTTTACAATGTGGTGAGTAATTGTGTCGTCCATTACATGATATAAACACATATATTAAAAAATGTTGAGCTCATTTAGCTTAATTGCCACAGCAGCCCAGAATGCATTTATATTCCGCATCGGTGCTAGAGGTAAGTATGCATTTGTTTGCAATTCATTAATGGATTGAAATGAAGGGCAAAGAATGACTGTAGCAGAGCAGTAAGACATGTGATGGTCCAGCTGATAAACAGATGGTCTCTCTCTCTCTCACTCACTCACTCACTCACACACACACACACACACACACACACACACACACACACACACACTCAAAGCCGTTTAATGCCCTCACTTCCTCTTAGGAGAAGAAGATAAAGTTTCACACAATTAGGGAAACAAAACAGGAGATTACGGCATGTCAGAATTAGTAGCAGCATTTCACAGAAAGGAAGGGACCTTTCACTCTGTTCCATGAACACTGGTGTGACTGTGGCCTGGACTAATTAAGGAAATAGTTCTGTTTATGCGTAATGTCTGCACCTGCTCATCAACGTCCCTGACAACATTGATTAACTGCATGCTGTGTAAGAGTAAGCTTGGCAGCTCATTAACCATAGAAACAAAAGTTGAAGGGCATGTTGTTAGAGCTACGCTACAGATCAGAGCCTTGTGTCAACATATGCTGGGCTCTAACTCCTGAAGAAAAGGACTCCATAATTTACACCACACCTTTTTTACAACAGGTTCGGCAAAGACGAAGACGGGGAAGAAAGTTTGCCAAAATGTATCCTCAGAACGGTGGTTTATATGACTAGATGTCTTAACCACTCAACTATACTATCTGACAACTACACAAAAACCCTTTTAAGGCTTTTAACTTACTTGGTATGTCTGAAGTAGTATTGCTAATTTTCTTGATTAACTGATTAATTGCTTAGTCTATTAAATGCCAGCAAATAGAGATAAAATGTGTCCATCCCACTTTCACAGAGCCATTTTTTTTTATTTGTACAAAAACAGTACAGAAGATATTCAGTTCACTGTCACAGAAGACTAAGGAAGCAAAGGAACAATTTTTAATCAATTATCAAAATAGTCACAGATTAATCTCCTGTTGATTGACTAACTCATATTCAATCATACAATTTCTCTATTCTTCATATAAACAGACCAAATCCCAAGTATTATTATACGCTATTGGAAAGAGCTCTAAAAAATAATGAACTAATGAACTAGATATAAATAAATAAAATAATATAATACATTTCATATTCTTCAGATTTGTCAATTTTTCTTTCTGTTGGCTTTAGACAAACATGACAAATTGCACAGCCCTTTAGACCTTGAGCAGCACCTAATATGAATTCAGTAGGGCAGCAATTTAATAATACATTATTTCCTCTGGATACAATCACTTTAATTAAACAAAAGCTTGGATATGGAGTAGCTCTCATTGGGAATGCTGAGAGCATAAACAATAGCACATGCCTCTATTTTTATATTTACCCTACCAGCCTGCACTCTGGTAATGTTATGACCAACCACTTTCGAGCATCTATCCCTGCCAAACACCTGTCCTCCTGTCAGATCACTCATTTTAATGCAGAGACTGCTTTATAAAAGTCAACAGAAAGCGAGCGCTGCCAATTTACAAGTCAAACACACACGTGTGCACACAAACAAATACACATACACACACACTGATGCACCTGTCCGCCTCTGCTAAATGTTACCATCTGAATAGGCTGTCAGCTGGTGTCAGTTGCAAGGCTTTTTTGCTTGGTGGGTAATTGGATTTCAAATTTAAAGCTTCCTGCACCGTGGACAGGACATGGTCAAGTAATCAACACACTCAGGCCAACTTAGCTCGAGGGATGGAAATCATCTTTGATTTGTTTTTGTTATGGGGCGTCAGTGGTAATTCTATAAAAGTAATAGAATGCAACACTATTTATTATAAGTGCAAGTTCAACATACACATCATCTCCATTCATTACAGGTTGTATGTCTTGCACTGTTGCTGTCTGCACTTAGTTGATCTACTGTAAAACAACTAGGTCAATTGCACTGTTCAAATCTTTATTCGGCAATGACTCTACGTGGGATCCAGCCCACAATGCAAAGCACACAACAGATCCCCAAACCCACTCTGACAAAATAGTCTTTAGGAAAAATTATCATGTTAGTACATATACCCAATACAATAAGCACTGTCTGCCTGTAATGAGCACAATATACAATTTCACAGAGTGTAAGGTACACATCACGCTGTATACTGTATGTGTGAGCACAGCCAAGGGGGATTTCAGTGCTATATACTGCACTGTCAACACCTCTAAAATGTGATACACATGAGTTCTAAAAATTTCTCTCTGCTCATTTGATTTAGTATTACCTCAAGTGCTGCACTTTTAAAAGATGGTAAATATTCTGGTTGTGGGTTCCATACTCCATAGTGGGAGGCAGAAAATACCCAGAATAGGAGCTTTGCAAATGTTGTCAAAATGTATTTTGACTGTATTTTGTGCTAACTTAGAATTTTCAGATTGCATGTTCACATCACCTAATATAACCTCATTGCCTCAGCAGCTGCTGACTCCCACGTAAAAGGAGATGCAGAGGATCTTCAGACTGAAGATGTAGCTGTAACCACAACAGTCTGTTCTTTTACACTTTTGTAAATCCTGATTTTAAAAAATTGTCACATAAAATACGAACAGTTCTTATATCCATCTTATTGTAATTAAAGCTTGTCAATCAATATTTTACTCTATTTATGTACCTTTATTATCTTTTCTCATGTATTTACCCATGATATTTACAACAGGACTAAAATATACAGTATATATATAGCCATGCTAGCGGCTCTGTGAGGCTGTACAGGGCTTTGAGCTAAAAGCTAATGTCAGCATGCACACATGCTGTTGTTTGACAGGTAATGTCAATGTAATCTTGTTAACTTTCTTAGTTTATTGTGTTTGCATGCTAACATTTGCTAATTTGAACAAAAACAAAAATCACAGCTGAGGCTGTTTTACAGGTATTTGGTCATAATGGAAATTACTGGATGTGGACCTGACGATGGTGCTAGATGAATGTCAGTCATGGCAATCCATCCAGTACTTGTCAGATATTTCAGCCTGGACCAAAGTGGCGTGACCCCCGACAGACAGAAAGACCATCAGGCCAACAAAGCCATCCATAGAGCCATGCTGCTAGCGTGACTAAAAAACATCCTTTTAAAGAACACAAAGAGCTGTTCTTGGCATCCTGAAAACAGAGTGCTGCAGTTTTCTGTATATAAAGACGCAAACAGTGTGATTAATGACTGAAAAAGGACAAGTGAAGCTAGAATGGTGAAAAGAAATCTCTTTGTGGTCATCAGGTGACGAGTACTGTGCCTTTGTAGCTATTTAACCTTCTGTGCCACCAATCAGAGCTGTTCAAACTGTGCTGTTCAAATCCAGTCAGTCACATTTAGAGCAATTTCAACAGCTTACACATGCAATACAATACACTAGATAAATTCAACATTAATTACACACATCATTATAGACTCACTAGTTTCCAAAGCTCTCAGTTGACACAATGGCTTCAGAGCATAGGATCTGACAGGAGGTCACAGCAGGACGGTGAAGACCTTCCTTCCATGACTCTGGTCCCTGGAGGGAATGGCGACAAATAAGACTTGAAGCCAGTGACAGGAATACAGGGGAGTTTATGGGCCACTGGGAGAGGCCGATGGCTGATGATGCCCAGTGGAGTTTTTACTGCCTCAGTCAAAGCCATGCCTTGGCTTTTAGCAATCAGAACTGCATTATAGTGCAGGAATTTTATCTTTGTGCAATCAGGTTAAAGCGCTGTCAGAATCATTACCTTCTTAAAAATAACCTGTACAGGATTTGTTCTAAATATAATGGTAATGATACAGTATATCATTATGATGAATTGTGATTTGTATTCTTTATCTCATACCGATTAGGAATTAAATGAATTAATCTCTCTGCCTCTATAGAGCAACCACAGCAAGCTATTTCCTTTTTGGATCAAAACAAATAGGAACAAACTGCAGATCAGTTGATAAATGTGTTTTTCCTGCACCGTGCATTAAACCAATTGTATTTCAGAGAACATATAAATGAAAATTCGACACCATCTTTAATGTAGACCATTTTGCTTGTGCTGTGCTGTCACTTCTAACTCCCTGTTCTATTTCTTACAGCAACATATTGCGCAATTCATCTTCCAGTTGTATCTGTACATCTGTGAATTACATTCCACACCACCACAATCAGCAAATTTCCTATTCCTTTTGAAATTAAACCAGAGATGTGTTGTGATTACAGAGAACACGTTTTAATCCAATTCTGACTGCAAAACTAATATCTTATTTTGCAACCCTTTTTACTTTCAGACATACCACCTACGCCATAGAATGGGTCCTACCTGCACAATCAGCTGCCTCTCTGACCTTTGTCTCAGTCAGGCAGTAACAAGTCGGCTCTGACACAAAATCACAGATAATTGATGTGTGTTAGACTCCCAGAGGTCACACCAATTATTTCCTGCGTGAAAGTCGAGCAAAGGAAGACCAACTACCCAGGCCCATCATGACACAAGGAGCCGAACTGCAGCAATGTTTTGTGTTTACATTTCTTTCTCCCTGTATTTTCTTTTCTCTCATCCAGACTGAAAATGTCACCGGAAGAAAGTTGTGCCGCCTATCACTTGGCCCCAACCGAACTCAGTTATTTCCGATTCGGTTCTCAGTTTTGTGTCTCTCTTTTCTGTTGTCATCAGCAGACTCACCATGTCAACATCTTTCCTGTCACATGACCTGTCACTCCAGCCCACAACACACATGCACTGGCAAAAATGTACAGTTTCTACATCACAGTTCCAAAACATCATCAACATGTGTTGAGAGAAAGAGCTAGTTAGAGGATATGCAACCCCTGTACAGCTCATTTTTAAACAGATGAATTATGTTAAAGGCATGTAATGTGGTAATGAGTTATGTCATTTTATGTTGAAGAAACAATATTTCTCTGTCTTCTCTGTCCTTGACTTCTTCCTCCTCCACAAAATCCCTCATACTGTATATCTTCAGCTCCTCCATCACACACACACACACACACACACACACACACACACACACACACACACACTCTCAACAGCTCACACTGTTGCCTGAACTTGCCTCACATCCTTCTGTGTAGAGTTTGCATGTTTTGCCCAATGTCAGTATTGGTTTCCTCAAGAATTTAAAAGACATGCTGGTTAGCTCAATTTCTGGTAAAGGGGATATGGCAGGCATTCAGACCAAAAACAGCACTCCGCTAAAACTTCTGTATTGGTGGGGGAGTGCTGTTCAAGGTAACATTGGGTTGGAGTAACAGATTAATGCATTTAAAGGATTATCAGATGTCAAACATCTGTGTCTGTGCCTCTCTAATTCAATCATTTGTGCACACATATAAACATGTGCCTAACCCCTCTCTCCCATTCGTCTCAGTTGCTCGACCCCTTCATCCCTCTCCTCCACCCCTTATCGTCCCTCCTCACACATCCCTAATCCTATATTACCAGAATCTTTTCACAAATCCGAATAAACTGCACTTTATACTGCACAAATAGTGAGGTCGTTGTTAGTGAATTTGTCATTGCTTTGCCAGATGAAGATGTGCATAGGTAAAGCCTTGGTTTAGCTTTTTTGCTGGCTTTTTTGTTTGGCTGGAGCGCCTTATGTTGGCCCCACCACTGTGCTGCCAGATTGGCTACATTCACAAGAACTGTAATTGGTCATATGTGTAGTCTACCATCCCTCTCTATCACAGAGAACAGAATACTAAAGGTAGCGCAAGTACTATGGAATATTAAAGCATGCTATGGACTAAGCTGTGTCTTACATTCTGTTGCTGGTGAGGTCAATTAGTCCAGAGTGAAGGCTTGCACAAAAACAACCATCTCATTTTGCATCACATCCTCTTGGAGGACTCATTCCTGTTTTTTTTTTAGTGTGTATCCATTAAAAAAGATTTATCCTCTAATACACTGAAAGACTCATGCTTACACACACGCACAAACATTTCCAAAGCCTGTCCATGCTCCATTTGGGACTAACCCTTCCATTGCTTCTATTTAAAAACCAGAGCCTTGAGCCAGTGGCCAATGAAACACAGCCACAGATGGTTCCTTAATGCTAGCATAGACATTTAGAGATGGGGGGAAAAAAGAATGAAATCAGCCAAATGGGAGCAGAAGCAGCTTTGCGGCAAAGGTAGAGTAGAGACTGAGGGATTAGCAGAGACTGGCTAAAGTGCAAAGCTAACAAAGCCATAATGCTTATTTGACCCCTGTGCAGAACAATGACAAGAAATTCCTCTTCTTCAATACTGCAGGATGAGCTCTGGCACTGAAATGATTTTAGACCAGATGAGGACAATCCTGTCCATTGTTCTGGCCATTTGCTAATTTTGGCAATGGCATATCTCAAAGTAAAGATCATACGTGAAGAGCTTTGTTGTCATGTGTTTGTGATCTGTTGTCCAATAGTGGCTGAGCTTTTTCTGAAGATCTGATAAGAGAAAACACTAGAAATGCTTTTCAGATGCAGTTTGCAGCTAGATTTAGTAAACTATCAAATTGTTCCAACTATTAAGAAAGCTTTACACCTAATTTGGAATTAAACAGAAGATAATACAGAATACTACTGTCTTTGAAGTGGAGAAAAACTGACATGAATGTGGCATTGCCAGTTATGATTCTACTGGGAAAACCAGCACCAGCTGCCGCTTCTTACTCTGGACGCTGTTATGTATTATAAATACATACCGGTAGGCTACTATGCATCTGTTCTGCACTAGTGCATTAATATATTATTCAGGCCTACAAGGCATTGTGAACACTTGGCGCATTCATGCAAAGTATTTCTATGCCTTTGTGGGAATACTACATTAAACACTACTGAAGCAGCAACACTGGGTGTTAAATGTATGTAAGTAACAATGTAATGTTATGTTAACAACAAGTAATGTAAGCCACAGTACATCGAGGCGAAGATAGCACAAATACTCTATTTGCCTTCACTGCCTCTTTGCACAGTTATGTTTTTAGCTTGTTTGTATACCTTTAAATATCAACAATTTATCTCTGAACCACCCGCACCAAAAGAGCAGATATTGTATTTATCGTACCTGCACAACAACAGCACTACATCTTTACCTATGTTAAAGTATGACATGACATATTGGTTACCATGTCACTGTCACCATGCATGACCTTGTATGTGTTAATAAGTTTGGATATATGCCATGTTCAGAGACTGTACTGTACTTCTGTTCTGAGGACATTATATTGACTTACAGTTGATCTCTGCAGGTTGTACACGGTGGCCGTTAATCGTAAGGCTGGTGGCTCAATCCCCATCTCCTCTTGTCCACATGTTGATGTAGCCTTGAGACACTGAAAACCGTGTAAAAGTAAAAAATGAAAGTCGCCTTGGACAAAAGCACCTGTCAAATAAATTTATTGCAATTCTTATCTTAACCATAATTGGTACATCCCTGACTTTTCACCACAGCATATATTTAACCACAATGTCACTTAGTTTATACAACACTTTCAAGCTTGCAGTTGGAGTTTGCACTTTTATGTAAGGTTGTTTTTCTTGTCACAAATTTACTGTAACATATGGAAGAACTGCGCACTAGCAAAATAAGTTCCTGAAAGGTAAAAGGTAAATAAAGAAAAATAACTTTACTGTACTGATACCAAAATACATAGTCTCCAGAACATTGTCCTGTAATTGCAGATAAATGCAGTCCTCCAAGTGATGACAATTACTGTTGACATTAAGCTTGGTGCAGTTGTTTCTTTGAGCCTGTGTGGTATCCAGTGGAAGTTTTAAACTTGTTATGAAACATGTCTGTGTTGGATTTGCTTCAGAGGTCTGTGCTTTTCATGTTTGTGCCAATTTGGTGTCCTTTAATGTTAGTGTAAAGAGAATCTGAGAGTCTGTGATAAGTGTTTGTGTGTATATACTGCGTGTGTGTGTGTGTGTGTGCTGTGTCTTTATCTTTCCATCTCTCCTCAGGCGTCCTTTCCTCTGATTTTATAAGATTTTGAAAACTGCTGTATCCCTAAGGGACTCCCAACTGTGCATCTAATGCAGAAGAGCCAAATCCAGTTAAAGTGAGAAAACAGCATCAACAGTAAAAATCGAAACTCTAAAGGCACAATTACGTCTGTTGCTTTATGCTCTAACAGCTGTTACATTTGAAATTCTAAAACATCCATAATGCTGAAATCTGCATGATACTACCTCGCAGTGTTAAGAGTTACGCTATAAAAACAATGGAAACTCAATAACATGTGCATTTTACTGCTATGATATTTCTAAACATGTTCTAATGTTTCTAAATAGGATAACTGTTTTTGTAAAATGTGTGTATATAACATCTTATTGTGATTTCCACTCAAATTATGTTCACCTGCCACAGACAATAGACCTTTTTTTCCCAGCAGGGATTTAAACTCATTATAGCAGGAAAACCTCAAGCAAAACAGTTTTTGTTAACAATGCCTCAGTTCCACAGAGTGTCCCATTGTGATGGAAACACCAGGACTCTGCAACTGGCTCACCTAAATAAAATTCAGTCATTTTTAATTTGATCAATTACACCTGTGCTATTCCTGCAGCTAAATGCCAAAACAAAACTAAAAAGATGTGTCTTCTTACTGCAAGTAGTGTTTCCTACTTCATGAATGTTGTTTTGTAAGATGATGTAAATATATTATTCATAGAGAAATATTACTATTAATAAAACTTCTTCATTTTGGTTCACATTGTACGAACCAAACAAGGAGATATGTCATTTTCAGCTTCTTTGTTTGGAAAAAAAAAAAGCTTGGAAAGTGATTTAAAAATTTCTTTCATCACGCATCCAACAAAAGATTTGTTTATGAATCTGGAGATACATCAAGAGCATGTTATTCTCTCAAAAGCTGAGCTCTGTGACCCAAATTTAATTCTAATACATGACAAACAAAAACTGTGACTAGACGCTGCCTCGCTACATTCAACCACTAAGTTACTCATAAAAAATGTTTTGGTAATTTAACTGAAAAGAGGAATAAACATAATATTGCATTAACTGTTACTAATATTGACCAATCAAACCAAAACACTGTTTGGTTGGTTAGTGTTAGTAATAATACTGAATAATCAATAACTATACCTACTGTTAGCAACTGACCTGCTAGAGCTAACTACCATGTAAGCACATAAAATGACATACTTTTATATTTCAGGTCGTATACAAACACATTGGACTTCACTAACCTTGTCGAATGCTGTCTTATTTCTGTTGGTATTGGTCATTTCTTTCAGTCGGTCTGTAAGTTTAATTTCCAGTTTAAACTGACAAAACCAGTGAAACTTCTTCTGTTCTTCTGTTAGCATTGTTAGCTAATAGTTAGCTTGATGAATTAGCTACTGTTGAACTCGTTTTCTCTAAATATGAGTATTTGAAGACACAGTTAACCACCAGGGTAAAGGGCCGTCCAGACCAAGAACAAGAACTGTAACAATAACTATAACAATGTGAGCATCCATACTGATGATAGCATACAGCACATTTGTTGTGTTATAATGATTTTTCAAAAGATATATTTCTAGTTATTGTTATAGTTATCATTCTTGGTGTGGACAAACCTTGAGACCAACAGAGTAAGGTGTGTAGTTGTCCAACAGATCACTGCTGTTGTGTGTATTATTGTCTACAATAATACACACTATAACATTACAGTGTCCATTAAAGGTTAAATATACGACATTAATAAGATATAGAGGATACATTGTATCCTCCTGACAGCTCACATCAGGACCTCTCTGTGCTTTCTTTATGTAGCCAGCCTGCTCTGATTGTTGGAACAGTGGAAAGACAATCCAAGAGAAAGAAAGGGAGTTGTTTCTGTCTACTTTGAATGAAGCTGTGATGTTACAATAATTGATTAATTGATTAATTACAGTTTTTGTCTATGGACTATAGAAAGTGAATTCTGTATAACCTTTAACAACAATAATAACTATTTAGTTCCTAGTAATTCAGAAGAGACTTTATTGATATTTAGCTTAACTTAAATATTGTCTTAATGAATTATTAATGTACCTTTTTTAGTTTTTACCTGATCACATACAAAAACACACAAAGCTCATTAAGACATTAACCACAACCCACTCTTCTATTCACTATGTCCTTAACTGTCATGTTACCCCAAATGACATTCATGGACAGCCTGCTCAGTACAAATGATAACTCCCGACTCCCCCTCGCTAAGATGTGCATAATCAGTGTTTTACTGTCACCTTACACTGGCAAGAGGACAGGAGATTTATGGCATCTAAGAATATCTTGATACGCTCATCTGTGTTTGATCAATTGTATTGTGTGTGTGTCTGCGTGGCCAGTGAGTCTGAATAAGTACTATACTGCAAAAAGGGAAACTTAGATAAGTAAAGATAATGGAATAAAGCTATTTGCACAATAGAAAAAATAACTCTTCTTCACAGTGCCTTCAGATGCAGGTAGGTGGGTGTCTGGGACGATCATTTCCGACAATTAGTTTTTGATCATCTCTGGTTCTAATTAAAAGGCCCCGATATTGATGAGCTGGTGTCTGTATTTAGCCCCCTACTAGCCAGGGATTCAATTATTCATGTCATTCTATCTGTTTTTCTTGTCATTAGGTCATCTTCAGTTCTTCATTTTAAAAATGACATGATGAATATACTGTGAATCCAATTAAAACTGATCATGAATCTATATTATCTTGTGATTTGATCATAGTTAAATGACAATGACAATTCATCTTTCAGTGGGTGTGGTCTTACAAATCGTTTTTTTATTTAATTTTTTTGCCTTCTTTGAATATGAACAAATTACATGCAACTTTATGGAAATCCATCAGACATGTTATTCTGTGCCTGGGTTATCAGTGGCTTTACTGCAGTACCTATCTGAACCTGCTCAACAGTGTCCTAACTGTACGTTCATTTGTGAGGTATGTATAACAGTATTCGTCTGTATATAACTTTTTAATTGTAGACCTTTTCTTACACATGCAGAGATGGCAACCTAATCTCTCTTTTTTTTCTTGCAACCCCCTAAATCCACTTGAAACCCCAATCAGAGTTTCAGCCATGAGCAACAAAGTAGCATTTTCTGATTTGAAAGAATTTTACAGGTCTGAAAAGACTTTATGATTAGTTACTATATGCATGTGTGCGTATTTGTGCATGTCTACATGAGATTTGGAGCTCTTTACTGCCTTTGGGTGGGTTGTTGATTTTTAACTGTATTTTTCCTTTTTCTTTATCGTTTCATTTTCTTGTGTTTTAATTAGTAATATCTTCTGTGCATGTTACTTGTTTCCTTATAAATTTGAATGTAGAGAACATTGAGTTTACTTATAATGAAATGTGCCATATACATAAAAATGTGCCTTGCCTTGCCTTACACCCATCCTTTCTTTTTGTCTTCCTCTTTACCCTCCACCTGTCTGGAGACAGATTACATAAAAGATGAAAAAGGGAGCAGACATCTGATAGAAGTAAAATCTCTAGGAGTCATTCATCCCTTCACACAGCATCGCAGCTGGCAGTCTCTAGATGAGATCATTCAATACTGTCTCTGCTGCAGAGGTATAATGATCAAACACACACACACACGGGACATACTGTACATTAACACATTTACACGTTGGAGAATATTAGCATATTATATGTTGTCTCCTCACGAAACTTGTCACATTAGCATATGTAAATGCCATGGACATCTGCTGAGACGTCCTCACAAGGAGTTACATCCGGGCTCCCACATATAAAACTTGGCTGTTATTTTCTGATGTTTGGTGGGCATCGACAGCACTGAATCTCTATGACACTGTGCAGCTACAGTGCTTTGCTACCATCATGCAACAACATCATCTTTTTGATGAGTGTAAATGGAAATCAAATGCATTCAAATTTTATTCAGACACACAGCAAGACAAGCTGAATACCCCCACCTCAAGCCCACACACACACACACACACACACACACACACACACACACACACACACACACACACACACACACACACACAGCCACATTTCTGTGTTTAACAACTTTCTGAGCTCTGCAGGCACACACCCACACTTTTACAGTATTTGCAGACTTCACAATAAAATTGATGTCTGAACACCCCCATACTCTCTCTCTTTTCCACACTCTCTCACACACATACACACTCAGAGTCTTCAACAATCTCCCCACTACAGTGTTTCCACCAAGTGGCCGCCCACCCACCCAGACCTTGTGATCCACTAGAGGTTGCTATTGCTCATGTATTATACACCTTTGCAGTGTCCTAGATTTCTCTGGCATTTAGCAGCACCCTCTCTGCATTTACTCAGCACCTGCTTTTTCTTTTAGCCTGTACAGTCTTTATGGTCATCATCCCACCTTTGCAACCACGAGTATGATATTACCCTAGAAATATTCAACTTTTTTTTTTTTTAGAGCAAAGCAGCCTTTTCTAGAACAGGGGCAAGTGTTTAGCCACAATAACTGACAGGCAGCATTGCAGTGCCTGAAAATAAGACCAATCTTCCATTTAAAACATTTTTGGGGTATAATGGTTATGAAGTGATACAAATACAGACAGCCTGGGTCATCCTGGGTTGCATGAGAGTGTGTGTGGGAGGACAGAGCAATGTGCATGTTGTGTAAGAGTGTGCATGCGTGTGTTTGTATTTTAGAAGCTTAGGATCAACTGTTTCAGTTTGCAGTGAGAGCACTTAAGTGCAACTAAGTATTGAAGTTTGCTCAAATCATATTGCAAGATACCAAAGCAGCTTGTTTAATTTGCATATCTAACCCAACTGACTGAGTATCATTTGGGAATATAAGACAGCAGGTTTGGAAAATCAAATAAAATATGTATGATTTGATCCAAAAATCTGGACTAAAATCGAGGGCCGAACATATTTGTGGTGCTGTAAAGAGAGACTGCTATATTTTCATTTCAGTAAGACCTTCATGAACTATGCATGTCTGAAATGTCTGTAGCAGAAGTGGTTTTAGTCTGATGGGCTGTAAGTTCTTGATCCCGATGTGGTTGTTTATAAGTGCAGTGGCACTGGAAGATGAATGCTGAAATGAACATTGTTTTTTCTTTTGTGGAAGTGCTTTAATGTTATCTTCATTCATACAAATAATCTGGTTCTAATTTGATGTATTATACGTGGGCATTATCCAATTGTTGAAGATGTTAAATTTGTAGACAGAATTAAAGCGACTATGCTTGTTTTCACTTGGATAATTTGTATTTGTATGTGTTTGGCATTAGTGAGCCGAATTAACTGATTGATTACCCAGCTCTCCATATGCAGCAGATATTATCCTCAACAGTGACACAATGCACAGCAGGACTGTCTCCATTGATTGGGCCTGTGGTGAGGCTTTGAATAACATCTGAGATGGAGGTGAAGTTCAACCCCATGCAAACACAAATATCTCTCATGAGACGCTGTTCAAAGATTAAGCTTTTAATCTTGAGCAGCAATGTTTTGCCATGATGCAGAAAATTGTAACAATGTAAAACCCAATATCATCAGTATGGTTTTACTGTACGCAGAACAGTAAGGTGGGGCCAGGATTCATTTTTTAATTCATACAGCACTTAAAGGTATATCTGCCTCAAACAACATGCCTGTTTCAATGTATGCCCCCATGTTGACAGGAGGAAATTAGTCATATTTTCCAAAAATACACATCTTTGAAGTCAGAGTTAGCCTAAGGATGAGTAGTATTCCTACAGAGCAGTGTAGTCTTGGCTGGCTAAGCGCACGCTGCATTTCTCTTCAATAAGATCTGAAAGGCAACACAAACAAATGTTGAATTCCTAATATTTCGCTTTGACCTGCAACTCATACGGCACATCAAAACTCAGCTCATTAGGGTTTCTGTTTGTGTTACACGCAGTTGAATTAGCACGCTTACTTTCAGCACTGCATATCAAGTGCTTTCATCAGTAGTTTTGTTGGAAATCTTTGAATGCCTGGAGCAAGTTCTTCCATATCTGGGAGCAAAAGGTAACAAGAGTAAATTAAGCTGTGAACACTGAATTGTCAGATTAATCGTAAAAAAACAACCAACTGTGAAACCTGCTATCATTACACTGGAAGCAATGCAGTTGTTATAAAACACAGAACAACTCATTTCTGTGCTTGTGCGTGGAGAGCTGCCACTGTAGCAACAAAAAAAAGAAAATCAAATCTTTGTTATTGAATGAAGAATGAAGAATTCTCAGCCCAATTATGAAAAAGTATAATATTATGAGAAGTAATGCATATCTTGACATTACTTTTTCATGAGTTGTCTCGTCTTCTGTCTGATTTTCAACCATTTTTACTCCAAAGGCTCACAATTTGTTATGTTAAACAGAGGAACCCACAAGCAGAACACAAACTCAGTTGGTTACGATTTCCAAAGACAGGCTTTATTGAGATCCAGCGGATGAAATGGTGATGTGAAGCTCCTGCTGGCAGTGGTGAGAGGTTATGACTGAGACCCAGGCAGAGTGGAGCTGAAGATGGAGGCAGCATGGCTCATAGGAAGGAGCGGGTAGGTGGCTGAAGTGAAGGTGATGATCCTGAGGCACGGGAAAAAACAAGGCTAAAGTCCACAGCACAAACGGGGAAAAAAACATATCTTTAAAGTTCTCTAACTGGCCAAGAAAGTTACTACCAGGCAGTTGTAGAGACAACAATCTGGCAGGGAGTGGATGAAGAACCAGGGTTTATATAATGTAGGACTGATGAGTTGATGGCTGGCAGGTTTGAGCAGTCAGACAGATGAGCAGGTAATCAGGGAGAGTGGGAGGAGTCCACACACAGAGAGAGACAGGGACACCAGGGAGGAGAAAACAACAAAACAATTGGGATTTATACAGGATTTATAGTAGAATTACATATAAAATAAAATAATATCAACAGTTATTTATATACATATTTATACGTATACCCCAAGGAAATAATTCTGCAGTGTATTTTTTAAATTTGCCTTTGGAAGAGCAACAAAAAGATAGTGAAGTTAATATGGCTTCAGTGTTTTTTTTCTTCATTGTGGCGGTTCTTTGTTTCCGGACGTGTCCATTGGAATCAGTCGAGGAAGGCATGGCCTGCAGGGTAAAAAAGGACATGGGGTCTGTGGTTTGTCTCTGAACCACTGTCAATAATTGAAGACTTAAAGAGTGAAGGACTGGTGCTCGAACTGGCCTACATCTCTGCATGAACACCACAGCAGGGAGTTGGTGGTAACATCTTCACTATAAGAGACTATCTCAGTCAAGCTGAGACAGTCTTGTAAATAGCAAGTAGGCTACTTCATGCAGTATAATGTATACTGTATACTAAACAATATATTTTATATAGTAGTCTATGCAGTCAAACACATGATGAAATTTGAGTATCTCCTAATTTTGACTTACCATGAGTATTTATATTTTTTTCATCCTTTTTTTTTGTTTTTCTGGCTGAAATGGGCTCTCATACTGTACCCTGTGAATCATTTATGGAATTTATACTTTAAGATATGCAGTTCATTCCTGACATCGGTCAACAAAAGCTAATTGAAATACATCTATATTTATATAACCCCTTGTTAGTATCACTTCATCCCATGTGGCCGGAGAAAATTATGTCCTGTCTGAAAGCTTCCTTATTACAGTTTGGTGCTCAAGGAAATAAATAAATTAAAAAGAAAGCAAAAGGGGTTATATTAGATCTGAAAAGATCTGGCAAAGAATGTATCCTTAAGCTTTTGTGAGATAAATTTAGTAGCATATAACAGTGATATAAAGGCTTTTTAGAGATGAACCAATTCTTCCTGAGTCTTTGGAAAAACAAAATACTGTTATAAATGGGAAGACCTTAAATGATGCATGTGGAGGCAAAGCGTCTATCACACCTGTCATCTTTGTTTGTGTTAAAAATAACAAACTGCAACATGATTCAGTGTCAGGAGCAGGTCAGGCTTGTATATACTGTCTCAGCTGTACTAACCCACCACCCCACAGTGACATTTTTGGTAATTTGGTTCTCAAAGCACATGAGCATAGGGGTAAAAAGGAAGCCTGTGATTCTGATAAATGTTGCACAACACATACTATAATCCATGCCATGATGCTGCAGCCTGAACAAGACAGCCTCGTAACTCCTGGGGCTGCTTGACCCAAATTCAGAGCTCCATTTTGTGTGACGGGTGCAAGGCAGGCACACTGGGCACAGCGAGAACAGGGTCGGGCTGTGCATGAGATAGTACACAGCTATATTTATTCAAAAGAGGTTACCTCCAGCAACCTCTATCACCAGCTGATCTCTTATGAAGGCCAGTATGTTCTCTGTGGAGTCTTCAACGAGGGCAGTTACTTTGTTTCTGGTGTTACACAAAGATTAAAGTTTCTGTTAATATGTTCATCATTCTAGAGGAGTGTGTATGACAATGTTGGCTGAAGACAAAACAGGACATTGAATTATTGTCAGAGTGAAATCTGATGTAAACCCATCCTCACCTATAGCCTCTGCACCTGCCGCATTCACACAATCACAGCTTTTTAAATTGTGGATTAAGACTTTTAAGTTTTTGGGAGCACTGCCTTTAAACTACCGTCTAGTGACAACAACTGTGCAGTGTGTTCAATTTACAGACACACAGAAAAAAAAGAGACACACTGAATGAAAGGCTTTGAATAAAAGCAAGGCTTGCAGTAGCATGACCACGGGTTCTAGCCAAAACAGTTTTATGGGCTCCACCCCAAATAAACTCTAGCCCTCCTTCTTTCTTGTCCTCCACCCTTCCTCCAAGACTACACCTGTTGCATGTAATATAGTATGTTGTTACAATGAGCTGATTTCACACAGCACAAGGATGATTCTCTTTTGGTAGTTGGACATAAAGCTGACATTACATTACAAGGTATGTTGACTATTTTTCTATATCTTTCTTTCTTTGCTCTGTTTTATATTGCGTGGCTCAAATATTATACCAAATCTTTATTTTGTCGATACCATGCTCAGTTTAGTGAGGAGCTGAGACTGAGTGGTAATTTGTGGTTTCCTGAAAAGTTAAGATCAACAGAGAGAGGTTTTGGCCTCCAGGTGTGTAAGCGAACATTGTGGGAGTGTATGAAACACTATGCCTCCGGGCTTGTCTAAAATGATGAAGCTCACACTTACCTGTGCTTTCGGATTAGAGTTGAGGAGTGTTAATATTTGATACACAGCTCAGCAGTGAGGTGTTGTTAGGGTCACAAGAAATGTGCAAACAGGAAACACATCAACAGTTTCTATGAGCATGAACCCTTTATGGTGGCAATCCAAAGCCATAAACTGCAACATCTGGACATACAGTTTAACATAAGGCCAATAAGCACATATTACATCTTCAGTGAATTCAACAAATGTAAGTACCACTGTAACTTTATTGTGTTATTACTGTTTATCTGATTGGTTGACTGCAAACAAATTAGGACACAACTTCCAATTGAAAAGCAGTCACCAAAGTGCCACTAAAACAATACAGCATCTTTTTACATTTGAGAGGCCAATTACAGACAGTTCTCTGGCTACAGTTAAAGCATGTTCTGTGAGAGAAATGCTCTTTCCAAGGCTTTGCTTTGAAGCTTGTCTCAGCTCAGCTGTCTGTGTGCAGGTTTTAGATCTTTTCAGTATCCCATGGAGGAATTACAGCAAGCTGGGTTTTTTTTTTTTTACTTTTCTTTTTTTCTTTATTTTTTGTGCATGTCTGAATCCTTGGAACTCCAAAAGAAAGTTCCACATCCTCTAAGACAAAACATGTGAATATGTCATTTAAAACTTCAAAATATTGTGTCAGAAATAATGGGGTGGAAAGGTGATACAAGCTATCATTGTAGAGGCCTCGAAGTAAGATAGGACACGGAGCGGTTTCTGTTGGATTTTTAGACAAAAGGCAGTGGGACAAAGTAGGTTGACATATTTTTCAAGGTGATAAAAAGCCATTCATTTGATCCTGGAGGTCACATTTCCTACCTGTAGGCCTGTGAACTTACACAAAGACAGTAGTTTCACTGACTTTCCTGTTCGGGAGTCTGTCTTCCATCAGAGAATAACACCTGTTGGCCACAGACAGTGACGTGTGTGAGTGTGTGTATCTGTTGTTTTCTTTCTAGACTTGTGGGATATGTTGAGTCCTGGAGACTAAAGGTCACAACCTCTTAATAGTGCCCTGCGGCCTGTCTCGGGGTCAACTGCCTCTGACTCCTGGGAAATTATTTTAGTACTTTTGTCATGAGCTGAGCTGATGGTTAGTTTTCTGCTTTAAGAACAGTGTCGCTTTTGTAATGAAGCTTTAAGGACACATGTCATTTCCTTGTGTTGAAGAAAAATCATTGTCCTTCGGTTAGCAAGTATGTAAAATGTGAATTTTCTTCTTTACTTGAAAATAGTGTCCTTGTTTATGTCTGTGCCTTCAACAAATGATATTCCAAAGTTCTTCATGGAGCAAAACAGTGTGTATGTTGCTTTAGTTTTGAGGTATTTGCTATATTAATCCCAGCTTTTCTATTATTAGTTGTTGCTTTTTTTCATTTCCAGCAGATGCAGAGTCACATTTCCCACATAAAAGCTTTTAATGTTTCCTACAACGGAAAGCCTCTCAATCCTGAGCAAACACAGGCACAGACAGACAGGTGTGTCAGTGAAGCCATCAAAGAACAAGAATGCACAAACACACACTCACCGTTGTCTGAAACTTGTTATCAGACTTGTTGACATTTAAAATCCAGAAAGACTGACGAAAATTGTTAAGTAACGGCGTGTGATGACAACTAAACTTTAATTCAGACTTACTTCCAGCAGTGTCAGAAAATGCTTGGATAAATGAAGTGATAAAATAACACATCTTTAAAAACCTTTAGCACCCGTTCTGCTGTAGGCGACTGTTCTTGACTTCTTGACATTTTGTGAATTGAGCTTTCAATCATTATGTCAAAAGGTTAAATCTATGCTGCATAATGTTTGTTGACTGCAGAATGGTGAAGCTACTTAACATGAGTTGCTTGTATCTTGTGTGCACTGTTAATAACACATCCTTTGTGTGTTTGTGTATAGGTGTGTGTGTGTGTGTGTGTGTGTGTGTGTGTGTGTGTGTGTGTGTGTGTGTGTGTGAGCACGTAGGTAAACATGTGCTTTAAGACTAGGCTCTTTGCTACTAATGTCCCTGTCAGGTCGATTGCTTAAACAGCTGCACACTTGAGAATCCAGACACAGACACACACACACACACACACACACACTCTCTCTCTCTCGCTCTCTCTCTCTCTCTCTCACATACACACAGATGGTTGATTTCAGACCACAATGCTTCAGACACACCCTGTTGGTTGAACTGGTCTGTGTGTGTGTGTGTGTGTGTGTGTGTGTGTGTGTGTGTGTGTGATGTATTTATACCTACAGAACATATTCGATTTTTATTTTATTGTTGGGCTGAAATACTGTATCACTTTACCACAGTAGCTTGTATATATCCAACTGTTTTTATACGACAATGATCAATAATATGACACTAATAATCAGTAGCTGGTTTCTTAAAAAATATAATGTATTACTCATTACTCTTTTAAAAAGTACTACTAAGTATTACTTTACTTATTACTCCCAGACAACAGTAATTAGTTACACTACTACGGTAGTTATATTACTTTTCTGCTACTCCCCAGAAAATTGGTTATTGTGTCCCTTCTCCCCAAAATTCAGACTTCCGACGATCCAGTTTGTTTGTTAAAGTAATGTTTCCATCTTCCAAACTAGGTTCCTCCATGATTACAAAAATGAATCCAAGGATGCGATTGTTCAAAAAAGTAGAGGGTGACAATAGTAAATATTGTAAATAATTATTTTTGGAAGAGTAACTGTAATATTATTACTGAAATGTATTAGTAATTAGTTACACTATTTGTTGCTGGAAAAAGTTATATCATTACTGTAATATTATTACTAGTAATCAGTTACTGCCCAACACTGCTAATATTACAGTTGCACTTCTTTCTGCTATCACTAGGGAAGTTGGAGTGATTCAAGATTCAAAGCCAGGAAACCATCTGTCTTTAAAGACAGATGTAAAAACCTTGAAGTATGCGTGTGTGTGTGTGTGTGTGTGTGTGTGTGTGTGTGTGCGTGTGAACTCTGCATCACATCGCTCTGCCAGCCAGATGTTTTCTGGTGTTGTGATAATAATAATACCTAAGAAGGAGGCAAGTGAGGAGAGGGTCATAATGCTCTTAACGATGAGTCCACATGCCATCTGGATCAATTTATCCTGCCAGTGGAAATGACTGCCTTCACCTGGCAGCAGGGAGGAAAACACTTATCATTAGTCTCTGTTTGGTTAAGGCTCCTTTGAGTGGATCATCTTGTCCTTTTTAGGAGAGGCTGCTTCTGCACTTGAACTACACGTTCAGGTCTTTTTTATTTCGGATGCTTTGAAGTCACAAGATGATATGTGGATGCCAAACAGAGTGCTGAGAGCATGTACAGCCTTCTCTGTCTGTGGTCTTGTTGAGAGGCAGAGACCTCTTCTCGAATTGCTGTCACAACACAGTGTGACAGTTGATGAAACATGACACCTAGTGGTCAAACACTTACACTGCAAGTTCAGCCCATATAAGACAGGGTGTGTTCAGTGTGAGTATGTCCAAGTATGGTCCAAGTATGTATGTGTATATTCTCATCATATTCTGTGTCAACAATGTAGTTTTAATACGTAGTTTTTCTCTGTCTCACTTTAGGAACTGTAAAAAGAAAAAAATATTTGAGAGACAAGGGGAGGGATGAACCTTGTTTCACTTAAAACAATGAATCTTTGTCTTGACTTGAAAAAGGCAGTAACGCCCTCCACACATGTTAACATAATCTAAAAGTGTTTAATTGGTTTAACTTGTTTAATCATATACCCAAATTTAAGCCTTAATGTCTTAATGAAACACCTAATGTGCACCATCAGTGTATTTATTAATATAACACTGATACAGAGACATAATTGTTGTCTTCAGCATATGACAATATGACAAGTGAACATGTATGCAAATATTTTACAAAGTAAGGATGAAATTAAATATACATTTAGAATTAAAAAAATACAAATATCATCCCCTGTTCTCCTAAAAAAACTCCCCCCCAAAACACTCTCAATGCCCTCCCTCTTCCGACCTCCTCCCCCTCCTAGTAATTTCTTGTACAGTCCCTTACCATTGCCTTTCATTCCCAGATCCAAATCACAGGAACAGTAAATTTTGCTCCTGTTTTGCACTGGGTTGGTCCTGTAGACTGTCAACCCACCGCTGTGTGGCGTGGTTTTATGGTTAGCCAAAACATCTGCTGCACCCACAACCTCAACCCTAACAAAGCAAGAGAAGCAGGCACAGCGTATCCGAAACACAGTTGTTTGTAAGCAGACACGCCTCAACGAAACAGGAATAGTATCAAAGAGGACAGGAAGGGAAAACAGGGAAATAAATGATTTGTGACAAGAAATTAAGCAGAAATACGTGTTTTGGAGTACAAAGAAAACAGAATTGACAAATAAATAAATAAAAACATGGTAAGATGCAGAAAGTAATGATGTACATATGACTTTTCATGCTCAGTGTGTCAGTAAAAGATTATCATATTTGTCCAGTTCTAGTTCCAGTTACCAAGTGATAAATCAGACAGATGAGCTCTACTCCAGGGCTGCAATTTACCAACAGCTGCTTATGAACTGCTTACTGTAAAAGAGGGAGGAGAAGAGGGTGAGAAGAGCAGAGACAAAAGAACTAAAACAGCGAGTTCAGCTGGGATAAGAAATTAGTGTGAAAAAAGAAGGGAGAGCAGTTCCTGAGAAGTTAATGCAAGAAGACACCTTTAGGGGAAAAAGGGGAAAAAAAGGAAATAGCTGACACAGAAGAGCATCAGTGTTAGAGAAGGCAAAGCAGTTCAGAGGGCGGTCAGAGACAAATGATCCCAGGAGACAGTCGATGAGACAGATACTGGGAAAGACGGGAAAAGATGGGTGGGGATAGTTGACAGATTTATACAGACTTGTGGTGACTCAGTGGTATTTTAATAAAGCCCACATAGTGTTGTCTTATTGTCTTGGGCTTTCCCAACAAAATTAACACTCCTGTTTACTCACAAGCTTTGTGGATCACACCATAAAGCTGACCACTATGCATTCCCCTTCATCTGAAAAGAGGCCTTTTCAAATTAAGCCTTTGGTTGCCTCCTACTAGCCGGTTTCCTCTGTTTATGTGTGAGAACCGAACTTTACAATCTCAGTATTCCACGATATGTTAGCTCTTGTCTGGTCATGTGTTAGGAGGAGGATAGCATGAAGATATCTCCTCCAAGTTGCTCTTTCTCTCTCTCTCTCTCTCTCTCTCACACACACACCCACACCTGTTGTCCTCCCTTTCACCTGAAACAACATTGTCTGTGTGTGCAGCAGTCTATCTCTGACTCAGCCGCATGTTTGGGTCTCCCTGTTTCCCATGGCCCAGCAGTAGGCGTTGTTTTCATATACCATTCTCCCAAAACATCATTGTGTCGACAGCTTTGCTTACACAAGCAAGTAGAGTTGAGAGTTAACCATAAAATACCGTCTTGGTGTAGTCGTCCCGGGTGTCCTAATGACTACTTCAGTCCAGTGACTTCCCAAAGAAGCTTTGCTGTGTATCAGTGAGAAAGACTTGAAGGCTTATGGGATTATTACAGTAGAATGAGCTGTTGCTTAGCAGCACAGGTACAATGTGCTGTGTGCACCTGGTCACTTTAGATGAAGTTTACATTGACCACTAATAGTCATTACCTTCCCGGGTTCCCACTCTTTTTAAGAAATCCTTTACCATGACCTTTTACAGGACCTTTTCCAGTTTTTCTTAATAATACAGGTATTATAATTTACCGGTAGGTCTAGTATTTATACATTTAACCCCAGTTTTATTCCTCCTTCTTTAATGATGCAGAGTTCATGAAGAAGTGGTCAGCGTTTTTGGGAAGCTTCACATTAGCTTGCTTTCATGGCATACTTGGCTGTTGTCACCAGAACTGCGGTCACCACAGACTGACTACAGTTTAGTTTTCCTCTAACAGTTACATTAATGTGGTGACGGATCATAAGTAACAGTTCATGTCAAGTAGAATTTATTTTATTTGACAGAAAATTCATTATGTGAAAGTGTTACATACAGTTGTGCATGTAGGCTATTTATCAACCACAATAACAAATGTAAATGTGATAATTAATAGGCTGTATGCATGTAGATATGACTGTCTATAGCATTTCCACTTTACCACTTTGGAAAAAATAGACTTAATGCCAAAAAGGTCCTTGCAACACCATTCTGCTTCGCGTCTGGCAAGTAGTCATACCATGCAGTTCATCCTACCAACAGTAGAGTTTCAAACAATATACGCACTTGGGATTATGTAGGCGATCTGAGTGAGGGGCTAAAATACAATTAAAATTTTATAGGACAACGTAGATTATTTTCAGGATATTTGGTAATTTTAATACATTTCCAGGTATACATTTCCATGACTAGAATTAGAATAACTTTAGCATTAGCACCATTGTAAGATGGCAAGGTGGGTCAGTCTGTTGGTCCAGCATGACATATATTGACATTCAGCTCAAACAATAGCTAGAACAGCAGAGGTTGTTGTTCAGATGGTAATTACTTGTAAGAAAAACGGTTCACATCAGCCTCCTGGTTGTAATTCCAAGTCTGAGATATGTTGTTTTTAAAAAATCTGGTTTCAGTTAAACCACCCCAAATATGTAACACATCAAAAGTTGCTAATTTAGGCTTTTTAAATGTTATGATGACAAAGCTAGCAATAGGGCTAACAATCTTTCAGAATAACAGGAGGTTTTTCTGTTCTTTCCATTTTGCCGACTTTGTGTGAATGCAGCAATAGACTGATGAATGTGAGTCCAGCATGACAGTGTATTGTGTGTTTGTGTGTAATGAGCATTACCTGCCGCTAGAGTTGCTCTAAACTTTAAATCTTGTTTTATTTGAAATCACTGCCTAAAGGGGGGGGTTCGAGCCAAAGTCTGAAGCTTCCCACATTCTTGTTCCTCAGCTTGCAGCCATTTTTTTCTCTGCCTTGTCCACTGTTGTGAATTTAACACCTGCTTCCTAAACTGGACCAGCACTCAGCAGTAACCAGCTGAGGTTAAAGCCTCTCAGCGCTGTGGCTCTCAGGAAAACACATCAGGACAGAAAAAGGGACCAACCAAAACAAGTTGAACTGCTTAGTGGGTCTACCATGCAGCAGGACTGTTTCACATATGATAACAATCAATATTGTATCTAAATTCTTACTTCATTCTGCTGACCAAAAGCTTGCATATTACACAGAAATTGAAAAGTCTTTGAACTCATTTTACATACTGTTTCTGGGGACACAATTACTCATTGTGCAGTCATCAATAACTCTAAACTATACGAACTATGTAAACTGATAACTAAACCTCAAATACACATACGATTACCCACTTGAATGTCCAGTCAAAGCCTATGGAATAAATATGCTTTGTTCTTTTCAGCTATGGTAAATATGTTTCCAGTTTAGGAAGTCTTTAATGTATCATTCCTCTCCTGCAGAGCATGCATGGTCTATTATCCTCAGCATTCGATGTACTAAGCTCCCACACAGATAGATTCAGGCTATATTGCAGCTGAGAGAAATTCATTGGCAAAGCACACTGTTTTCCAAAAGGGATTGTTCATATTGCGGATCTGCTATAAACAGGATTTTGTGATACAATAACATGAGGACAGTATCATCTGGGATGTGGAGAGTATGTAGCAGCTGCATTATAGGTATCAACAGAGGATTATAATGAATCTTACCATACTGATCACACATACTGTATTAAAGCCCTTTGGCAGGACGCTTTGCTCAATTGTTTTTACCATAATTGTGTTAATTACACTACCATTATTTTTGTACAATGAATGAGTAACTATGAAAAGATTTTTTTTCATAACAATATTTCTTAGCATTTAAGTCTTTTAAGTCTATTGTTTTCTTTCTCATCATTTTGCAAGAAGCAAGATGTCTATAAAAATGAGAGCTTACTACACTGACAAAAGGGTCTATTTGTGTCCCAGTGAGACCTTCTCATTGTATTAAAATGTGATGTCTCATTATAAAATCTCAGTGGGAACAAAGCTGTTAAAGTGGGACAGATGGAAAGCAATTTAAAGTGTTGGAAGCATTTCTGTCCTGTCTTTTATTAGCCATAAAAATGGAGCGTGTTATGTAGAACTCGATAGACTGATGGATTTACAATTACAAGGGAAACAGACTTTTAATGTCACAATGTATCACTTGACAGCACCTGAATGAACAATGAAAGACAAGCACACATGCGCGCACATGCACACATGTGCTCCACTGACCCTGCTGGAATGTCCTTGAATGTACATCTATTCTTCACTAGACCCTTATTTTCTCTTTAGTACCACACAGAGTGACACGCTGCTCAAAACATGTCTTAAATCCTCTCTTAAAAGACCCAGAAATACCGCACACAGAAACACATCTGTGGTGTAGACAGATATCGACTATTTGTTGAAAGAACAACCAAATGTCTAAATCACAAGGCTGGGCCCCTAATCTTGACAGGCCAGGGTCGGGCAGGAAATGATGTCACAGTCACAGCAGCAGATCTCCAGACGCTGATAAGGTCACCCTCCCTGGGAAAGCGAAACAAGGGAGAGACAGACAAGCGCTTTGTCTTCTCTTTCTACCTTTCATCTTGTCCCATCAAGACAAGAGTGATTACAGCCAAAAGCTATTCAGACATTCGTCACTGAGACAGTGCACTTCATAATAATGTCACTGAGACATGCTGAAAGTGTTTGGGTCTCATCCAAGAGCTGGATAACCTCGATAAATTATCAATGCTGAGATTGCTCTTCACTCCACTTGTGCTAAATGAAAACAGCCCGCGACACATAAAGTTAATGAATATAGGCTTGGAGAACAAATGGAGTCAGGTAATTGATCCAAGGAGTGATACAGGGGGTAGATTGCCAAGAGGAGAGTTGATGTTTTGCCATCCTTTAATTACGATATTAGTCTGTACACTCACTGTGAGTCACGCTTTGTAAACCTTCAAGACTGTAGGCTGCTGAGTCTCAGTGTACATGGGAGGTTATGTGGGCGAGTGTTGGTTTGAAAGTAAATCACTGAAGGGGTCCTCCAGACTCGCCTTAGGGGTCTCCCACTCACTGGAAAGGAATTAGACACGGAGGGAGGAAGGGAAGACGGAGCATTCAGGGTCTCATCCTGCTGTGCTTTTGCGTGTGAAGTGTGTGTGAATGTATGTGTTTATGTCTATGCTTAAGAAATTGCAGTACATGTGCATGTTTGTATGGTTGCTTAATGAACCCGTGTGGGTGTATGCTCCAAACTTCCTGGCTTTAGCAGTATCTCCGGAAACTCTCTATCTCTGTGTACATTTCTTCGTCTAGTTTTGTCTGGTTGTGTGTACCTATGTCTGTTTATGTCTGCATTTTTAAGTGCACCCTATCAAATCTTCACATTCACTGACTCACAGAGCACAGCGCAGCCCCCTCCACCCCCTCCAACGTCTCTCTGTTGGTTTAGATGGACAGCCCATCTGGTTTTCATGAAGGAGGGATCAAAACTGAGTGTCAGCCCGCTGTGGCCCGCTTTCATCCTCTCCACCCTCAACTTCATCGTCACGCTTCTGCTAGGGAGACAGCCTTGACTGGTCTGGATCTTGACAATGAATGAAACGAAAACAAAAGTAGATTGCCTCTCTTTCTCGTAAATCTGAGTCACTGATAAAAGATATTTTATCGTAAATAAATAATTTGCCAAAGATATGTTTGAGGTCACTTAGAAACAGTAATATCATTATATAGTGTATTCCACAGAGAGCACTGACAAGATTATTTTTCAACTGTAAAATGTCCTGGTCAATAAATATCTTGATCACAATTAAAATTGAAAGGATCCTTATCAAAAATGTGTATTCATGTAATGTGTTTGTGTGTATTGGCTGATAGATTGCTAACAGTTTCTTTGAATTCTTAAAGCTGTTTTAATCAATATTTTATATGAATCAAATGACCACTTGTAATGTGAAAGGTGTTGTTGGTTGTGCACTCTTCTCTGCACTAAACGGCAATAAGACATAATTTGCGAGGTGAGCGATCAAGCCTTTAATAACTAAAGAGCGAGATATTTTTCTTTAGAGTTGGTAGAGACCGAAAACAGAGCTAAATGAAACGTGAATATTGCACTTTACATCCACCAGGTGGCCAGAAACATCTATAAAATAACTCTAAAAAATACTGCTCCATATTTCCTGGTGTGTTTTGGTAATTTTTATTTTATGTCAATTGTGCCAAAAAAAAGTGCAAGGGCAAGTTAAATATGGTTTCAAAATCCAGTATTGGTCAGTCTCCAGTCAAAGATATCACTCAGATATCACCGGATTTAGTGACATCTAGCGGTGTAGTTGCATATTGCAACTCCTTCTTATCACCGTCCCCTTCCAAGCACAAAGGGACAACTAAGGTGGCCAATTGTCCCAGTGAAATACGCAAACGGCCCTATCTAAAGCCTGTGTTTGGGCTGCTGTAGAAACATGGTGGTTCAACATGGTGGACTCAAGAACATTCTTATTTTCAGGTGATTATCAAAACATAGAGTTCCTATGAATATTATATTCCATTTCTGCCAATAGATCCTCTGTTACACACTGGTCTTTTAAATAGACTGATCATTATTGAATGAGTATTAGCTAGAAAATTCTACAGGTAACCTCTGCTGATAAACTTTTCTGTTCAATCTGTCAAAATTTGTGGGAGTAGATAGAGATATTCTTGTGGAATATGAAAGACATGAGTTGTAGTTGTCCATAAAGTAAGAAAGAGGCAGAGAAATAATGACTGAAAACAAGAGAATGAAACAAAGAGGAGAAACAGGGAATGGAATAGTGTATCAAGTTTTCAAGGACGTCACCTACATATTTTTGTGGTTCAGGGTGAAAGACAAATTAGCATGGCTTTCTTTCTGTGAAAGAAAAACATGTGCGGAATGCTCAAGAGACTGCAGTTTCTGCAAAGCGGGAAACCGCAGATACCGAGAGAGTCAGAAAGAGAGAGAGGCTGAGGCTTAAGTTTCATATTTCTAGCTGCAACTTCACCTGCTGAATAAAGAGAAACTTTTGATTAAAAGAAATATATTCTGCCTTTTTCTACTTGTGAGGAAAATATCCATGGGCTCTCATGTAATTTCTGGAATTTGAACGAACAAACAGACAGAGGTTGAGACCAACTGTGAGCTGCTTGTCTAAACCACCTCGCTCATTCTCTGGCCTTCAGCCGACAGAAATAAACGATTGCCTGTCAATCTTTTTCCTCAAGGAATGTCTCATGTGATGAGCCTCGCTTCTTGCAGCAGCAGGTCTTGGGTTTCATATTCTATACATCTTCCAACTCCAGATGTAAAATGTAGTCCAGAGGGTGTAACCCTACATTCCTTAGGCCTAATGTGTAGGTATAGCAGCACCCTTCACAGGCCTGCTGTTTGGCGTGGACCTCTGCAGGGAAGCCCCCTCTCTGCTGTATCTCCCTCTGATATTAGTCAAAGACTGGGCAGTCTGCCGGTAGACAATTGTTGAAGAAAGGAAATGAGAAAGCCCGGTGCAGACAGTGGAAGTCGACGAGGGATAGGAGAGAGAAGAAAGACCGACTTAGCCTTCTGAAAGCTTCCAGTGATTAAAATAGAAAGAAAGGGGCCACAAACGAGGGGCTGGATTTCTGCCGCTCTCTGATGCCGAGAGTGTGTACGCATTTGTGTGTGTATACATGCATTACAAAGTAAGACTAGGGAATGTGTAAATTCTTACATTACATACAGTAACACATTCATTCAGTGTATGACTGGCATGCTTTTGTGCATTGAATTTGTGACATATTATGTCAGATTTGCAGCATATTGTGTTTAGAGCCTGTGTGTGTTTGGGAGAGAGCAAAGAAACTCTGAAAAGCCTCGAGGGGGATTTCCTCAGAAAGGGAAAGCTTTTCTCCTCCCCCTCTCAGACACTCTCATTCCCTCCTTCCTTCTCTCTCTCTCTCTCTCTCTCTCTCTCTCTCTCTCTCTCAACCCCAAACACTCCGAGAAGCCAGAGACGCAAAGGAGAAGTGAAAGAGGAGCTAGAAGATCAACAGGCAGCCTGGCAATTTGTTGCTTTCTGTGCTACACACTCACAGACTTGCGTAAAGGTCTATGAAGAATGGAAATAACTTTACTTACTTTTCGATCAAGACAACTCACTGTCATGTGGATGTACTTCAGTCGACTTCTGTTGTTGATGCACTAAACATGGCAAGTCTCCCAGCACAGAGCCCAGGGAGGCTGTCTGGAGAGGATTATCAGGACAAAAAATGAGAAAACTTTCTGCCTGATAGAGGAGAAACTACTGCAAAGATGGTAAAGTAACATCCAAGTTTTACTCCTATGTGTCATTCTTGTTACTTTCTGGTGTAAGATTTAAAGTGCTCCACTGACCCAGTAACTGAGAGCGTGAGTTTCTGGTTTGGACAAGTGACTTTGTTTCTCTCTGTCATGCTGCAAGTTTTAGAAACCTGATGTAAGCACAGTTCACACATTTCAATCCCTTTTTTCTGTAGCATGATATTTTCTTTCTTTGTTCTTTTTTTTAATGAAATTTTATAAAATAAAGCTAATGTAACTGCACTCTTCAAAGCTTTTTGTTATCCCGTGCACAGTTGGTGGGACTGTTTCACATCAACAGCCCACAGCATCTCCAGCTTTTTAAGTGTGTGCACAATTACAAAGAGAGAGTGACAGAGAGAGGAACATTGTATTTTGTTTTGCATCTTTAAGTCCTTTGATTAGGACTTAATTGATGCAGATGGCACACATACTTCAGGGAATGGAGAGTGTCGTGGTGTATAAATTATTTGACTACTTTGCATGTGCACATAATGGAATTCTCCAGTTCAGTGTTAGGCACTTAAAAAAGTTCAAACCGCAGGGCTTTTTACGACTGGAGAGAGTCTAATCCCGGTCCTAACAGAAACTAAGATGGGAACGTGATAGACTTGGGTTTGTGGGAGGATGTGGCTTCTTTGAACTTTTATTCACCGGTTGTTACTGCTGAGAAAATTGTCAAATAAATGCAAATAAATAGTAAGCTTTAGATAAAGATAATACTGTATTGTTGAATATTGATCTCTTAGCTCTCTGCTGGCTATAAACACACATTTTTGGTAAACTGAAATATATTAATTCACTTACTATTAATTTTTCTGTTTATTCACTGTACCTTTCTTCCTTATATGGAAAGCAGTCAGACCCATAACATCTGTCTATGCGTGCCAGATAAATTTACAGAGAGCAGAAAAGTAAGGATGTTAAAGGAGTCCAGACTTGGCTCCTCATCATGGCGACCAGCACTGTACTTTGTCCTACCTTCACATTCATTGCACTTGTTTGACCAGCTTTTACAGCCCCAACTGTTTGTTTTACTTATTGCATGACTGATGTCGTTTTCCGTGACCACCCTCCAACTTAAAGTCATGAGCCTGCAGAGTCTAAATTATTAGATTACTGCACCATGCACAACCAGGAGTTTCAATCTAGGGTAAACACTCAGTAGCCCAGAGCCAAGACCTGCTGGTGTGCATTGTATTTGCATTTAGTTACTGTGTGACGCGGATGACCAAGAGTCATTCATTCACCAGCAAGGTCAAGCACTTTACTTCTTAAGGCCTTACAGTAGCATGTTTTTTTTCATTCACTGAACAGTAAACATGGTTATCTGGTGCAGATTGTTTTCACATTTGTTTGCCTGTTGCAGTATTCAAAGTATATTCAAAGTTAATGCAAATTATCAAAGCATGTATGAGAGTTGCTCTAAGACTTTTGACGTGCTCTCGTCTTGTCCAAACATGTTTAGTTTGAGCCTAGCAGGTTTTTCTGTGATTCATCTAAAATTGTAAAAATGCCAAACATCATTAGGTTATTTTTAGAAGAACAAGTGAAAGATGGTAGATCTATCTTTTCCAAGGCAAAATATGAACCAGGAGACTGATCTCTTTGAAAATGCATTAAGCAAGCAGTTAGCAAGCAACAAGCAGTTAATAAAACATTGATAAATTATCACCCTATGAAGTTTAAAGGGTGAACATGTTAGCAAACAATGATCTATTTAGACATCTTGCAGACACATCTTGCAACATTAACATTCATTTAGTGTCTTGTTTGTGTCCACCTGATGGATGTAAGTCCATTATCCACTTTCCCTTTTGCTCTGTTTTGCTCTCCACTAACTAAATATTCAATTCAATTCAATTTTATTTGTATAGCGCCAATTCATAACAGAAGTTATCTCAGGACACTTCAAATACAGTAGGTCTAGACCGAACTCCTGTGTCTTTAGCTCCTAAATGCTCCGTAGTGTTCACTAGCTATAGTCGCTAACTTTGCCTGTCAGAGGTTTGGAGCTGTTCAGATGATAGGGGTTTACCAGTGTCTTTTTGCTGTACGTCTAAAAATGATGCTAATGAAAACGTTGAGACTGAACAAACAAAATCAGTAAAGTTGTGGGCTGAAAACAATGAGCTGAAAGATGCTAAAATGCTTAGTACATCAGAAGAGAACAGCAGAGTTGGGTGTTTATTTTCTGTCGATTTCTCATTACAAGTGACCTATTATCTCACATACCTGCTCCATCTCATCAGTGACCTTATCGGGTCACTCAGTTATGCTCATCAGTCATAGTGCATTTTTCAGTCACTCAGCTGAGAGTATGCATGCACATACGTTAATCTATTAGCCATTCAAAACACTGTGGACACACTGTGTGAGAGCATCCAGATTTTGATTGGGTGACTGTATATGTGCTGACCCGGCTTTAAAGGGTCACAGCGGTGTCTCTCGCTCTATAACAGCCATGGGACAGTCATCAGTAGCTACCTCCCCTGCCTGTAACAAGCCACCGCGTCTTTACAATACTATCGTCTGTGCTCCCTTTGGCAGACAAATAATACTTCCCGCCCACTGCTTCGCTTGCTGTGATTTTGCCAAATTTCTAGAGGCAGACAGGGAAAATCTATGCAATAAACTGATGTGATTTGTGAGAGAAAATATGCATAATTGCAGACATCTGTCTCATCTCACTGTATGAGCTGAATAATTTCTATTTTGCTTTAGTCAGCAAGTCTATGTTCTGAGAGTTGTCATGGAGCTGTGAACCATATTTTCACTGTGTTTATTATCGCTGTATCACAAAACTGGGTCAAACTCAACAGAGACTGTGCAGTGTATATTCAAAACCATTGCGCATTTGGGGGGGATGTCAGCTATGTGCAGCTATAAGCTGTCTGTGAAGCAGTTTTCAGCATGCATTGTCTCTAGAAACACTGCCACATTGTCTTTTGCCTCCCAGACTGTTTGTCTGAAAGGTAGTGTTGTTGTGGCCCCTCTGCTTGCTTTCTTAGGACGATAACAGTTGTATTATAGCTAGTTTAGTGATCATGACACATGAGTCTCCTGTCATCATAATTCAAAAGACTGTTTTTGATTGCTGGAATTCAAAACCAGCTGAACAGCCTCAATCCAACCTTTAGGGCTGCGCATAGGGTGGCGCCCTGTGTGACAAGGCAACATTTCCTGAATAAAGACTTTTCGTTTTTATATTTTTAAATTTAGTTTGACAATGTCATTTTTCTCTGTCCTGCATTTTTTTTAGATGCGGAGAATGCCAGGTATACTGCTCTAGCTCTGTTTGTGTACAAACTTTGCTAATCTCAAGAAGAACAGCAGCAGATGTCAGTGTTTAGTAAACTACTTGTATACACCCTCACATGCTGACCAACTAACAAATCCCTTGTGCTAGGACTTAATGGATTTCACAAGGCCTTCCTTTACTTGTATCATTAATCGTTTTCAATTTCTTGGCCATTTTAACATTGCGAGTTGAACTATGGGAGCTATTATGTTGTACTGCAGTCTCCAAAAACAAACCATTTTAAATTTTATTCCTCATAGTTTGCCAGAATGCAGCCCCTTTTGTCTTTGTGTTAATGGGAGCGGTTCATTATGAGTCACACATGGTGAAATTCCAGAAAAAAAAAAGTTAAAATGTGAACTCTTCAATTGTTACATGGTAGTTTTAGTTTTTAATGTTCACTTGGGCTTTTTATCTTCTGGGGAAGCTGTCTGTTTGTCTGTCCCTACAACAAACCCGCTGCACTTCCTTGCCAATCACCTCATCAGGCATTTGGCAACTTGGCTAAACTACACTTGTCTGATCCTGCGGTACTATTTAAGAAATATGCTGACCTGGCAAGACAGCAAAGGAGATAATCAGTCCTTTTGTTGACTGCATCCGACACAGTAGTATCCTCCATTCAGCGAATGAATGGACGCATTGTTTCAGCCCACTGTTTTTTAAATGTTACATATTATAACCTGTAGTCTGTGCAGCTGTGACTCAGAGTTTTTGGATTTCAAAAGAGATGACAGAGGAGATTAACACTGGATTCAGACACACTTGGTTGATTGTCCTACAAGACGATAGAAGACACATTTTCTGAAGGGTTGTTTTGCGACTTTTAAGTTCTACAGTAGAATATCACAAGCCAGACGTCCATTGTTCATTATTTAGAGATTCTGGGAAGATTAATGAGGGACTTGTGAAATCAATCACAGCCACCCACACATAATACCGTAGAAACTGGCCAGTTTAAAATTCTTGGATCTATTGCAATACTAGAAAAAAGGTCCAAACCAGAAACCTGACACACTATTTATGTGGCCTCCTCACTTTCCAAACATAGCTTGAGTTCTTGCAAACTACAAAATGAATGAATGAATAATAGGAACCCTGCCAGATTAGAGGTCTGTTAGCGAACACACACCGTGTTTACCCCTGGCAGCAGTGACTCTACGAAATGCTGTAGGAGTTTTGTCTTGTAGGGGCCTTTTTATTGCTTAAAAGGATTTAAGATGGCTTAGCTGAATGGAGTGCCCCTCTGCTGAGTTTAACAAGTGGATCTTGCACAAAGATAAGACTGTCTCACCAGCAAAACAGGAGATACCAATGTTTATGGAGGAAAAAGAAGAAGATAGGGAATAACCGAGAGATACTGGAAACATGTTTTTGATGATGTGTGATGATATGACTGAGGCTGTGATCTTGATTGTGATTATGATTGCACCGACACTCAACATCATCCCACATTTGGGTTTTGTGTGGAACCACTAATAAGCTGTAAATATGTTTACTGTGACTATTTCTGAACCACAAATAAAGAGAAAGAAAGGTGAAATCTGCATATGGACATGAATCACTTGACATTTATACCCCTTATTCTTCCCATTCTTGTGGTTAGGTGTCGTATCCCATCAGCCTTCTGTGTCCACACTGTGAGTGGCTGCTGTTCTGGCTGAGTGTGTGGTGTGTCATCTGAGGCTCTTGGACATATTCGCATGTCCATACATGCAGAATTCAGACAGTCTTTAGGATTTACCGGCAGGTCTTGACTCAACTGTCACTTCTGCTTATGTTTTGGTTTTAGCCCGGAGGTGGAGTGACAGTCCGTTATTATTATGAGGATTTCAAGAATATGTGATGACCAGTCAAGACAGAGACTCCAACAAATCCTTTCAGCATGTCGCATCAGGAGCTGTGTCCATTTAGTTAAAGATAATCTTCTTTACAATCACATTCTGGACAGCTTAGCTACTCTAATCTTTTGAGCCTTTGTGGCTGATACACACTGTGCATTTCCCACCTTGACAGCTTGTTTATACAGTGGCTCCAATCTAGGTCCTGACTTTCTTTGGCTGAAGCTCAAGGCAGTATGGAGGAACCTGTAATTATCTACTTAATACTGCAAAAACTCCCAGGGGGCCCGAAGGGTGGACAAGACAAAGAGAGATTGAACCTTTATAACAAATGCCTGTTGTCCGTACTAGCATGCCAATTCAGGTCAAACAATGATCTTTGTTGGAGAATGGAGCTCTTTCTACAGTTAAATCATGGGCTGCACTGGACAATAGTGGACAGAGAGGGAATCCCCTTGTATTGAATGTGTAGAGGAGGCGGTGGTGGAATGTGGTCATCAGCTGGACATTGACCAAAACCCACAGTCTTTGCAGGCCAAAGATAAAGGTTCAGGATTTAAGTTTGATTGAATGCTCCTCACTGGCTGATTGTGGGAGTAAACCAGAAAGAGGTAGCAACTCTGTTTCTGTCAACACAAGGAAAAAAGTGCTAGATCCTATACACTGATATACAGTAAAAGATTGTGTTATCATAGTGATGTAGGGAAGTGATTGTGTCTGGGTGCTCACCTTGGACTGAACAAATTGCGGTTAACCAGGAGTTTTTGTAATGGGAGGAACTGTTAAAAAAACAAAAGGAACGGCTGTGGTGCAGACAAAACAGCAGAGGGACTACACAAGTCCCAGGGTCTGATGGGATACTTCAGGCATACTCTACACTTTAAATGGGTGTTTTAGATGCCTGGCATCCTGACCAGCAACATGGACTAATGTGTGTCCAATGGAATGTGGGCATGTTACACTATTATACTATCACATTATTTTCTGTAATTAGTTCACTCACAGTACACTGACCTGCCTTTTCTGTATTATTATATTTTTCTTCATTATGTCTTAAAGTAGTATTCACTAAAGAGATGCTCTATCCCTGACTTCAGTAAAAGGGAGATTAAAGGATCAGAAAACACCATCTTACATTTCAGAACATCAGGTGTATTCCTGGTGTTTATAGAGGGTAGGCGCTGACATCACTTTTTCATGCAGTGTACAACCTCTTCACTTCCACTGAGTACCCAAACTAGGCCTTGGGAGAACTGTGATAGTGATAGGAAACATACAGAGGTGAGACCAAGTCATTGTTTTGCATGTCACAAGTAACTCTCAAGTCTTTGTACTCAAGTCCCAAGTCAAGACTGAGTGACGAAAACAGAAACTTTGAGTTTCAAGTCCTGTACAAGTCATAATTCGCTCTTTACCAATTCAGATCCAAAATAGCTTGCTCACTGAATTGTGCCAACTAACCAACACGTTTTAACTACTTTACCTGTAGTCATAGGTTAAAATGGACAACTGACACTTTTTCTATGATTATGATAATGACTACCAATATGATTAAAATGACTGTTTATACAGTACCAAACTAAACTACAGTAGGTACACCAGGACACAATTGTGCATTGTCTCAGAAGAATTCATTCTGAGTTTTTCACAGTTCGGGCTTGTTTGGCATCTTGTCTGGCAGTTTGTCAGATGTAATGTAATACAGGAGAACTCACAACACCGGCAGCCACCCTCCGTACTCTCAGTTCATTTGGCTGGCTATTCTATCTGAACTGGGTCCAGCTGCGCTATGCTTAGTAAAATCTCAGGAGAGTCTCACTCATATGAATACCACTAGCCAAACCACCCACAGAGAGGAGTTCCTTTGTTCCTTTGTCATCTTAGCCAGATTGTTAATAAAAGAGGTTCAAATCTCAAATTATTTTGAAGTAATGTTATGATAATAAGTCACTAAAACTTTAGTTTAAATTGCAGTGACGTTTTGAGTTAAAGTTAAGCTACAGAAGAGTGGACATGGTCAAATCATTTTGTGGAATCATCAGTACAGGTCTCAGATCAGTAATACTAACTGTAATACATTAATAAAACTTACACATAGAGAAATTGAATGTCTCAGCTCTGTAGTAATGTCACAGAGCTGTGTTGTATATGACCTCAGGTTTATCTTTCAGAAATACAGTAGAACCCAGAGTTGAATGGCTGCAGTCAGTCTAAAACAGCTGTGATGCATTACCACTCAAAAGTCAGCCTTGAGGTATTCTGTTCTCCATTTCCTAATCTATTGTGACAGATGTGCACAATCAGAAAAAGGAAGCATTCTTTTCCACTGAGGACATCCAATGTCTACAGGAAATACAAAGACTTAGCATAAGTGGTCAAATATTGATATTGATTTAGATCCAACATCCCGCATTAACCTCTGCTGATTAACGTTAGCTTATTTCACACACATTACATTCACTTCATTTACACAAAACCACCATGTATCAAAATGAAAGTCTTAGCTAACCATTGTTATAAACACTGAACTGAGTAGGACAATCAAATTTTAATGATTTACTAAAGTATTCTGTGAATCATGAAACATTTTATGACCTTTGTTCCCAATGTTTCATGACTGTCCAAGGTGCTCACATAAGTATCTGCAGCCAAACAGTCAGCACAGTCCCAGTGCTAGCCAGTGTGAGGTCTTTGAAGCTGCTGCACTTGTATTTACCCTGGGCCAGTCTCTGGTCTTGGTTAGGCCATCAAACTATATGAGGAAGGGGCTAAAAACAGACTCCTTTGTGGGGTTGGGAGATTAACACAGCAGGATACTGTGAACTGATTTTATGAATAGCACGCCTGCTGTGGTTAGCGCCTAAGACCTGTCCAGATTCAAAATAAGTGTCAAGTGCTTATTTCCAGCTGTCACCTCAATATGAATATTATTCCTTTCCTTTTCATGACAAAGAGACATTTATTTGACTATGCGAATAAATGACCAAAACGGTACAATTCAATCTCTACAGGTACTAAAAAACTAAAGCAAATCATAGAGTTTCTGCAGGCCTACACCTGTATTAAACACCAGACAGGTCTGACGGCTAAATTAAACGCATATATGAATCATAAAGCGAATGATGTACCTAGAATATTTAAAGGTGATCACCAACTCTGGTTTGGTCAAAATTAATCTTTAACTCATCAACGTAGATGAGAAGAACAGCAGGTTAAGTCGCTCTCCTAAGTTGGAAATGGAGGGACTCAATAGGCACTAACATGCACACACGACCAGACACGCATACATTACATGCCAGACCAGCTTTGTAAACAAAGCACAGAGAAGGTGGGATAGCAACACAGGCAAAGGGATTGTGACGTCATTCAGTGCTCAGGATGGCGTGACTCAGTTGTATCTTTTCAGTTGGTTTATGATCCACAATGACATTCCCATTAACCTTAGGAGTTTATCGCTAATTAGTAATATGTTGGTGAACATGGCAGACATCAAACCTGCTAAAATTGCCACTGTGCATGCAGCATGCTGATCTGTTGATGTCAAACTGTAGCTCAGAGCATTACTGCCTAAGTAGACTTCTCAGAGCCACTATGCTTCTTTATAACTGTATACTCTTTAAATGAAGGTAGGCTACATACATATAATTATTTTTATTATTTTTATTCTTTTTTGTTTGATTTATTGGACAGTTTACAACCAACTGACAGGCAAAGCCTAAAAGTCATTTTACTGTAGCTCCTTTTATGCAATAAAATCAAGTCAAAAATTTGCAGTGCATTAAAAAGCTTTGCCATTTTACTAATCAATGTTTCTCACATCTTAAAACCACCTCAAATTCATGCTGTCAGGCGTATTCAAAAATACTTTAAAGTTGGCCCCCTTTCATCCGAAACGTTCCGTGTGTTTAGCTGGACTTCACCCATGTTACAGCTGGTGCTAGTTGCTTATCCAATGCAGACATTTGTATGTGCAGTAAATATTAACACCAAGTGTGCCTTTTGACACAAAATGATATCATTTTACACAGTTGCATTTTTAGGGGTCTTTTTGACGGAACTGTGCATTTCTTTGGTCTGCTTTGCTTCTTCTTGTCATTTTGAGTAAGATCAGATGCTGACCCTGGTCTGCTACAAATATACTAGTTTAAATTAAGCATACCCTGGCCAGACATGAAACAAGTTGCTCATACTCATGCAGGACAGACTTAATCATCTCCAGATAAGTTGAAAAGCTTTCCATTAGGCTCACCCACAATCCCGCTCTTGATCCCCTAAACATGACAGTTAATTTACCTCAAAGCCTTATGTTAAGTGGATAGAATTGTTTGTTAGATTTTAGTGAATTTGGTCTTTTGTTGCAGGTTTGAGTTTTTTTAGAGATGACATTGTCTTTAATGATACAGGTCCACCCAGTAATAATTCACTAATCCGAAAGTGCACTCATGCAGAAACGTATATGACTCTTTCACTCTAAAACTGAAAATTCTTTGAGGGATTTTAAATGAGCACAGCAAGGGGAAGAAAGAAAAATATCTGTCCTGTAATTTTGGATTTACAGAACATTTGTTCTCAACGTATCTTGGCCCTGTGGACCTTCTTCAAATAAATCAGTGTTATAAGAAGTCACATCCAAATACATATTCATCTTTGAAATTCATTCATTGCACAATTTCAGGTCATTATAAAAAAAACTATGGTTGCTGAAACACAAGCACATTGCATTGTAAAACTTGTATTAGTATTAAAGATTACATAAACCTAAAACGCAGGTCATAAGTGGACCCCTTTAGGGGCAGATGGTGTGATTCCATACACATGAAATTTGGTGATCCCATTAAAAGGTTATTTTATGTACTTTTTCCAGTCCTACATTCCTCAAACTATGTCCAACTATTTCCATTCACAATAGATTGCTGCTAGGTTGGTTCACCTTTTCAGTCTAATATTCATATTTCTAGTCAAATTTAAATTAATGTGGCTGGAAATTATACAGGCTGTTAAAAAGCCATTCAGTAAAGATTTAAACCATATTCAATACTATTAAATAACCGCAATAGCAGTATTTCAGTTTGAGGGCAGCTGTTTTAATTATATGAGACAAGACAGTCTGTAATAGAAGATTTATTCTGCCTAAATTAAATATTTTATTGTTCATGGGCCTTCGTTGAAAGGTCAATACAATTCTCATTTGAAAAGAATGTGCAGATCACACCACTCCTTTATTTATGCACCAACATTGACGATCTGTTAAGCCTTCATTACATGCACAGCAGCTTTATTCTTGCATTTATTTGTTGTAAAGTGTTTTTCATTTGGTCTCTGCAATCCTAGTTTTATGGTTTGGTTGAGTTTCTGTGGCTTTGATAATATTAGGTCTAAAAGTAGGCTATAACATGCAAAATCACAAAATAAAATACATTTGATTTCTTTCTTAGACAAGGGCAGTCTACTTTTATAATTTCTATTAATTTATTGTCTTTTAAAGGTTTTGTTGTTATTGCTGCAGTATATTCACAGGATACTGTTATTAAACACACCTCATCTCACTGTCCACCATCTCTTTTTGTCCTTCAGAACCCAGAATCTCTGGACTCGTCCATCCAGAGTGCCCTGTCGGCCCTGTTCCCGCCTTTTGAGGCCACAGCTCCCATCGTCCTCAGCCAGCTATTTCGCACCATTGAGGAACGTTACCACGGTGATGCATTACAGTGCCTGCTGGACTTTCTCATACCCTCCAAACACCTGCTGGAGAGTGTCCAACAGGCAGCATGTGTGAGTATCAATACATATCAGTGCTTATAGCCACACTCACAGTAAAGACTAAGTGCTTACTTCAATGTCCATCACAAAAAAATCATAGAAAAAATACTAGCTAACTGGACATTAATAGTGTCAATTTGCCAAAATACATCCCCCAAGCCCCCCAAATAATGGTTAACTATAGTAACAGAACTTAGAGCATGGTTATTCCCGAGGTAGAAGTAAGACACAGAATAATAGCAGTTACAAAATATATGTATTACCTTTTTTTTTATGTTTCACTATCAATATATATTACTAAGGCTCTGAATATCCCATCCGAAACTCTACTCTGTTCATTCATAGTGCCCCCCACCATTATTATTTCATTAATAATGTAAGCAAATTAAAATAAAATCCCACTGAAACAATGCTATTTTATTTTCTTCTAGTCTGGATACTCTGATGTGGTTTTCCGCTGTGAGGGCTGGCCCCTTTGTCTCCATGACAAAACCGTCATCCAGTTAGCGCCTGTGAACCCTTTGCTGCTGCGTCCTGGAGACTTCTATCTACAGGTGGAACCTTTTGGGGAACAAGCGGCTCGTGTTGTCCTCAAAAGTCTTCTGGAGGAGGGCTGTCGAGAAGTGGAGGAGACCCCCGTCCCTGAGACTTCCTACCCTTGCATCTTTACCGAAGAATGGCTGCAAGACATCAATGAAGGACGGCATGGAACTCCGCTGTCGCGTTGCTTGCTTTGCACAGATCAAGGAGTAATCAAGTTGCCCTGGGCTAAAATTGCCATCCCAGAGTTTTTGGACAAGCCTAAGATCATGCCCACTTATCAGGAAGCTCCTCCTGAAACAAAGCAGATCTCTGTTCCCTCGCATTTTAACTCTTCCACCCTCCCGATGGAAGCAATTTTTCTTCCTGCACAGGACAGGATGTCAGCATCTTTGAGACATATGGACTGTTCTTCCAAACTTGTCAAAATGGACCATGGAAGACGACCCCCCAAATCATACTCCAAACCTTTAATCAAACCAGTGGGTTGGGTTTCTCCTAATACTTGGGACAGTCGTAACTATCGAGAGTTTGAGGGGGATTATGTGGACTTGGTGGATATCTCCAAAGGGAAGGAGTTTGTGGATCAAAAGAAAGGCAGCCATCCAAATCCACCCAATTCAGTTCTGTTCAAACCTGTCAGACCACCTCCACCTGTACCGCTTGGGAATAGTGTTCCCTGTGGACGCACCCTTCAGTATGCAGAGGAGCCTTGTACACCATGCAGCCAGAGAAGGCTGGGGCTTGAGCCCACTGATCAAGACTTGAAGTGTAGGTACAGAGACTCATATGTGGCAGCACTGAAAAACCCAGTCACTTTTGAGAGGGGAAGTGTAGACCTCCTGGCTGCACTGGAGGAAGTTGGCCTTTGTGAAGATGGAGAGTTAGGATCCAAGGGTACACTTGAAGCTCAAAGAGACGAACTTGGAAGCTTTTGTAAGCACTGTAATAAACCCTTGATAAGTAATGAGCTGTGCCAATACAGACACCGCTGTGAACCAACGTCAGAAAACATTGCATCCCACCTCAAAGACCATCAAAGTTTTGAATCAGAAAACCTGATGAAGGAACCCCCCACAGTTTTGAAATCAACCCCTGGTTTGAGCCATAGTCAGAGAGTTCAGATGAAACTTATTTCCCACCAATTAGGACATAATGCTACGCATAGTTTGCATTCAGGATCCGATTTGTTCTTGGAGAACTGTGATGGTGACATTAAACCACATCAGAAGGTGGATGTTGTGAAACCATCAGGAAAACACAAGGTTAAGGTTAGGTCCCTGTCCACTGTGTCAGAGACTTCTAAAGGGAGTCCACTTCTCTATAAACTCAATAACAGGAGCCACAGTGATATCTGCCCTGAAACAATCACCAGCATAATGCAGTCTAAGAAGGTTGAACTGTTGGATCAGGTGACTCAGAAGCTGGAAAGAAGAAAGTGCCCTAAAAAAGGTAAGCAAAGCAGGCAGGTTAAGACTAAACACTTTTGATTCAATCTTTCACAATCATCCTATTTTCCTGTAATCTCTTCTGTTTAACCCCCACCCACACACAAAGTTTGTACATTGTTATTACTGCACACACAGCCATTTTATTATGATATGTTGCACAACGCTCCAAGGGCTACTGAACATTCACGCCAAACATACTGATTGAAACTCAACCGTGACCTTGCGTGCTTGAGGGAATTTGCTACACTGAGTGTCGCAGATGATAAGGGTCTCTTTAGAAAGAGGGTTCAAAGGTCAAAGATCAGGCTTGAGAATTATCTTCCCACTGCTGTTTGGGTTTGTCTGCAGCGCGGCTACATTCATGTTATTCCCATTACCGAGGGAGTGAACGGAAATAGCATGCTGCACCCCAATGAAAGAGAGGGCCTGAACCCATTGGGTAAAAAGAAAGAGTAGAGCATTCCTCTAATGTAGAGAGACAGCATAACGTGCAAAAAAGGGGGTTTCTGTGTCCCCTGCACCCACTGGCATGCACCCTCATGCCCTCAGAGGGGCATGTTGAGATCTTGACTGGAGACATGCTTGTCATGGACTATTAAAGTAGCAAAGAGAGAAGGGACAGGCGAGGCTTTGTTGGCTCTAAGGAGAGGCCAATTAAGATGTCTGAAATCAAAGCCAGGCTTAGTAGCCAGGCCACCAAAGTGTTTTGTCATAGAGCCCATGTCTAATGTTTAAAGGCTGTCTGTACACAGCTGTGCAGCTGCATCCATGTTAATAGAGGACTGTTAAGAGTCATGAATGAAGAATTTAATAATTACTGTTTATATAATAGGGTAAAGGTTGCTGGACAGAATATAAAGTTAGTGAAAGCTGCTGCTTTCCAGTAAATCTCAGCGCTGTCTTTGAAGAATGTCCTCAAGAGACACAGTCTGATGGATTAAATAATATAAGAAAGAAAATACACACATACACAACTTTTGCAATACTCCAATTATTCTTTGATTTATTTGGTTTTCTTTGCTTTTTTGTGAGAAAACAATTATGTTTATGTTTACTGACATGCAGACTCCCAGTCAAGTAGGAGTGAAACTCCCTCCACCACAGATGGACCAGACCTAAAACTCTATCACTCAAAGATAGAAAGGCTACCTTCTCCACAAGTTCAACTTCCTTCTGCAAGTCCTGATACTCCCCAGTCAACACAAACTGAGATATCAAGTTTCAGAAGCGTCAGTGGTCTGCTTGAACTCGGCATTATTTGTTTGCCAGGTACTTAATATATAACGTTCATCCAAATGATCTTTTCTGTATGATTTCTGTGTCTTTATCAAGATAATGTTATACTGTACTGTCATGGCAGTTTTCTTTTTAAAAATTACTTTGAACCTTGGACCTCAGCATCACTAATGTCATATCAACATCAAGGTGTAAAAGACCAGATGGTAAAATCTAACTGAGCAAATTAAGCCTCTCAGAGGCAAAGTCAAAAGTTCTTCATCTAAAAACGTCTTATGACCGAGAATCTTCATAGACAACATTTGAAGCAAAGCTACAGCATTCAGCAACACCTTCATGAAATCATTGTCTAACTGGTGAGATAATCTTTTCACCTTTTTAAAAAACATTTATTTGTCACTAACTTTTTGTCTGTCCCTCAGGCAGCAGGGACAGGACAGGCAGGGCAGTTGTGGAGGTCCATGGTGACAGGAAGGAGTGGACATCACCTCTTGTGTCAGCGCAGAATGTCTGTGAATTACTGCTCTACTTACACTCCATACCAAGGTACTGAAATCAATCAGAAGAAAGCCATAAGCTCATGTGTGCTGTAACTACGTGTCTGACCACAAGAGGGCAGCAGAATACAATTTAAAATAGTTCCTGTGTCCAGATGAAACCGTGAATTATATGATGCATGCTCTTACATCCAGACTATGTAACCCCGTTATGGGCCGTCCCTTTGTATAGTTATTGTTTTACAACTAATAAAACAATATATTTTATGCAGGGTCACAATGTTATGAGCTGAATAAGTCTGCCTAATATCAGCAGGCAATAACACTGTCCTGTGCTGACCCTCTGCCAAATGAGTGTCAATACACAGCCCTCAGAGGTCTACTATCGGACACTTTAACAGTGTGACAACATTTGTTTACAATGGGTTTAATTGAGCCTTTGAAGTTCAAAAAGCCTTTATACCAGATAACTTGGCCTTTCTCTGTCCCCAGTAAAGAGCCATACCACAACAGTCTCTAGCCAGGCTGGCTGCCAAATGTCTGGTATGCAGCGCCTCGCTAGAATTAGCAGCCATGTCTGATGTAGGCTCACACAACAGTAACCCAAGAAGAGGCCATTAAGAGGGGTGTGGGAAGGCGTCAAAGTGTGGAATAGGTAGTGTGAAGAAGAGTGTGTGGCTATCAGAGAGAGATAAAAAGATAAATACAGATTTAAGAAGTGGATTAAGTAAATAACCCTAAAAGCCTCTGAATGATGCATTTATCACTAAAAATATGCTGAGATAAAGTGTGAGACATGTTTAAATGTGCCCTAACATGAATCAATGTTTTGGTAGGAAAGAAATTCGAGAGCTGGGAATGACTTTGGTCATCAATGCCAGGAAGAAGCCGCCTTCGCTTCAACTCTACAAAGCTCTGCTGATGGCCCAGGTTAAAACAACAAACCTACATGCACGCATCAGAATCAGCAATGTGTGCACTCAGCCAAATAAATTCTCCTGCCAGTGCCCTTGGCCAAGAAACTGGCTTAGTTGGATCCCATGCACTGTACACTGGCTGCCCACTGATCCTAGTACTTAGGATGGGTTAAATGCAGAGGACAAATTTCAGTATACGTTGTACTATATGTTATCGTCATCAGATGCTGTCAAATTGTTACATTCCTTGATTCACAGATAATGAACATGCTGCCAGGGTTAGTCCTTGTGTGTATCTGAAAATACTGTGACACAAGGTAATTTACATTTTGGGGAAGTTTCTGATTTGTTAGCATTAGTAGCCGAAATCCACTAGGGGGTGAAAAACCCATTTTTACAATAAAAGATGGCCTGACACTGTAGGCCTATTGTACTAAAAAGTTATTGAGAGTACACTTGTTTTGCTGTGACAATCATTCATCTCATATCTAAATGATCAAAGCAATTAGCGCCACTTATGTCAAATTGATTACAGTTTTTTGTCTTCAACTTACTGACTACCTGCTACAGGAGCAAGCTCTCCATGCAGTCCACAGTATCGTGATGCTGGTGGATAAAGACACTTGTCCTCGACCTGAAAAACAGCCAGGGTTACAGGTCAGAAATGAAAACAACTTCCATATTCTCTTTTCAGTCTCTTTTAGTCATATTTGACACTAGAAATGAGAGTGACTTTGCCTTTGTCTTTGTCTGTAAGATGGACACAGTGACTTCTATGAAAGCCCTCAACAAGACAGTTGAAGCTTCCCAGCTGACTTCTGACCTGGGAGGGACCTTTACTTACAGTCGTACCGACTGGCTGCAGTTCCATCAGGTGATGAATATTCACTCTGTTTACACATTTGTGGTATCACATTCCTCAATTGCTTTTTTGGAGTTTCCCGTAGACTGTTGTTCAACCACAGTTCATCCACTGGGGATAAGTCTTTATCTAAACACTCACAAACATTCAAACATTCGTCATCTCTGTTGTTCTGTAATGCCACATTTAGTTTGGTCTTTGAGTCCAGGGAGGACCCTCTGAGGGCATGAGGGTGCATGCCAGTGGGTGCAGGGGACACAGAAACCCCCTTTTTTGCACGTTATGCTGTCTCTCTACATTAGAGGAATGCTCTACTTTTTCTTTTTACCCAATGGGTTCAGGCCCTCCCTTTCATTGGGGTGCAGCATGCTATTTCCGTTCACTCCCTCGGTAATGGGAATAACATGAATGTAGCCGCGCTGCAGACAAAAAGAGTCATGAAAAAATTCCTGAGAATTATGAGGGGGCAGATATTTTATACTTGTCAGGTCAAACTGCAGGTCAGAGGGAAGCAGCTGAAGTTTGTCATGTACAACTATGGTTCCAGTGTACAGGTCAAGACCCCACCGACTGGTTATAGGATAAATCTGTGGAGTTTAAAGCAGAAAAAAACACCACATAAATGCATATTTTATTTGTGACTTTCTGGATAATTATACATCTTCAGTCCCCTAAAAATAAAACAATTATTATATTAGTATAGCATTTATAGACATATGCAACCTGTGACAAGGATAACTAGTAGATAACGCTTTCTTTAAGGGGTCACAATCCAAAATGTTTGTGAAGCGGAAGCCATTATGAAGAATGGCATCATGTAGTAGTTATACGCCATACTGTAATGTTGTTTAGGGTGTCTTAGTAGCAGTCAGGTCCAAGACTTCAAGTATCTCTGAGGTCTTTCCCTGCTAGAGCTAGCAGCACACTGGCGCAGTCTTTTGTGTTTATGAGGTCCAGAATACACCTAAGCACATCTGCTCTTGACCTCAGGATGGCATTGCCTTTAGTGCTCTCTGTAGGCAGATACAGTACTGTTTCTTCACCTCAAAGCTCTTGGGGTCATTACGATGCATCATATTTTTGTTCTCTTCCACTGAGTCTTAAATTTAATTCATTTCAGAGACTGGTTTCTTTCATGACTGACCTCCGAGGGGCAGACAGCTTGTTGCAGAAGGCCATCAAGAAAGTGGATGGCAGCAAAAAGATAGACACTGCTCAGGTAGAATATGCATGGTCATAGTTTGATGTTGTGTAACTTTTTGGAGCAGTTCAGACAAGTTGACTTTGGTTTTGCTGTGGCTGCCACAGGAAGTACAGCAATGCATTCAGGAACAGAAGGCCTCAATGAAAGAGGTGCTGGAAGACGCTCGACTGGTCACTCTGCAAAGAGAAGGAGGGGCTGTACTGGCCAGAATGAGGAGAGAGGACTTCAGATTTCCACAGTCTGAGGACTACAGGTACCATATATTATTTAAGTCTACTTTTGTCCTGCTTCTCATTCCAGTCAGTGTAGTATATCGAGAGACACCTCACAGCAACATCACTCAGTGTTTTAATCTCACCTTATCTGCAGTTATCAAGTGCAGTTTGCACTGTCCTGAGAACTAATTAATTAGGCATCATAAATGAAAACACAAGTGTGAGTGGACTGCAGGTGTGCAGGGGCTTTAAGATTTTACATAAGATATATTATCACATTATAAATGTGGATACCTACTCTTTAATGCTTCAGTATTTACAAATCAATAATACATAATAATACAACTGTCACTGCCACTTGGCATAATGAGTACTTTTAATACTTGAAGTATTCTGATAGTACTTAAAGTACATGCTTTTATTTGTATTTTTGCACTGTGGTAATGCTGCTTTTACTTTGACATCACATTACATTTCTCTGTTTTACTGTAAGTCACAATTAAAGCTGCAGTCCAAATAGATGCACAGCTGCACAAGTTATTAATCTTACATTTATGTTCAAACCAATACAACCAACATATGCCAACATATAAGAAACAGGTTTTGATACTGAGTGAATATGTATGTATATTTGTTAAACATTTACAGATTATTATAATATACACACATTATTAAGTTTTTGTAATTACAGCAGTATGGCACAATAATTTATCATGGCAACAAGCAATTGAAGGGCATGTGTAGTTATTATACACTTCATTTCACAGCCTTAATTAACTTATTACTTATAACATATTTAGCTATTTGCAAAAAACTTGACGCCTGTAATTTTCTGAGGTGATTCTAATGAAACTATTTACCTTCATAATACACTTGAAATTACAAATGATACCTTATATTATTTGTCTCAGTTTGTTTCACCTTCCTTGCAGAGATGCTCTGGAGTCAGTGACGAGTCTGTATAACCAGGTGGAGGAGAAGCTCCACGTGCTGGTGATGAGATCAAATGAGTCACTGCAGCACCTGGAGTTCCTCTTCAGGCTCAGAGAGACGGAGGCCAAAATTAGCACGGTATACTACCAGTTGTTTCAGTCAATTCACAATATGAAAATCTAAAATATGTGTTGAAACAGCTGAAACTCATTAATGTGGTATAAACAGGCAAATGACAGTTGGTCTCCTTTTGTACCTTTCCATCTATGTGTTTCTCAAAAATAAGATATGTAATACAATGCTCCCAGTTTGCCAAGCTATAACCCAACATTGTATAATTCCATTACGTCTTGCAGGCTGGGATGTGGTTCAATACAGAAGGTGAACAGAAAATGAAGGACTCTTACACAACAGATGATACCCTGGTGTGCACTGAGAAAGACTTGCAGAACTTTGATCTGTTTCTCATTCAGTCTAAGGTATTACAGCAAAGCTTTCCTTATTTGGCTGTCTGTGTTTCACTTCACATATCAGCAGTTCCTTACTTTTCTCAAAGTTGAAAATATTTAAATAACTGCACTGTTAACAGTAAATAGTAGATATGGGACTTTCATACAGGAGGGGGAAGTTTCACCTGACATCTTATCATTTATCACAGGAGAAACAACAGTACGCCTTGACCCTAGTGGCGGAGGCAGAGGGAATTGTTGCCATGAGCTATTCCAGTCCTGCAACAGATATTTTCCGGACTATGGTCAGCACTTTCAAATCCAATATAGATGATTTTATGTTGCGGGCTCAGCAGAGGTACAAAGAACTGGATACACTGGTGCATGTGCACCGCTTCTGTGAGAAGGTTTGTGTTTTGTCATTGCACCATGTTTTTTTTACCCATCTCACATTTCTAACTGAAGTGTCTTACTTTATTCACTTGCCCTTTGTCTACATATTTTTGACTGATTTGTGTTAACCTTTAAATCCAAAATGGTAAAAATCACTTTTCTCTCTCTCACTTACTCTTTCTTTCTCTCTAGGCGTCTGCCCTTGCCAAAGAATGCAGTCATTTTCTGGAGAAGGTAGAGCAGGGGTGTTACTCAGCTCAGACTCTAAGCACACTCCAGATGTATGAAGAAAGATTAGGTGGCGAATTCTCCACCCCGCACTTCCAGGCTTTGAAAGCTAAGGCCTGTACTGTGGGAAAAGGGGCCTTAATGTGGAATGCAACCTGGGTCCAGTGCCAAGAAGTCAGGCAGCGTCTTGAGGAGATGCAGAAGAAGAAAGGCGTAGATAAGAACCAGATCCAGCAGAGCACAGCTGCAAACCCTCAAGGGGAAGATGGGGGAATGGAGAAGGAGAAAAGGAGTAACGTGGGGGGAGATAAGTGCTCCCTGACCCAGCAGCTTACCTCTCAGAAAGAGGTAGTCAATATCTCAGAAAGTGAAGGAGAAAGCACCACTGCTGTATGCTTCAACCACCATTCAAAACCTGATTTGAAAGGGAGCGAGAATGGAGAATCCCAAGCACAAAACTTACCCGAAGCACCAGTTAAAAATGAGAAAATCACTCCTGTTTTTCCACAAAACTGCAACTGTCATTCAGAAAGCAAATGGAGGCCAAGAGGGCACCACAGCGAGGCAGATCTGAGGAGCACAGACTTAGTTGAGGGGGGCAATGGTTTTCCATTGCACCGACCTTTGGGTCGGTCTCTGAGCGAGGGCTCATATGTGAGCCCTCATTTGACGAGCATCTCTGGCTTTTCACCTTTGAATGTAAGACACAAACATTGTCAGAGCAAGACACATCCACTGGAACAAAATCTGCAGCCCGTCCAAAATCTGCCCATTTCCCATAACGAGAGTTTATGGTCAGGAAACCTGAGCTGCGAGTCAAAAGGAGACAGTAATGAAGAAGAGGCTGAAGGATGCACAGTCTCCACCCAGACTCCTAAAGATTTAAAGACCCCAGAGACATTACTCACACCAGCAGAAAACAATAGCAGCAATGTTTTGTAAGTAACACCCCCCTCCCCCAGCTGTAATCTAAAGCTTACTGAGATACTGTCCAGGAAATCAGAAATGACACAGGTTATGTTCATGAATGGCACAGTTGTTCACCAACAATACCGTCATACCCACAAATAAATAATGTTAAAGTGTGATCCCAAGCTAACCTGGGTTTAGTTATGAGCTTGAATGAAATCAATGATTTATGCATTTTTCATTTCCTATATGTGTAACAGGAAGCTGCGGAGGATCATGGATGAGCTGCTGTCCACAGAGAGGGAGTATGTGAAGGCTCTGGGTTACGTTCGAGAACACTACTTTCCCGAGCTGGAGAGGGCTGACGTCCCTCAGGACCTCAGGGGCCAGAGGGGGAGCATTTTCGGTAACTTAGAAAAACTGCACGACTTCCACCGTCATCATTTCCTGAACGAGTTGGAGAGCTGCATGAACGAACCCTTCAGAGTGGGACGCTGCTTCCTTCGACATGTAGGTGCCACATGTATTGTTGACAGTGCACAAAAGTATTGAATGTGAATTGCTGTTTGATCTGCAAGTGTGGTGCACTTTGTTTCTCAAATCTGAGTAATTGCTGTTTCCATGGCACAACCAGGTTTTGTGAGTAGATGCTATGTCAAGTAGTGGTCCAGGGTTTCCTGTTTTGAACCAAAACTGCAAAAATTCAGCATAATCTATTGCAAACAAAAGCCCTTCCAGATGTGTCCTGATTGTAGACAGCATCCAAGAGATAACAACTTAAGTCTTGATGTCACATATTATTTGGAAATAAGGAGTATGCTGGCAACCAGTAGCACTGGCTGCAGACTCTGCATTTTACATGCATTTTTTTGTTGGTGGTAATGATGGTGACTAATGGTCTTTATTTTTTATTTTTTCTTTTAGAGAGAGAGCTTTGCTTTGTATGCCCTTTACAGCAAGAACAAACCGCAGTCTGATAGTCTTCTCATCAATCATGGACAGGCTTTCTTCAAGGTGAGAGCCTCCCTGTGCTCTTCGTTCTTTAATTTCTCTTTAAACCATATAATTTTTTTTTCTCCACACGAGGGAGGATGGTGTATTTTAACAAGGTCAGAGTCTATGCAAGCAGCTCTGTGAGTCTGTACTTAGGCAGGGCAATGCTTTGAGCTAAACACACACTGCTAACATGCTCAAAGTGACAATGCTAACATGTGTTAAGCACACAAAGTTAACACAAAGTACAGCTGAACGCCAAATGTCATTCTGCAAGTATTTTGCCGCAAACAAAAGCATTGGACAAAAGAAAACCTTGACCTGAACTCATCTTGTGGGCAACAGAAATATCTGCACCATATTTCATGGCAATAATAGTTGTCAAAATATTCCACTAAAAAAACAAAGATGTCAACCTCATGGCTGGCGCTAGAGGAGATGAGGTTCACCAAAGTCAGTAGGACACAATCCTCTGGGCACAATAAATGTACAAAATTCCGGTTGTGGTAGGACACTTCAAAGCAGGTTTACCTGACTCAAAAAGGAACGCAAATATGCTCCCTTTTCCTTTCGGCTCCCATGTCAGTGAATCTAGCTGTTCACACCAGACCCAGAACGGATCACATCAGAATCAGCGTCAAGTTTAATTTTTCCAAAGCCACAAGCAGAATTCTCAGAAAAGCCCAGTGGAAATGCTGTAGAGCCTATGAATTGTCAAATTCACAGTTGTTGTTGTGGTTGATAAATACATGCATAACAATGTTAATTGTACATGCAACAAACACTTTCTACTTCTTTTAATAGGCTAATATGTGCGAAGATGAATTTTTTACGAAAGATAAAATCTATCTATTGCTTAAGGGCTTAAAAGAAGGAATACAAATGTGGTAAATGTTTCAATACTAGGCCTACCGGTAAATGGTAATATAATTACCAATTGTGAGCAAGTTCTGTTCTGTACTGTAGAAGAATAAGAATAAGAACAAAAAACTCCTTGAAATGTCCTGGAAAAAGAGTGGGAACCCTGTAGTAACATTTTCTCCAGCTCAGTTGTAGCATTATCCTGATAGCTTTAGCAGTACATTTATCTCTTCTCCTCATACACCAGCAAAAGCAGCTGAAGCTGGGGGATAAGATGGACCTGTGGTCGTACCTGCTGAAGCCTGTGCAGCGGATCAGTAAGTACAGTCTGCTGCTGCAGGACATGATGAGGGAGTGTGGTCCGGGACAAAACAGAGAGATGGCTGAGGTCAAGGCCGCCCTGGAGGTCATCCACTTCCAGCTTCGCCACGGCAACAACCTGCTGGCCATGGACGCCATCCACCACTGCGACGTAAGACAGTTTGATATCAAGCTCAAGATTTTTAAACAGGATGTCTTATATACAGTGCATACATACACAGGTATAGATACGGTATGTTCTTTACAGTGATATGAATTACTTATTTACTCTCTCATCAAGTATTGAGCAACAACACTGGCATCTCTCCTGTGATGGGGAAAGCAGAATAGGGAAACAGGTACAGGCAAGACTTTGACATCCAAAAGCATGATGTGTAGTGGGGGTAAGGAGTAGAAACATTTATCATGCATATTTGGCTTTGTGCAATACCGTTCATCATGAATAATCTGGGATGTGCTGGGATGTGCTGGGATGGACTGACATGGATGAACAGGAAAAGAAGATTTTTTCATATTTAATCTTGGAATGTAAAGGGAGGTGTTGTTTATGTGGGATGATGGTCTAGAGCTTTATGATATGGAGCTGGATTCATAAGGATTCTGTTGGTTATTTAATGAACTTCATGATTTCGCTGCCACTCTAAGTTCATAATATGTTGAATAATATATTATATATTGTATAATATGATGTGTCCTGTACTGGCATGAGAATCGAATCATGTATCATCATGTTTTTCTTGTTAAATACAGTATGAATTTTAAAGTTTGGTGCACTATTGCTACAGTACATAACTGCTACTCACCAGTCAGTGGTTTCTCCTTTTGTGTACTGCAGGTTAATTTGAAAGAGCAGGGGCAGCTGATACGTCAGGATGAGTTCCTAGTAACTTTCAGGAAGAAAAAATGTTTCCGCCACATTTTTCTCTTCCAAGAACTTGTCCTCTTTAGCAAGACCAGGAAGACGGACGTAGGCAATGACACATATATCTACAAACAATCATTCAAGGTACACATTGGCCACACACACACTCACACACACTACAACTTCCTCTTTACAAGTGAGAACCATATGTTTTTTATGATTAAGCATGCTGCAACTTACTTTTGTCGCAATACATTTCCTCAGAATATACAGCAGATAACTTTTTGTCACAACTTGTGAAACTTTAACTTTTTGTGCCCATGCATCCCATTAAAATTAATGTTTTGAAAATATTTTAATAGTAACATATGTTAAATGTAGAAAAAGAATAATGCATTACATTGAAGACAATGGAAAAGAAGCAATATCATTTTCACTCAATAATTTAAATAAATTGAAGTACTTTTTTCATTTTCTTTTGTATTACAAGAGCAAGAGAGTATATATTAAGTAGCAACTATCTGCACATATTGCACAGCACTCTACATACAAGCCCAATTACAAAGCCGATTTCGTGTTTTACCAAACTTGCCAAACTGTTTGCTATATTTTAAGCTACCATTGTGCATGATCAGTTTTTCTTTGTTTATGTTTAGACATCAGATATAGGCCTGACCCAAAACAGCGGTGACAGTGGCCTGTGTTTTGAGATCTGGTTCAGAAAAAGGAAAACCCAGGACACATACACACTTCAAGCAGGTAGTCGGGAGGTGAAGGATGCCTGGACCAAAGACCTGGAGCGCATCCTGTGGGAGCAGGCAGTACACAACAGAGGTCCAATTCAGTTTCAATTCAGTTCAACTTTAATAACTTTCATAACTTCAAATCATAACAGAAGTTATCTCAGGACATTTTTCATACAGAGTAGGTCTAGGCCGCTGTACACATTATACAATTAGGTACCAACATATACACACACACACACTGGTTACACTCTGGGTACAGATTGGTTACAGGTTGTGTCCTCAAGCAAAAGCACCGAAAATGTTGTACTGTTGAAGAAATTATACTTACTGTATATTACAGCAAAATGTGGTAACATGTCAGGTAATGTGATAGATGCTCATTTAATTGATTTATTTTATTTATGGATTATCAGACACAGGGAAAAAAGAACAACACTCCAAAGGATAACATGTTATAGTGAAAACAATTATTTCCAACATGGTCCCGAGATATTTGAACGCAAATGAAGCACAAAACATTCAACATAAAAAGCTAAACAACACAGTCCTAACCTGACTTCTATAAGCACAAGGCACTGGCCCTGGTATCATAGTTATGTTCGGTATGAACCACTGCTATCTGAGAGGTATTGAGGAGCATACCCAATGATTATATTGTACATATGCTGCATCTTCTGTTGTTCTACTCTGAACTTTGATAGAGATTATAACAATATATTAACTTTTGCACCACCTTTGTATGCAAATATGAATATTGCTTGAATCTGTTGTAAAAAAATCTTTTTTGACATTTCGAAGTCAGTGAAAGTAACATTTCAGTTGACAATGTCTATTAAAGTTGAAATATTTTTAAACTAATGATTTGTGTTTTTAGAGGTCCGTATGCAGGAGAGAGTGTTCATGGGTATTGGAAACAAGCCTTTCATGGACATCCAGCCCAGTGATGCAGCTATCAGTGACAGAGCTGTGAACTATGTACTGATGGGAAGAGGTAAAACAGGTTTTTTTTTAGGTATTCATTGCTTTCATTTCAGTCAGTAGATAGTTTAGTCACTCTTCCTCTCCTAAAACTTCTTCTCACCTGGTCTCTGCAGAAAACAAGGTGCCGTCCTCTGCGGGATCATGTGGTTCACAGGACGGACTTCCTGGGCGGCGGCCAAAATCTGTTGGTTCAGGAAGCAGTTCATCTTCCTCCTCTTCCTCTGGAAGAGGTTCCTTGTCTCCTGTGGGTTACCTGTGTGGGCAAAAGCGGAGGGTGGTTTCGGGGGGCCTTGGAGGATATGTATCACCCTCTGGAGCTCTTGAGGACGACGACTTGGACCATGAGAGTGGGAGCCAGAACTTATTGTGTGAGTTCAGTGTGTACAGCTAAGCATATATGTTCTTAACTCATGTATGATCAGAGTATTGCTTATGATTTAATGGAAATGGGCTTGAGCAGTGGTTCCCAATCTTATTTCCTGATAAGAGAAAAAATTTTATACAGCCCGACCCCCAGGCTGGACTAAAGGACTAGATGTAATGGTAGTTTAGATAATGTGTTATTGCCCAGCTTCACTGAGGCAGCTGGGTATCATGTTTCCAGCCTGAGGACACTTTTTTAGTTTTATTCCCCTCCAACAAGGTCATAGGTCAGAGATCAGTGATCTGAGGGCAATGATTTTTCAAAGGCATCCAAGGACATTTCAGAAGGGATGTTGATTACTGACACAGTGTTTGACCCTTTGCTTTCCCTTGACTTAAGAAATGTCTCTTACCACTAAGCCACATGGATTGGTTGATTGGATCATCCATTTATCAGAGTAATCAAGTCTTCTCTTTGCTCCAGTGGACAGCTCCGAGTCTTCAGGAGAGAGTGTGAGTGGCTTCAGCAGTTCCAGTCACAGCTACCACTCTGTAATTGGAGGAGAGGTGGAGGACACCTCTTTGGTCTGTGCCTCCACAATCACTGTTAAGGAGTCAGCACTTGCTCCTGAAGCTGAAGCCTCTCCAGTCTTCCACAAATCAAATGCTCTGGCAGAATCCCCAGAAAAACCACCAGTTGCACCCAAGCCGAAGGCCAAACCACAGTACCAGGCCAAAGATCTGCCCTGTGGCAAGGTGCAGTAAAAAGCTTATTTCCAGAAATTGTGAAATCTACCTAATGTAACTTGATAGTACACTACTCACAGATTTTTCCATTGCTCTGTCAATTAGCTATCGCTGTACTCCCCTATATTTAACTGCTTTTTCTGCAAGTTAGTTGTATTTCCTCATATCAATGATCAATCCACTGTTGTGTGTTTATGAATCTCTCAGCTTCAGAACACTGGAAAATCCACTGAGGTTTGACCTGTGAGCTTCGGTGTTAGGTGTGTGTAATTTTTGAAGTTAGCTATTGAATAATAATCTTTCTCGCTGTGGAAAGGGAACGTTAACCTGAGGATTTTTTGTTTTGTTTTACAGGTTTGGAGGCAGCCAAGAGAAAAGCCTAGATCCGTCTGTTGGTGTCAACGTTAAAGATGAAAATATTCAAACAGACATCCTTTTATACCAGCTGTTACTGTAATCCATTACCACTCTGTAAATATATCTTCTTTTTAATCTCACCACTAAAACAATAGGTCAGATTTATGTAAAGAAATTTACTATTTTAAGCTTAAATGGTGATACATTTCGCAATGCTTTGCATGGCTTCGCATAGTGTGCCATAAATCAGTCTAGTTTCATAGCTCATGCGAAGGACCATAGAGTTGCTACAGTATTTGAGTCTGTTATATATACTACATTTAATAGTAGTCAAAGAATGTGGCACAATAATCCTGATGATATAAAATGTGCAAACATTTATACATTTTTATCAGACTTTAATTACAATGTATGTGTCTTACTTATTTCCTCTGAAAATAAAACACATTCACTCTGTCTTTTCTTTTAATTAACATTTTTGTATAAACTAATATGTTACTGGTATTAAGATATTGATCTATGTAACAGTTGTATGGCTTTCTATTTGAAATACAGAATATTTGCAGTGATATGAAAGACGTTGGCTTTTATCTGTTTTTATTTGTACACTTTTGAACACTTTTTTTTAGTCATAAACTTAAAGGTCCAGTGTTTCACTCTTAGGAGGATCCGTTAGCAGAAATGGAATATGAAATTCTTAGGTATATTTTCATTAGTGTATAATCACCTGAAAATAGAACTCATTGTGTTTGTTGTTACCTTAGAATGAGATGCTTTTATCTACAGAGGGTGCAGGTCCTCGTCCACAGAGTACGCCATGTTGAACTGCCAGGTTTCTACAGACAAACCAAACACTGGCTCTAGACAGGGCCAGGGAGTTCTGTGGCTACCATAGTTTCTCCTCCATGCTAGGAATGCTGAGCTGTATTCAGTTGGTTATAACCTGCAACTTTACCACCAGATGCTACTAAATCTTACACAGTGGTCCTTTAATCAACATGCTTACAGGAAGATTTAAATGTAAACCCAAATATTAGTAGCTGCTATCTGTCTTTAATTTGCATTTGCCAAATAATTCCATCATCACAAATTTAACAGTATGTAGCAATATGGAAAACGTCCCATTTCTCTTTTACAAATTTCACTAGAACCAACTTGTGAGTCAATGACTATTCAATGAACATTATGAGTCAGCTTTTTGGTGATATTAGCTGCATAATAGTGTGTATTTATTATAGTTCAGCAATAATGTGCTGCCTTAACTGTTTCCTTTATTATAAGGCCTAAGGGGATTTTACAATAAATACTTGTGTTCCTGTCTTTCATCTGTATTTCACTTTTGCTCTTTTGCTGTCATTTCAATTCTGAAACTGATCCCCTATTTTTTTTACACACACACACACACACACACACATTTATCATTTAATCTGGAAGTGAGTCTAGGTGATGTATGCCACAGTCTCTCTGAAGCAGCCAAGCCTGTCTTGGCCAAGGCACTCAGTCATTTCCACTGTGTGGGTTTGGACAGAGCTCTGTTAATCACTGCATTCACTTTGCTGATGTTATGCCCGACTGATGAGCCAAGACTTGTGTTTGTGGTTAATATTAGTCGGCCCCTAGTGCTTCAAACCATGTGACTGGCTTTATCCCCTACTTTTTACTGACATAGTTGAGATTACAAATTCATTATTGGCCATTACTTTAGCAGTTTTGGTGCATAACTGGTACTTGTTGTCCTTTTATAGTGGAAAGAGGAATGTTGATATTGAGCACATGACATGTAGCAGCCCTTTCTTTTCTACTTTTGCAGTGTCTTCAAAGGTTGCTAGTACAATTTGTATAGCCTAAAACTTTAAGTGTAATTTATGGGGCATGCTGAGGCACAGTAACATACTGTAATGTACCTGTGATTAATGGCTGACATGACTAATAGATTTAAACCCTTCTTAAAGGTTGAGGCTGGTATTATTCTAGATTTTTTCATTGTCAATGAATGCCATGGAATTTCTGAGTTTTTTGCTTCCCTCCTCCTTCTGTTTGAGGATGTAAATATTTAAAAAGGGGTCAGAAATATGTATAATTAAATTATACTAAAAATACCAGTCATGCATAATTGCTGGAAATAATTACTCTTTAATAATTTTAAGAAAAATGTAAATGTAAGTTTGATAAACCAGATTTTATCTTCAATATTACTATTTTTAATACTATTGTTAACTGTCATTCATTTAGTGATGGATTCTACATTTTTTTTAAATGAATCATTTAAGTGTTTTTCATTTACATGGTTGTTAAATAAATCAGACATTGATGGAGGTATTGTTTCTCTGTATTGGCATTTTTTTTCAAATGGGGTACATTATTAAAAAAACGTCTGAGAACCACTGCTGTAGTTTATAGCAGATGTTACTCAAACAGCAGCATTTGTTGGGGACTATTTTCAGCGGCGGTCTAAAATGTGCGAGTGAGTATTTAGGACTACAGGATGGCCTGTGTCAGACCGACTGAAAATAAAACACAGCCCCGGTGTTCTTGGTAATTCATTTTTATTTTTCGACGGCATTTTTTCGACAGTTCCAGGAATACATTTTATTGCCAACCTTCTCAATTGTGTTGGCTAACCTTCATAAACCTCAGTGAAACTATAATATAACGGAACTAGTTCAATTAACTTAATTCATATTCTTAATTAACTGCACGTGTAGGCTACTTTCCCCGCACGCGGCAACAGTATAACAGTAAATGACAACTTGCATATGGTCTCCATCATCCCTGTGCTACCATATTAGCCAAACATGTCGTTCTATCTTGTCTAATTAAAACATATGGGTACGGGAAATACAGCGGTCAGGGTAAAGGTATTTACATGGAAAACCACGCAATAGCACATAAATCACATTTCTGAGGAACAGTCGCCGGAGGTTGTACGCGCGTGCTGTAAGAGGAACCGCTCTCTGTTTGGGAGAGGGTCGAGGTCACGCCCACCATCAGACGAGCACGAGGAGGACTACAAATAAGACGGGGATAACGGCGAGGACAGACACACAACATCCCCCTTCTGAGCCTGAGATTGACCAAACACACAGTCAACGAACACAGCAGCAGCCATGGCTCAAGGTAAGGTGTTACCCTGTGTACTTTTATTTATTTTTTAAATATTTAAATAATAAGTAAAAAACTATTTGCCATTTATTTCTATTTAATATGATAGTTGTGTAATAGTTTTTGACTGGCTAAATGAATAAAAGTACATAGATGTTGATTCATAGTGGTATCTGTATCTGTTCCCTGAGGATTTATTTATTTTACTTTTATTGATGTTTTTCTTCCCACTATTTCCTTATATGGGTGTTTGTGTTAATGCAACATTAAATGTAAAGGGAAAACTTTCACCAAGTGTAGGCACTGTTGTCACTAGGCATGCTGTAGACATGCCTGAGATTAACAAAGCTGACAACTGTAAAGTCACCACAGGCTGCACATATATACATATCATCACCCAGTATGAGCTGGTTTCTATGATGCAGCAGTAACTCTGTTAAGCACACATTAATCAGAGATCTGAAGACATAAGCATTTAAAGAATGCTTCTCTCTCTTGTTTGAGGAGATTATTGTTGCCCTGGGACTTTAACACTTATAATAGCATTTGAGAGCAGCTGGAGCCTCCGCCAGTTAACTACTGCTATCTTTATAGGCACACACACACCACCCTACAAATAGTTTGCTTTAAACTCTTGTAGAGACATTCAGAAACTTCCTTAACAAGAAAGATGTCAAACCTCCAGGTTTGCTCTGAATCACCTCTAAAGGTTAAAATGGTCTCTCTCTCTCTCTCTCTCTCTCTCTCTCTCTCTCTCTCTCTCTCTCTCTGTGTGTGTGTGTGTGTGTGTGTGTGTGTGTGTGTGTGTGTGTGTGTGTGTGTCTGTGTGTGTCTGTAGGCAAAATGTGTAGCATACCAAAAATATCTGGAGGAGTGCTGTTGGACATTTCATGGTAGAAAAGGCATGCTCGTTTCACTGATGGAGTGTGTACTTAACAGAAAACGTATAAACTGGGCTAGTCTGAATTCTTTGCAGAAATGCCTTTTCCATTTGGTATATTCTTCATAGTCAGAGGATATTATGGTAGCAGTTACACACAATGCAAATAAGAACAAAAACTTACCCCACTGCGTAATTTGCATTTAGAATAAGCCGCATAATCGATGTCACCTGTTTTCCATCTGTTACACGTTCACAAAGAATTTAGTTGAGATTGAAAGTGTATGTGAGCTCTGAAGTCAGCATGGGTGTTACCTGTAAGACTGAAAACTCCTTTGACTTCTGATGGGAGTTTGCATATTTATTTTTCCAGGATTAAAATAGTGTTTACTGTACCAGCTCTGACCCGGTTGACACATCTAGGTTTCATTTTAATTTCCTTATAAGGTTTACGCTGGCCCCAGTGCTGCTTACTGAGACTGTGGTGTGGGGTCATGGTTGGTAAAGTGGGAGTGAACCGTGGGCGTGTACAGTATGTAAAGGTTAGTGGGGAGGGCAGGGTCAAGGCTGAGGAATCCTCATATTGGAGCGTTGTTCTGCTACAAATTGTGTAACTCTACAGACTAAACTGCAAGCTATAGTAAAATGTATTCAGTTTACAACACACATGCATACCATACCATCTGTTACACCACAACTGCTACAGCTGAAACGGCACATGCTATTGCACTGCGGTTTGGGAGCAAATCACTAATGTTGCCACAAAAAGACCCCAAAATCACTGCAGAAAGGATGACGTCAGTTCCCCATTGCACCATTAGTGTGTTGTTTCTGTAAGTTTTGGGCCACAGACATTCCTGTGTTATTATCGGCAATTGTTTTCACATTATGTAAGCACAGTATTTGTTCTATTGGACTTGCTTGCCTTGAGCCGTGAGTACAGTAAAACTCATCTCTCTTCTAAAGGAAAAAAATGGTTCCATAATAAACTGTTAAAAAGCATCTGTGCTTCAATGCAATGCTGATATTTATTGGATACTTGCACAGTTCAAAGGGGAGCATGTGTATGTGAGCACAGGCTGAACAGCAATGTCCTTATAATCCTCTAACTACAATCTCCAGCTGTCCCAGAATAGGTAACGTTGTCATCTTTAAGGCATTTGCCCCAATTAGCTACACTGACATGTTTTCAGTTAGGACAAAGGTTGAGATCAGTAAAACGTCCAACAAATGCGGATGAATAATCCAACATGGATGTCACATAAAACAGTTGGAAGACTTTGCAGTTCAGTCCTTGTTTGCTCAAGTCTAGCCCAGCCTTGACACGCCACCTCATGTATGGGGAGAGGTTAACCTCCTGACATGTCATGGAGCAGCCCAGTCAGTGGTTAGGCAGCAGGAGGACCGTGGAGGCATTATGTAGGGGGACTCAAACTTTTTCTACAAACAGGAAATCAAAGGGTGGGATTCTCTCAAGTCACAATGCGCCCTAGAGAGAAGGAGTGGTTGTGTGTTTGCACACCTCACAGGGAGTGACTTTCTGTCTGTGTTTACCTCTCGTTAAATCCACACAGAAAGTCCTGTGAAACAAAATTACCTTACCATAAATGAATGCAAGTGTCCACAGTTTTCCACTGAATTTACTTTCATGATCAAATGGTAAACCTTTACAAATATTTTACGTTTTCCTTTTTTTTTTAAACCCCTCAGAAAAATAAAGTCATTATAAAAGTTTGTTGGAACTAGCTGGGAAAGCAGTTCACTTTTAGAAAATATGAAAAAACACATTCATAGCCACAATGTGAAGAAGTTAGTTAACCACAGTTTTCAATGTAAATTCACCACAAGCCATAAAAAAGTTATTTGTAATTGTTGTAACCTTGTAAATTCTATTAAACTTCCCTTATCCTATACACAACTATATGTTTTACAACTTGCACTTCAACAAGACTATGTTGGGGCATTTGAAGCACTCCATAAACATACATTATGTTCCTGTTAAGATAAAATAAGAGTGCTAGAAACAGATCTACATGTTCTACACAATTTAATTTAATATATATTAAAATTGCTATATATAATTTTATGCATCTTTTGGGAACAATTGCAAGAATAAATAAATACATTTCTGTAACTACTATTTGAAAAAAACATACTGATGAGTAACATATACAGTATGTTTCAAGTTTGTCTGTGTTTTTAAATGCCCTCTCTTCTTTTAAGGACTGGACATTGATCGCTGGAATTTGGAGTGCGAGTTCAACAACATCGACCATCGTACCGATCTTAACGGTGTGGATCGTCTTATCGTGAGGAGAGGCCAAACATTCACAATCAGTCTGTACCTTCGCTCCGGAAGCTACCAACCAGGAGTCAGCTCTCTCGACTGCGTTGCAGAAACAGGTGCTAGTCCTTTATTTATTTAACTTTATTTATTTGTTTCAAGGTTCAATAAATGAATACAACTTTAACCTAACCCTAGAATATTATAACTAATTTGCTTAGCAAGTGCCTAATAACTGAATGCATTCTTTCCATGAGTAATTGTATTTTATGCAAGTTTCAGTAGTCAAGTTTAATCAAAACATCAAAACATTCGGAAACATTTGGAAACATTGAACTTTGAAACTTGAAAAAAAAGAAAAAATGTGTGTCACAGTGATCCTGTAATGAATAGAGGATGAAGGAGTAGGGTTGTATCCTCTTATTCAGGAAGTTCACATTGGAACCTAAGTGTGTTTTGCTGGCATTACTTTCTTTGCTACCTATTGTGTTTTCAAAGATGGGGAAAGTAGCTGTCATGTTGGTGGAACTGATTTTTTGATTGTTCGGTGGTCAGTGATACTTTTACAACAAGCACACTTACACTATCTGTAAGATGTTCTGTTGGTTTTTCCATTCTTAAGCTCAGCCCCTCCCTTATTGCTCTGGTGATGTTAATGGCCTTCACTGTTATTGTTGGGAAGCCCTGATACGGTATTCCCATGTATTTCCCTTCTATATATACTAGAAAACATTTATCTCTTGTCCTCGGTTCATATTTGGATAAACTTCTCATGTATGATAAGACAGCTGTTAATTGCCATTGAATCTAACTGTTGAAACAGGAAGTGTTGCTTGCCAGCAGGAAAGCATGTGTAGGATAATAGATAACATTACCAACGTTTGAAAGTCAAGTATGTTTGAATGGATTAGAGTAGGACCCCTGATCCCACCCACTGAGAAGGAAGCGATCAAAAAACAGGACTTTGGTTTAGTTGGCTGTGCTGGGTGAAGGATGTGAAGGAATTGACTCTTTGAACTCAACCAAACAAATGATTTTAAGTTTTTCTAACTTATCAGAATTTAAACCTGAACTGTAGTCAGGGAGGTTTGAGTTCCAATGAGTTGGAACACAAGTCAGTCATAATTAAGTGCTATTACACAGTTATGCTGTGCATGCATGAGACAAGATTCCAGAGAAGTTTATGCTAAATTTAGGCAGGGTTAGGAAAACAGTGTACCCTGTTAGTTTTCATTCCCCAAGCACAAATGTTTCACTGAGAACTCTTTGGGGGCTTTTTGTTCTCCACATGTAGTTTCAGGGCACTAACCATGTTCCCTGTTACATGCAGGTCCTCAACCTTCTGAGCAGTATGGCACCAGGGCGTCCTTTGGTCTGTCTGCCAACATTGACACCTCCTGCTGGAGCGCTGCTGTCACCAGCCCCCCCGGGGACATGGTGGCCTTGTCCATCTGCTCTGCCCCTGACGCACCTATAGGCCGCTACACCCTGACCCTGGGACGATCAGGGCGGATCGAGTTTATCCTGCTCTTTAACCCCTGGTGCGCAGGTGGGTAAACAGACCATACGTCAAGCTGTCATGTAGTGTATCTTGTGTAGCGATCTTAGGCTGCAACGTGCTTTGATGATAATGTTTCATTCCAGAGTGGGCTTATGACAGGATATATTCAGGAGCAGTGCTAGAGACATTATATAGGGCAGTGGTAGTAGTTCAGTTTACCATTATTTGCTTTTTTGCAAAATATAAGGTGAGAGGAAGCAACCAGTTAGCTTAGCTTAGCATAAAGAATGGAAACAGAGAGAAACAGCTGTCCTGGCTCTGTCTGAAGGTAACAAAACCCAGGCTATGACTAATTAACATGTTATATCTAATTTATTTGATCCAAACGAGAAAAAAAAAACATATCAAAACGTCAAATTGTGGTTTTACAGGCGCGTATTGTTCATACTATTGGCCAGGAGCAGTCACTTCCTGAAGTCTTGTCATCACTGCGAGGTTTGCTGGCAACCAGCAAATGAGCTATAATGTGTTAATTAGTGAACTTACAGGTGTAGGTAGGCAGGCTAGATGTTTCCCCAATTTCCATCTCTTCATGCTAAACTAAGCCAATCAACTTCTGCCTGTAGCTTAATATCGAGTAGACAATGCAAGCAGTATTGATCTTCTCATCTATATTTTGGCTAGAAAACAAACTAATCCTTTAAGTTAAGTGGAAGTTTGAAATTAAATTAAAATGCAATCAATTAACTCAACAGCCTGCAGGGTGAGAATATACTGTTTGTGTTTTGTAGTTACCAGGAAATTAAGATCAATACTATATTAGTCATGTTCCACTTAGGACATGTATTAGGAAATTATCTTAATATTTGTGATGTGTCTTGGCAACAGGAGATGCAGTGTACATGGATAATGAGCAGAATTTGGCAGAGTATGTCTTATCTCAGGATGGAATCATCTTTCGAGGCAGCTACAAACATCCCATACCAACTCCCTGGAACTTTGGCCAGGTACCAACACCAACACTGACTGGTGTCAGCCTCACTTCATCTCACACACCCAGTCAACCATTGTGCCAGAGTGGAGGAGTTCAACTCATGATAACAGGAAAATATCCACTGATTTATGATGCTTTACATACCTGTAAACATGCAGTCATTTCTGAATATTTGACACTGAAGTGAACCGAGATATTTATATGTGACAGTTGACAGTCTTGGTCTGATAAAGTGAGAGGAGTGTTATTGTTTCCAGCCTTTTCTATTATATCGGAGTTAGCCTGCCATTAGCAGTGCATTACTTGTGCAGCTATTGAGCTTTAAAGGGGGGCAGAATTACACATCTAATTTGATATGTTTTCCAAAAGGAGGTTTGACTTTGGATCTCACTTGTCTATAATTCACTGACAAACAACTAATCTGCATGTTTGTTTTTTCTTTTCCAGTTTGAAGGTGGAATCCTGGATGCCTGTCTGAGGATTCTCGATATGAATCCAAAATGTCTGAGAAATCCTGGCAAAGACTACTCAGGGAGGAGAAATCCTATCTATGTTTCCAGAGTGCTTAGTGCCATGGTAAGTCATATTAATTTCTGGTATCGCCATCCACAATAAAAATAAAAATAAAAATAAAAACATATACTTATTGTGTTCTTATTTGTGTGTGATACCAATGACATAACTTAAAATTAAAGATAAAAAGTGTGGATTTAAAATGTAACAATGTTTAACACTCCTTTTCTTTGCCTGTTAGGTGAATTGCAATGATGACAAAGGTGTGTTGCTGGGAAGATGGACAGGTGACTATTCAGGAGGTGTCAGCCCCATGGTCTGGAAGGGCAGTGTGGAGATTCTGCGTAATTGGGATGCACAAGCCTGTCAGCCTGTTTGTTACGGACAGTGCTGGGTGTTTGCTGCAGTGGCCTGTTCGGGTAAGATAGGACGCAGTGGAGCTTGGTAGCCTATCACTGGAAAACACACTTGATTTGTCTCCAACAGAAACCACATAAAACCATATATGTAAACACACAGTTACAATGTACATCTTGCTGCTCCTGGTATCCAAGTACTTCTGTAAATTGTTTTTATACTCTGTTAGTTTCCAGAGCCCTCGGCATCCCCTGCAGAGTCGTCACCAATTATCTGTCAGCCCACGACACCAACAACAACCTGGTGATTGAACGCTACATCAATGAAAATGGAGAACCCATTCAATCAAGAGAAATGATCTGGTATGAACTGGCTATGTTTTATGGATGCAATACTACAGTAGGAGGCAGGGTTGTGTAGTATTAATGTACTTGGAGGAAAAAACTTTTACCAGGAGAGATATTTGTGCAGAATAAGGAAATTGCCAGGATTACTGTGAAGTCTTTGAAAGTGAAAGTGTAAACCTCTAAAGGCTATTTAAAGTGTTAGTTGTGTCTTCCTCTTTGAAATGTGGCACGGAAACAATTTGCCTTAATTTCCTTAATTTGGGCACTTTTAGATTATTGTTTTTTGATCACAGATTAAATGAAAGATTTCTTATATAAATAAATATGGAGCTCTATTTAATCAGATGGCCTTCTCGTTCATTTAGAACATCCTCTTGATTTGATTAATCAGAATCAGAATCAGAATCAGACATACTTTAATAATCCCATGGGGGAAAAGGGGGGGAGAAAAACAAGAGGAGAGGGGAGGAGAAAAAAGCAGCTCCCAGACTCTGCTCCTGTAGGGAAGTACAGTGTGGGACTTGGAAAAAAACCTCAGCAACATAAGCACATGTGAGCACACTTTACAACATAAAAACTCAAAACAACTTGCAACAGGGAGGTGGGAAAGGGGGGTGGAGGTGTACCAGCGCAGACAGGCAGCCGCGGCGCAGTTATTGACTATGATTTGACCATACAGTTTTTTGATTTACGTACTAACAATGACAGTAGAGAATTACACAGTAGATATTTAGTTTACTGCTTTAAGTCCAGTTATAAAATATGCAAAAATAGAAAGTGTTGATGGTGTGTATTGTAACTGTAGGAATTATCACTGCTGGGTGGAGAACTGGATGACCAGGCCTGACTTGAAATCTGATTTTAATGGCTGGCAGGCCACTGACCCTACACCTCAGGAGAAAAGTGAAGGTAATGAACATGCAGCATCAATGAACCCACAAGGCCATCTTTGATCGAGGCCAACCCTCACCAAGGTGGATCTGTCCTCTTTGCATTGTCATTCCCTTAGGGGTGTATTGCTGTGGACCTGTCCCTGTCAGGGCCATCAAGGAAGGCGAGCTCACGTTCAAGTATGATGCCCCATTTGTCTTTGCTGAGGTCAATGCTGATATCATTAGTTTCATGAAGAAAAAAGACGGCAGCACATCGAAAGTCACTTCCACTACACTGGTGGGCCAGAACATCAGCACAAAGAGTGTGGGCAGTGATGCCAGAGAGGACATCACTCATCTCTACAAGTACCCTGAAGGTACTAACTAAACATCACTAGAGTTGGTCCTTAACATAAATTCTATGTTATTACAACACACCATAGAACATGACCTCAATAGTACAAACCTCCTCTGCATACCAGCAGGTCACATCATGTTCATTTGCTTTGTAGATTCTTACATTCCTTATCAGTATTTGTGTTGCTCTTAATATACATAAAGTCAACTCTTAACTGCCTTTGTTAAATAAGGTCATGTGCATATAAAACATACAGTATAGAAGTTTTGGATTTTGGATGGCAAAACATAGATTAGTCAGTTTTGACATTTGATTTTGTTGCTTCCGTGTTTTCAGGCTCTGATGAAGAGCGAGAGGCTTTCAAGAAGGCCGACCACCAAAACAAGCTGCTCCATCAGGAGCAAAATCAAGGCCTACACCTCACCATCAAGGTCACATCAGACATGAGGAAGGGATGCGACTTTGACGTGTTTGCCTTGGTTACTAACAACACGCAAAGCACAAAGAAGTGCCGCCTGGTGTTTGGATCCTCTGCCGTGTCATACAATGGGTTTCTGAAAGGGAACTGTGGTTTTAAAGATCTGCTCAATGTTGAACTCTCACCCGGAGCAGGTGAGCCAAGTCGCCAAGTGGTGCTGTCAGATATGAATGCTTTATAAACTTGACTTTTCACTGTGAGTATTAAATATATTGCACATGTTCTTCTAGAGAGGCGAGTTCCACTAAGGCTGAACTACTCTAAGTATGGTGAACTGCTCACTGAGGACAACTTGATCCGTCTGGCAGCTCTGTTGTTGGACTACACCACAAGAGAATCAGTGCTGGCAGTGAGAAACATTGTGCTGGAGAATCCTGAAATCAGAGTCAGGGTGAGTACAGTGACCTGACAAAAGAATTAAAGACAGCAGTATTGGGCTGGGAGTCAGGTCCACACTTCAGGATGTTTTCTGATATCTTTTTTCCCCACTATTATTATTACTATTACTGTATTTATTATTATTATTATTATTATTATTATTATTATTATTATTATTATTATTAGTTAGTCTATACCTAGTCGATAATAAGCACCCCCATCTCAGGGCCATTTGGTCTCAGGATGTAACCTGAAACAAAGGGAAAGGTAGCAAAATAAGATTCTTGAGCTTGCAATCCTGTTTAAATGATATCTAATATCTGATAATATAATGTTATTTTAGAGAGATTGTGTATATTGAGATACATATATCGTATACCGCAGAATAGTTTGTGAATCAGAATTATTGAGGCACATGAAAAGAGTCAACTTCCAAGATTCAAGTATATGATGCATATGATGAATAAGATTTATCATTTTCATTCTCTTCCTCATTATTACCATCCATATTTGTATAGATTTATTTGTCATTAGAAAAGTTAAAGTTAAAAAATCACTAAAGCCATGTCAAGGTCCTACAGTATGTATAAACTGAGCTCGGCGCAAGCAAAATGGTACTTACTGTGTGACTTTAATAAAGTAACACCGAGTGTTGGCTATGCTCTGCAGATCCTGGGTGAACCAAAGGAGAATCGGAAGCTGGCTGCAGAGATCACCCTCCAAAACCCTCTGCCAGAGCCGCTGGAGGCATGCTGCTTCAGCATTGAGGGGGCCAACCTCACTGGGGGTTGTGTCATCACTGAGAGGTTGTATGAGTCCCTATAAATAATTATTCTTCACTCACACAGAGCCATCATAAATAAGTAACTGTAACACAACGAACATTCATGTTTTCTTAGTCATTTAGAAAATTTTTCATCAAAAGGACGTTGAGCAACAAACTAGCTCACCAACACAACTCATCCTGCCCTTTTGTCAATGACAACACACGGGCTTCTTTTAGCCTTTTAAAAATAATCAAAATTTTGTGTGTAATGGAAATATTTCTTCCCCATTTGATCTCCAAACTCTGAGATATGTGTTATATTGTTTTATGATTTGTTGCACTGGTCTTGGCTGTGTCCAGATGTCTGGCTGGATATGCCCCTGTTTAGTCAGGACAGAAGCCCACTGGTAAAAAAAAAAATACAGCACAACCATTTACAGGAGCAGACATGAGATTTAGAAAGAATGCACTGAAATACCAGTGAGGTGGTTTGTTATTGCTTAACAATAACCTCTCTATTGATTTATTTGTATATTATTATATTGTATATTCAGTGAGTAGCCATTCAATTACTTTACATGAATGCTGCTTTGAATTTCTGACTGCATGGTGATGCACGATACATTTTAATGGTCAGTGCAGAAAATGAAGAATGAATGAATGAATATTTTTCCAAACTTGTACTTCTCTGTTAAGAAGTTAGATCAGCTCCATCTGTATAACCTCCATAAATAGTCAGAACTGTCATGAGTGCTCTGTCAGTGGTAATTGATCATCTAAATATTTATGCAATCAGATTTAATATTTAAATATTTATCTTACAGGCTGGGCTCCTCAGTGGGACCCGGGGAAGATGCCAAAGTGAAAGTATATTTCACTCCCACCCATTCTGGGCTGAGAAAGCTGGTGGTCGACTTCGACAGCAACAAGTTGGGTCACGTCAAGGGATACAGAAATGTCATTATTGGAAAATAAAGCCTATCTCCCATTGCAGTCCATTAGACAGCAGTATTCTTACTCGTTTTTTCAGAACTGTTAACTGTTCAGCTATCTAAAGATCAGCAAATGCACCTTTTGCATAATGTTGAATATATAAAATGCTTTGCTATTCAAATACTTGAGAAGCTCACTGTGCTATCTGTTTTTATTCAGAGCCAGAGATAGTTAAATGTGACATGAGCTTTATACCGATTAAGGCTAATCAAAACTGAGCATGCTAAACAAACAGAATATGTACTTTCTTCTTTCTTCTGACAATCTGAAGTGATGATTAGTATTTTAAGTACTATGTACTATTTTTTGTACTTTTTCAGTGCTACAATAAAAAGTTACACGTTTATTATTATTTTGTCATGTTTCAACCTTCATGTCTTCACACAATCTTTGATCTTATTGAACAAAATGTGTTCCACTGAGAAGATGAATAAAATGTATAGATTCTTATTTGCACAGTCTACTTACAGCAAAGGTGATGAGGCAGAATGTGGTGAAATGGCGATATAGTAAGAACATACTGTATTAATGTCAAACAAAGCAAAATATTTCTTGTTCGTGGCAAGCTGCAGCACCAAGTTTTAAAAAAAATATAACTATACCGTCAACACGTCTATGGGCATGCATGTGTGATTGGTTTTCCTACAGTAAGAGGAAGTGCTGCACCCTTGTGGCCACAAACAGTAATTGCAAGTATTAAAAACTGCTGGAGAACTTCAGTAGAAGGAACTGGCTGGCTGCAACACACAGCTGTTCATTTGTTAATAGAATTACCATTAGTACAATAGTCTAATATTGGGATTGTATATAGAAAGTCAAACCTGAATTACACACCCTTGTAACATTCTAGTAGAAACTTTACTACTTTTGAAAAGTATGCAGAAAATGTTTGTCTTCCCATCCTCCACATGTATTAGGTTAAACACCATGAAATGGGATTTTACCACAGAGTTCAAATTAAAGACACACAAGGATCTACAAACCAATTTGTCTGCTGCTGAGGACATGGCTTACCCACACTCTCACTGACATACAGTGTTTTGCTCCATTATACAGTAAAGATAAATGATAAAGAACCATGGATCAAATGAGAAATACTAGAAGTCTGTTATGTTACCCTTGACACTCTTGTAACATACATGGGACAAAGGTTTTTAAGTATTTTGTTTGCTTCAAGCTGTACTCACTACTACCACTAAGTCTTCAACATATTCAGTCTCTATTGTAACAATTGTTAAGTTTAATAAAGTACAGAACTCAATAGCAGAATCACGGAGAAAAGAAAAGACAAAAGTTATTTCAAATGAATGTATTTAACAGAACAGATAGCAAACAGTAGCACTTAGAACCAACACAGTTAAGAGGAGACTGTGATTCAGATGACAAACTCCATAAAGGTTTAGACAAAAAGTTGTATTGTGGTTGAGAAAATGACAACAAAAGTTTGGAGTTAACAACATACTGTATTTGTGTTTCTTGAGCCATTTGGTAAAGTAGCACAGAGTAAACTTTATTTTATGACAATAACAGTGAAACTCTACAGTGCCAAGAGTGAATATACACAAGAATTTATATATTATCTTGATGTGATCATGAAGGCATACATTTTTTAGTTTGACAAACATTCTACTATACAGCCTTGTCTTGTATGGAAAGTTACATGTGGATAGTTTTCTCTCAAAGTGTTTAAACAAAGATTACATAAATGAAATCAATGCACTTTGAAAAGTTTTCAGATGAATGAAAAAAAGCTTAATTTATTCTTTAATTCTTAGAAAGCATTTTCACTGAAATACTGCAACTTTTGGCATATGTTTTCTAAAAGACAGTAGAACTGGCTCGTTGCAAGGGAAATGGTCTGTTCTGTGTCTGTATCAGTAAATTGTTATTTATAATAGTTCCAACTCTTCACTGCCATGTATTGTAACCTCTGGGTGCTCGACCAATGAAAGAGTCCTGCTCGGACAAAATAACAAAAAAGATTATCTGTTGTTACAGCCTTAATGTCACATCAACACAAACTCAATGCAATAGGAAAAAGCACAGAGACAAATTACAGAGCAACAAAAAGAACACAACCATGTGTACTGTCAATAAAAGTGTGCCCTTTATTGGCATTCAATAGCATTGGCATCCAAACAGCAATATTAAAGATAGACAAACAGACCGTGGAACACAAAGGGTCCAGTTACGTCTGACGCCTCAGCTCTGTGGTGTGTTGATGACTGTCCCTCTTTAGAGATAAGTCATGAACATGCAGACAGACAGGCAGACTGCCCACTCTAAAGCACACAGCTCTCATTACAGTCAGTGGTGCTGCCAGCTGATCTCCTCTTCAGTTCCCTGCCCTCTGCTTGGTGGTGGGGGTGAGGGTGGTTCCCCTGTGACCGGTGCCCTGGCTCCTGCAGCTTGACATCATCCAACCCCTGACTCCTCTCTGACTCCACTTGGAGGTAGGCGCGGACGCGGTGATGCTGCGCCACGGTGCCGCTGAAGTCAATGACGCGACACTCGTACGTGCCCTCGTCTGACGGCTTGACGCTGGAGAGACGGAGCTTGTGGGAGATGTTGCTGCCAGCCACTTTTACCACCTAACGGGGACAAAAGATGATGTAGCCTTATGGTAGACTTAAATGAAATGTTCTAAATCATTGTTTTTATTAACTTTATTGGCATTAAGAGTCAATGAAACATCCATAAATGGAAATATACAGATGGGTGACAATTTAAAGGAAAAACCAACACAAAGCTGCTAGTCTCTGGAACCCTCTCCATTCTCCCATAAGCATTCAACTGATTCACTCTATTTGCATACTCATTAAACCATTCAATGTCCACGTGTGTCCCGTATGAAAGCATCTGTGTTTTCCATGTTTCTCCACTCATTCATTCAGATTTTTTGTTTGTCACCTGTCTGTATCTTCTCTCTGTATCTATTTTTGGTGTGCTAGTTCAGTTGATGCTAGATCAAACTTACACTAATTTTGGTGGCATCTTTGGACGTTTCCTCCAGGGGTACAACCTGCACAGAAATAAGGATGATGCATGAGAAACACAACGTTGATCAAGGCTGCACTTTTCTAAAAATATCTTATGCTTAAAATGTCTAATTTCATTGACGTACAACAGCAAAACATTGGAGCGGACAAACATGTTTGATGTTGTCTGCACTGTTTCTTAGCAAAACTTAGCTTCCCTGGATTGCTGATCTGTTGTACCATTTTCTCTGGTGGTTGAGCTTTATGCATATGTGTGTGTGTGCATGCTCATACATGCGTGTTCAAATGTGTGTATGAGCACACACTGTACAGCATCAACCACGTAAGCCTCTGAGCAGGATTGTGTGTGTGAATGTGTATGCAGAGGCACAGAGGTATTCTTTTGGGCATAGGTATGAATTATGCATGGAGCAGACAGAGATTTTGAAAATCTATTTCTTTCTCAGTGCCAATTATAGTGTCTAGAGGCACAACAGGGGAGCCTGAGTTCCCCCATGATGGGAGAGAGTCAACCTGTTCCCCTAGTGCTGGCAAATGCTAATCAGCAATTATCCCTTCGTTTCCATGCCAGAGGGTTTCTGCCATGGCTAATATTGCTTTTCCCTCCGCCTGATATATAGTAAGCTTTAGGTTCAGTCCGAGCAGTTCTGTCCGAATAAATTGAACTGCAAAAAGTGAAAAAGGTAAACTGAAAATGAACTTTGTAATTCTACTTAACAGATAAAAAATGAAAGGATTAACCTTGATTAAAAAAAATATGGGTTGCTAAATAAAAAATACCACACAACCTTTAGTTCAGTCAGGACCACTTTTGTCAAAATATCTTATATTCCAAGCAGAATTTTACATTTGGCGGTATGGCTCTGTTCTGGGACCTCCTTGTCCTTCAGCGTGCCTACGTGGAAAACCTTAAGGCAGGGAGTGCACACCTCCCTGCCCTTCCATGTGCATACATGGAAAAGTTTAAGACAAGGAGAGCGGCAGCAGAGACCCCCCAGGGTACAGAACAGAGCAAGCATCAATGGCAATCAGAAAATGACATTGATTAATTAGAAACAACATAAAAAGGAGGAGCTGGGGTGGAGGTGGGTGCAAAAAGGCTTGTAGAGGAGCAGCAGAGATAGGCAGGCAGGCTAAAGCAGCTTAAATAAGGCGCCACGTAGATGTTTGCCAATTGGATGCTTGAGGAAATCAGGTGAGCTGTCAGCTGACTGTGTATGGTATCCAATGGGAAGCTTAGAGGAATCAGCTGATGTATGTTTATGACTAGCTATGATCGTATGATATAGCTGTAACTGAAAGCTAGCCTGACTTCGTGCCCTGCCTGAACTAACGCTATGCTCAATTAGGATAAAAACAGATATAGATTTTTTAAAACATGGACAGTACAAAAAGAACATGTTGACTATTCACATATGAAACATTTAAGTTCGACAGTTACTTGTTGGTCTTGGAATTATGTAATAATGATACATAGATAATATTATTTGTGTTTTTATTTTTGTTTTGTCTATGTGTTAGTGGATGTCTTGCTATATTTGTGATCTATGGTATACAGCTTTGCAATCTAAGAGGAATGAGCCAAATGTTTGGAATGAAAAAAACTAGCTCACCATAATAACAATACAATTTTATTCATTTCCCTGGCAACTGGGGTAGAAGTATCCTTGTTGGGACTCACTGCACATACATTAAGAACAACAACAAAAACCAGTTTTCCCTCTCAGCTTACATTATTAGTGATCTGTGCAGGCTTCTCTTGCCAATCTCTGTGGTCCTTGATGTACCACCACTGGATCTCCAGGGAGTAGGAGGGAGAGCCCGCCCCACGGAAGGAGCAAGCCATCTCTACATCCTCACCGCTCTGTGTCGTGATGTCGTGTGGCACCTCTGTAAAGAGAGCTGCAAGAGAGAAAAAAAAGAATAACAGAAAGGTTTAGAGAATATTATGGGCTTAAGACATCCCCAAAACTACAGAAACACAAATCCTCAAGATTCTTATTTCTCAGTGACAATATTTCGCTGACGACGTTGCTATATCACACACAAAAACTGTGACACAACGGTATAAGGTGTTGGTAGGAAAAAGGAAGGGAAAAAAGGAAGAAATGAGAGACTCCACTCAACAAACCAGCAGTAGCCTAGTTGTTGGATGAAACTGTTGCTAAGGTTACTCGGTGGCCATTTTTGGGTATAATCCATCATGCGTAATCAATTATGTGCAGCATGTACAGTTCTGTGCTGTTCACTCTTTTGTAAATTTCTCTGAATACTGTAGCTCCTTCACAATTTGAATAAGATTTTGTTTTTGTTTCAAACGAAGTTTGAAGACTGCAGAATATGAACCAATTTAAAAGTGTCAGGAACATTATATAATCCTTCTGTCGATGGTGCAGCAGTCCATACTAATTTGGAATTGAAGGATCATTGCATTTCAATCCCACATGTATAAGACCAACCACCTACACAGAGGACATAATTTTCTGTGTATCGGCATCTTGTAATGGTCAGTAATTCAACATAACAGCACATTTTCCATCACAGATCATCTGACTCAGCAGTATGTGTGTGGGGGTACACTTTATAATCTTTTTAGTCTATAGATGCTTCAAAATGAAGACATCAACTGGACTAAATGCACCTTTCTCTTTAAAAACACACTGAGCTTTCTTAAAACACATTATAAAAAAACCCATAGACAAATCTGCACCCATGAATGAGATTGTTATTAAATTAAGGGACAACTTTTCATTCCTCATCTCACAGAGACAAATTGAGCCATTTGGTGAAGTTACAAAATTACAAATTTAACTTGTCCATCAAGGTGATATGAGTGGTGACTTCATATTAAATAAAAATGACATATTTATGTTATTACAGCTATTAGAAATTACTACAATACTAAATAAAGCTGGAATAGTATCAGCCTTAACCCAAACACCAGTCAGAAATAGAAACACCAATACAATCAATACAAACACCACGATAAGGTTACATATGATTAACTTTGATCTCTTTATCAGTAGGAGTAATGCTGTGCAGGCAATATTAATACAGAACTGGTCATTCTAATTAATATACTGGATAGTGAAAGTATAATGCCCATAAACTATATGAGGAGATGTGTGCATTGATTAAATGTAAATGTACAGTACCATACTGCATTGTGCCTTGTTTTCAAACACACCAATTACACACTTCATCCTCAACTCACTCATTACTTTCTCTCTCATTCTCACTAATTGCATTGATTTATATGAGCGCATTCAAAAAATATTACAGGAATGAGCTGAACAAACATTTTTTTTCTGTTGTGGGCGTTTAATCTGGAAAAACATGAGTTCTGTCTTTCTTTCTTTTGGTATTTAGTATTTTATTTGATGTTCCAACCAAAAATCCCCCCTAACACATCAGCAACCTCCTAAAAACTCCCACTGATTCAAACCCAACATATATATAAATACATTTTATAAAATTCTTAAAACTCATTAACGGCACACATTATCTAGTTGATCTAGGGATTTGAAATATGAGTCTAACTCTTTATTGAAACAGTGAAAAGTTTCATGTACAGCCCATCATCATACAGCAAGTGTGATAAGAGAATAAACTGTCTGTTCTAACTACAGGTAATATTTTACCTCTCATCTACAGAACCATCCTCTTTCAGAGAAACCCTGCAAAAGACACACAGAGTATATTTAGAGCAGGTGAGCCAGAGAAAAGTCAGTCACCGTATCTGTAATTGGCATTCACCCGGCCTTGTTCAAAACTGATCTGGTGGTGAACAGGGAGATGTAAGGAAAAAGGCTGAGAATAGAAGGATGGTTGGTCGCAAGGGCTTTGGTGTCGTTTGACTGACTGGGCCCTCAGGAGTCGTGCCCTTGATGCACTGCTGCTTGCGGTCAGGCAATCGCCTCATTTGTCAGGAGGACACTTACTGTAGGGATGGCGCCAGACTGGGGCCAAGAAGAGTAGAGGAGGAGGAAAGAGAGGAAAAGAGAGAAAAGAAGAACAAGGGCAGAGGTGAACTGAGGTGAGTGTGCTGAGAAGAAAGATGAGAAAGAGAGATGGAAACGTGATAGGAAACCCTGAGGGAGGAGACACTGAATCCGCACATACATTGTTAGTAAAGGAATGACATATGGAAAGGTTTGCACACAGAGCTGCATGTAAAAGTGAACTGATGGAGCCTGTATGTTTATAGTCAGTGAACCTGGCCCCTGTAGATGTATAGCAGTTCAGTGTTGTATTCATGACACTGTTGTCCAGCATACTACTTAACAATACCTATTAGCTGCAATCAAACAGTTGTTTGTTCTCATTTTGCAATGTGTTTTTAATTTCATAAAGCAAAATGTTCACTGCCAGTGTTCCTTTTAGCTTATATTTTTGGAATATTTATACCTGGAAATATTTAACATGAATATTTGTCAGGCAAAAAGAGAAAAAAGCTTTGCACACAGCATTTACTTCAGTTAATGCGCTGCCAGCTGCAGCTATATTCACAGACCAAAGTTACTTAAGGACTAACACAGATTAGAAATAAACACATTTACTGCAGATACCTGGCAAGCTACTGAGTCATCTATTTAAAGCCACAACAGTATTCAAAATCTCTCCATATGTAGGATTTAAGTCCTGGGAATGTATCCATAATTATGCAAGGTGTTAAATATGTGGAGTATGTGTTTTGATGGCAACATGAAGGTCCATTATGTAAGAGCATACAGCACTTAATGGTAAAAAAAAAAAAAAAAAACAACACATTGTAGCCACTTGAGAATAACTTTGTCTTGCTCCCCTGTCTGTAATGCAAATTCTCTTGAGATTGAAAAATAACAGATGAGATAAAGATACAACTCAGTCTATCTCTCCAGTCCTGTTACACCTGTCTTAAAACATGAGTCCCTCTTATGATGCTGACAGATACAAGGACAGAGAACATACTTACTTCCTCAGGCTCATATGGAACAGAGAAAGCACAAATCTCAGATCTGTCAGCTATAAGCATGTGAGTGTGCTATACAACACATGGCCTGAAGCTATAACCTATAAAAACACATGGCCTAAAGCTATGTCATGTGACTTTTTTGCTGTGATCAAAGTACAGCTTTGTGTGTGTGAGTGTGAACAGCTTCACTTCGGAAACTTCCTGATCAAGATGGCGCGATGTTGTTTACAAGCTCCAGAAAAAGCAATACAATATAGAGTTCGATCTATAAGTCAGCCAGGCCGATATTGCCAGATATTAGCATACTGCAGATATATCAGTATTGATCTATATCTTGACCGATAAGTAATAAACAATTGCACTACAGAAATGCAAAACTAGGTTTGAGCTAATTTAGAAACTGAAACTTAGTTTGTCCACTAAAGAGCACTGACAGATTCTTTGGCCCGTGTATCGGTCCGTGTATGTTTTGGTCATTGGATTTTCCTTTCAGAAACGGGTATTAAAAAACAGAAAACGAGTGGTTATTTGATTTTCGTTTTAAAATACAAAAATTAAAATTGAAATACAAGGCGTTTTTCTTTTTCATGGTCAAAAAGGGATGAGCGAAATTTAAAAAATTATTCGATTTTCATTTTCTATTTCATATAACAAAAAATAAAATCACTAGAAAACAGAAACGGAAAAAAGGCCTGTTTTTTCATATTCTGAGACCGGATGTTGTCATTTACAGGACCGTGCTGTTTAGAAGAAACAGTAGGCTAGTAGACTGCGGTCAATCCAGCCGTGAGTCCGATCTCCGTGGTCAAATCAGCCGCACTTAAATTTAGAGTGTACAAGTATTCTCAGCATTATGGTAAATGCGGAGAAACAGCGTATTTACTTCCGGTTTTCAAAATAAAGGTATTTAGAACAGTAAGCTATAATTAAAATATGTTACATTAATATTATATATTTGACCATATTTGAGGTACTGTAAAAACATATTGCTCAGTGTTTCCTGGCTACCGATGGTATATTTGACTTTTATACATATGAGACTACAAACATACTTAATATCAAGCATTTTTACTGTACCAATTTGGAGAAATTGAAGAATAAAAGTCCCATATTTATACTTCCAGAGTCCATATTTTCTTATATTTTTGAGCTACTGTAAAAACACTTTGCTCAATAATTCCTGGCTATGGGTAAAGCATTTTCATTATACTTCAATAATGCTGCAGTAATCATGACAAAATTTCACACAAATGTTAAATAACATTTAATATAAACACTAAACACAAAATCCTACACAGTTCTAATTTGTTGACTTTTCAAACAAAATGCAATGCCAGTCCACATTCTTCTTATTTTGTAGGTAAAAGGGAAAAATAATTAGTTTTAACTTCAAAACACCATTGTACCTACTGTCTCTTCCTCACATATTATTTTTTATATTATTCAGTGTGACAGCTGTTGCAGGTGGTTCCACATACAGTTTACATTTTTACAGTAGCTCAAATATAAGAAAATATGGAATCTGGAAGTATAAATATGGGACTTTTATTCTTCAATTTCTCCACATTAGTATAGTAAAAATGCTTGATATTAAGTATACTTGTAGTCTTGGATGTGTAGAAGTCAAATATATCATCCATAGCCAGGAATTATTGAGCAAAGTGTTTTTACAGTAGCTCAAATATATGAAAATACCACTTGGAGGTACAAATATGGACTTTTATTGTTGAATTTCTCTAAATTGGTACAGTAAAACTGCTTGATATTAAGTGTGTTTGTAGTCTCATATGTGTAAAAGTCAAATATACCATCAGTAGCCAGGAAACACTGAGCAATATGTTTTTACAGTACCTCAAATATGGTCAAATATGCAATCTCTGGAGGCATAAATATGAGACTTTTATTTTGGCATTTCTCCATGCTGGTGCAGTAAAGATACTTGATATATAGTGTTTTTTTATTCATCAGGGGCGCATGAAACACTTTAATGTAACATGTTTTATTTTAAATGTAGGTTTTGAATTATAGCTTACTGTTCTAAATACCTTTATTTTGAAAACCGGAAGTAAATACGCTGTTTCTCCGCATTTACCATAATGCTGAGAATACTTGTACACTCGAAATTTAAGTGTGGCTGATTTGACCACGGAGATCGGACTCACGGCTGGATTGACCGCAGTCTACTAGTCTACCGTTTCTTCTACACAGCACCGTCCTGTAAATGACAACATCCGGTCTCAGAATATGAAAAAACAGGCCTTTTTTCCGTTTCTGTTTTCTAGTGATTTTATTTTTTGTTATATATTTTGTTTAAATTTCGCTCATCCCTTTCTGACCATGAAAAAGAAAAACGCCTTGTATTTCAATTTTAATTTTTGTATTTTAAAACGAAAATCAAATAACCACTCGTTTTCTGTTTTTTAATATCCGTTTCTGAAAGGAAAATCCAATGACCAAAAGATACACGGACCATACACGGACCATTCTTTCAACTGTAAAATGTTCCAAAAGGCTCAGCTTTTAAAATAAAACAATGTTGAAGATTGTTAATGCTATGTGTTTATATTTAAAAAAGGCCCATATAATATTATCCTATTTTTTGAACTCCCCAATATTGATGACTCAAAAATCCAGTGTATCACTGCACTTTGTTAAAAAGAACCAGGCTCAAACACAAAAAGGTATTGATTTCAATTGTGGTCACTTTCACACATATTCCATCTTTCCATTTTTTGTAACGTGCCACATATGCAAAGATAGAGGATGAAAGGGAAGATTGACTTCATCCTTTGTTACATACAGTTGAATCAAGTTTAATCATCTGGATGCGCATAACGGTAGAGACATTTTACAAGTAGGTCTTATTAGGATTTCTTGTTTGATTCTTCTACTGTGTGCCAATAGGTGAAACAAATAAAAAGCTGTCTTACAGATTTATTTTCGTTATAAACTGTCAAACTGTCACTACATACAAGACAGATATGAAAACAGAAAAACAGATTGACAGATACATAACAAGATATCTGGAACTGTTTTAAAATATCTATGTAGCTCTGTGTAACGCAAAAGGAGACAAAAACATTCAGTGCTTCTGCACAATTTCTTGTGATTTTCTGCACAGTCAGAGGTAATATTCAGGTATAATTTCCTGTTTTCCCGGTTTTCCATGCCATTGTAGACTGTAATCACAGCTGGCATAATGATGCACATCCATCTGATGATGTAGGTCTTTCTTGATGGCAGGATAATCTTTCAGGATAAAAAAAAGCAACCAGATCTGAACTGAAATCTAAGAGATTCAGAAATAACATCTGAGAAAAAGTTCTGATGATTATTACAAAGTTAGAAGATCCAGAGATTAAAATGTAATCAGACTTGGGGTGCCCTGGTAGCTCACTTGATAGAGCTGGTCAGACCTGTCCTTGCTACAGCGGCCATGGGTTTGAGCCCTTTGTGACCCTTTGCTGTCATCCCCTCTGTCTGTCCTTTTTCTGTCTATCTTCAGACAGAAAGGTAAAGGTTAAGGTAAAATGTGGATTTGATGCCTTTGTGTCTTGAAACATATCCAGAGAAAAGGCATTTTCTTTACAGTTTTATGCCAAGGATATGGCTTTCTATAACAATATTAACCTTATGTTTGAAAAAGCACTTTCTAAGAGTGCTTTAAAAATTCTTTCTCCTCTTCAGTCATGTTCTTTTCATTTCTTAAATATGTCCTTCTTCTATACATCTTATTATTCTAGACTGGCACTGGCTGATGAAGAGCACAGAGGGTATGACAAAACTTATCACAATGCCTTGAAATAATGTGTTTTGAACATATGGCGCCACAGCTGAAGCCTAGAATAGCAGAGAACTTCACTGCACATAAAATATATGAGCAAAACAACAGAGGGTGGCATTTCAATTGTCTGAGTTTTCTTAGTATTCGATGCAGGAGCTGGCACTTTTTTCATCCTCAAGATACAGTATCAACAGCTAGCGGCAGAGCACAGACAGCAGCATCTGTCACTTTGAACAGGCTGTGTTCCTGCAGACAAAGGGATGTTTATGGGACAGAGTAAAAAACATAAAGGATTGAGGAGTGAGCACAAAAAGGATGATATGGGAAAAAAAATTAAAAATACAATCTTAAATCAACATTATGTAACTTTTCGACCTTAAAATAACAGCTTTAAAGTCATTTTGGTCATGCTACAGTGACATGCTGCATCTTCTATCGATATAGCTAATGGCATAAGGAGAGAGGAGGCTGGAGGCAGACGGCGAGCTGGCCTTCTTGCTGTTGGACTAGTCAGTAATATTAGCTGGGTTGCTACGTCTTGTGTTGTTGCACTTGCTTGATGTGTTAGCAACGTTGTCGATTCACTAGTTTTTGATCATAAGTAATGTAATCATAATAGATGCATGTGTACAGCTGTCCCTAGTATATATAGACAGTGACAGTGATATTGCAACTGGGGGCGCCAAATCACAACAAATACTGAATCTTAAATAGTGTTGATTTAATTGAAAGTAAAGTAATGCTGAAATTAGAGCTTATTACTTGACCAATAGGTAATTAATAAATTATAACTCCATGAATTAACCATTCGCTAAACCTCTTCCTTAAACAGTAATTGTTCAGTCAACAATAACTAGTCACAGTATGGTGCAACATAAGGTGGAAACTAGCTAGCTTAATGCCTACTACAGCCCAAGCAGTACTGAATTTCTGATCACTGACATCAATTTTAAAAATCTGATAACAACATTATCAGATCATTATCATTATTTTTTTTTGTGTGTGCAATAGTTTCATAAACCTAGGGTTACTGTCTACACATGATAACTAGGAGGGCACTCAGAGTAAAGACCTCTGTGAACGTGCCTAATGTTAACAAAAGTGAAGAACGATTTGTGTATCTTCCCTGTGATTCGGATCCATTTCAAAACGTAATGGGTTCTAGGCCAATGCTACACCCTTCCACCAAGTTTTAATGAAAATCTGGACAGCAGTTTTTCCGTAATCCTGTTGACAGACAAACAAACAAACGCCAGGGAAAACATAACCTCCTTGGTGGAGGTCATAACTATCTCAATGCTGATTCCTGAGATTTGTTTTTGGTACCAACATACCAATTTGGACATTTTACAGTTGGAAAATAAACATGAGAGCTCTCTGGTGGACAAACTATAGGCTAATGGTAATGGCAAATAAAACTTGGTTTAACATTTCTGTGCTGCAATTTCTTGTTACTGGCAGAAACTGATACTTATATATTTGCAGTAAGGCCCGGTCCACGCTGCCTGCGTCTACAGTGCGTGTCGAAACATGTTTTTTATTTCTGCATCCATGTTAACAGATTAGAGCAGCAGTTCCTTGCAAAAATAAATGGGTCTGTTATAGTCATAGTCCTAATAATCTGTAATAGTCATATCAACATTATACCAGCTACATATACAGCTTTCACTACAGTTTCAATGTCTGTATCTGAAGAATGTCACAAACATGAAAAAAATATTTCAATGTATTTTTTAAACACCTCCTGTATCTGTTTAAGATTAATAACTCTCTTGCGTTTATGTGGACAGAACCATTCATATTTTAACAAGACTTTTATTGTACTGTATTTATTAAAAGCAAACTCAGTATAGAAAGCACTGTTTATGCATCCTAAGTGAACCAACTGTGTCTAACTCTACTACCTACAGTTTAACCTAACCCAGCATTACTTCCAACAATATCTCATTTTTATAATAAAAAAATAATGTTAATTTCATCCAAATACAATTGACGGTTTTCTACATCTGAGTGAAATCCAGGATCCGTTGTTGTTTAAAGTTTTCCAGTTGAAAATCTGCCACCATTATCAGTGTAAACTGCATGTGTGCTAATTAAAATTTGATAGTGATTTCACACTGTTTATGTAATTGTTTGTAAAAAAAAAACCTTTCTACTTTTACAAATTTAGGAAAACCTTTACTACAACTCAACACCAAAATATATTACAAAGTAGAACTGGTGAAGAATTACTGAAGCTAGCTGAGACTCCACAACCATTTACAACCACAGTGAATGAAGTCAAAGTCAAGTCAAGGAGAGAGTTGCACGGGGAGTCCTCAAATACACTCTACATCTACAGCTAGAGTAGGACAGACTTATAGCTGCAAGGTAATTCCTGCGCTTTCCCATTTCCCCAGCCAGCCAATAAGACCCCAATTCTGCAAACACAAGATTTTTCTCAATTTTCCACCTCTTTCTTCCTCGTTTAAATCCTTAGCTCTTTCTCTCTCTCCTGCTGTCTCTCTCTCCAGCCTAGTAACATCTCCCACAAATCTCTTCCTCTTGTTGTTTAAAACCCACTACATTTTTTCCACCATGTTCTATTGCCCTTTCATGCTTATTTTCTACCTATTAGAGGTTCCTTCTACCTTTTTTTTCTACTCAAGCGTCTTCTGTACTCTCACCTTCCTTCCTCCTTTAATTCAGTTCCCCTCCATACTTTCTCCTCCTCTCTGTGCCTCTCTCGCTGAGTGGGCAGTCTATGTCTGTTGGCTCTCTGGTGCCTGGCATAAAGAGATGCTTCCAACTCTCAGAGTAACTCACTACATTTCCTGGCGCTTTTCCCACTGGCTCTGGCAGGTGTTCAGCATCCTGGGAGACTTACCCTGTGTGTGTGTGTGTGTGTGTGTCTCACTGTGTGTGGTGCCCTGTGGCTTGTTGTCAGCATACAGTGTATGTGTGTGTGTGTGTGTGTGTGTGTAAATGTAACTGTGGGGATTTGAAAAGCATGTTAGGTGCAATGTGTAACTTTTTCCTGACACAAATGGTGCTGCTGTGCGTTTTTGTTGCATGTTTGTATGCAAGCTGTAATGCACAGGATGTCTGCAAAACTGCAGACTCCTACTTTATTTCTTTTAGTACAGAGATCAAATGTAACTATAAAATGTAAATGCTCCTTGAATCCTTTATATAATTAACTTCACTGATTTGTTTGCAGTGAAGGGAAAACAGCTTTATTACCAGACCAAAAGACATAAAGTTTAAATAAAAAGACATTCTTGTGAGATGTTTCTATGCAAAAAGTATACTCCATCTGTAGTATGCCACACTCGGCAAAATACTGGTCAAAATTGTTAGTGATTAACTACAGGTATTAGGGGTTGTACATGTTAATTGAAGATAATTGCAGACTGCACATCTGCAAATCCTCAGTGGGTCCGATGTTGGACACAAGGATCAATGCAATAAATTGGTCAAAACAGTTTGACCAAGCTCGAAAGGGCAAAGGTCCAACCATTATATGAGGCTTAAAGATGTACAATCAAACCCCATAATGCCCTATGGTATATTACAGTCTACAATGACCGCATGGCCTGTCAGTGCCTGCTTGTGAATGTTACAATATACTTCCTTCATTTTTTCTTTTCACTAATGGTTTCTTCACTTGTCCATTAAAAAGATCCACTAAGGTTTTTTGTGGAACTTATGGACAATCAAACTTTCTGTCATAGTTTCTGTCTCTAATGTACTTCATCACTTTTATTGCTTTTTAAAACTTGTCAGAATGTTTCACTACCTTGCTCATGCTGTAGGGCAGAGAAGAAAGATAACAGATTTTTCTTTTATTGTTTTTAATTGATAGTGACAGCTGTAGAGGGACAGGAAAGGGGGTAGAGAAAGAGGGGATGACATGCTGCAAATGGCAACAAGTCAGATTTAAACCAATGCTGCTGCAGAAAGGACTCAGCCTTGTTACATGGGGAGATTAGATTTTTTTTAACAGAAAATATGTGTCAATCTGTGTGTGATCTATGTAAAATAGGAATCTGTGAATGTATCTGTTAAAAACACACACAAAAAAAAAAATACTGAAAATTAGATTTCACACTCACTTGCAGTTATTCCACTTTCATCTTTTGACTCTCTATTGCCTTGGGGAATTTTCTGAGCTGCAGTAGGAACTCCTTTATAGTAAACCACAGTGATGAGCATCATCTAACACCAGGAAACATTACCTTTGGGAGGGTGGGGACATAAACTCCAGGTGAGGAGCAATTCTAACCAAAATTAAGAGCATTAATTATATGGAAAATGTCTCTGTATTGGTGCATTCTGATTGATGAAAGGGTAAAGAAAATGAAGGTAGATCCTAAATTCTGTGCAGAGGATGTTAAAGGGACAGGTGCCCAAAGGGAGATTCTTGCAAATAATTAAATAAATATATATTTAAATGTATACCTGGAATGACTACTAGATGACAATTAATGATACATGCAAAGAAATTAAGTTTATTTCAGTAAATTTTTCTCAATGTTAACCAGCCCAACTCTTACCCAGCCGTCTGACATTCTCACTTGCACAAGCTCAGTTTAATACTGCTGACAAAGCTGCACTTCCCATGGCTGCCATTCCATATTCATCTCTCACCACCTCTTTACAGAAGGCATATTTATTCAGTAATAACGACCAATAAGATGTTGATATGATATCATGAGGCTTTGGAGACATTATGCATTTTAGCCACAACTCTAAAACGCCACATTGAATAGTGCTAAATAGTTCAAGCCATCCATATAGTGCATCAGTTACAATATCAAATGAAAATGTATACTTCTACTTTGTTTGGCCACACACCTGGTGTCTGCCTCAAAGTAACTCATCACACAGACTCATGCTGACTGCTAAGTGGCCACACAATGGTTGCAGCTGCAGCAGAAAACCAGGAGGGAGGGAGGGTAGAGAGCATCCCCATGCAGCAATCTCCCAACCTGATAATTTAATTCAATCAATATATCTGCTCAGCAGGATGTGTTAAAACCTGGATTCATATATTTATTTTTTTAGAACCACCCCAGAAAAAGGGCAGATTCTCTCTAGGTCAAAAATCAGGTGCTTAAGACTCCTTTGAGGTCTATGTGCCAGCTGTATCTGATGTACTCTTAGGTGATATGGTTGAGGTTTTATCACAAAATCACTGTTTTGAATATATCACAACATGGAAAATATAGGCTAAATCAAATATAAAGTAGGGCTGTCCTCGTAGAGCCCAGTAAACTGTTAGTTGACGAGAAGAGTCTTAGTCGACGCACTTTTATTAGATGAATATTTGCAGAAAAACATAGACAGCGTTTTAGTTTTCTCTTGTAACACAGCACTGCTGCACCGGATAACTGCTCATGAACTGCTGCCACTATCTAAGTTGGCGGTCCCATCCGCTGACTGTACCTGGACTGCAAGCTCAAAATTACCTGGGGAGGTTTGTTTACACCACAGGCTTTGGACTGCCGGGGAGTGGGGCCAGAAGCTTAGCCATGGTGGTGCAACGCAGCCAGGGTGATACCAGAACCGACACAGCATCTGACAGCATCAGAGGTCCAAACACATGTTCAGGTGGAGGAGGGAGAAGAGGAATGGTGTGAAGGGAAAGGGATGAGTTTGTAGCAAGTCCTGCTCCTCCTCCTCCTCTCGGCTTTATCGATCTGACAGTTGTCAAATTGCCTTTCAGTTTGCTATGCAGGTGCCCTCTTCAACCTGCCTGTGAAACACGACTTGTTGACAAACAGACTGTCTCCTGGTGAGTGCTGTGCCGACGTCAGGCCCTGACAAGCCTGCTCAGCAGATGTCCAACTGTTTCCTGACTTTAATCACAGTAGCGTCACCAAAAATCAATCCCATAACCTTGGTAGAATGCTAAATCAACACAAAAGCCGACTCCACTGGTACATTTTCACGGCTCCAGACAGGCAGAGAAAAGAGTGGTAATAAGAAGTACTTCTGACGTGAATATTGACTTCCAGGAAAATCTCAAACACACTGGGTTGTCTCATTTATAATCCTATATAGCTGGCACTTAAATACTTTGCTTGACTTGGCCTTTTCTAAGTATAGATTTTCATAAAGGCAGTACTGTCAGAACCGCCTTCTAATAGAGGCAGGGGACCCTTGTTTGAAGACGCAAGTACAGTACATGCATTTCTTTAAATGGTCCTCCTTGGCATTTTTAACTATTGCTCAGAGAGCAATGATAGAAATGAGGCCATGAGAACACAGAGTGCGCTGCTTGCTATCCACCAAAGACTCATTAAAAATGAAACGACGAGAGAAAATAATGAAAGAAAGCAATGTGATGAAGGACATAAATATATAAACAAATGTACACTGCTCAAACCCAAAAGAGACCACTCTTAAATATTTTCTTTCCCGGAAAAATGAGTGATAAATCCAGCTTGAGTGCCAGTGTGAGGTGAATCCATCGATCCTCACTCTCTCTCCCTCCCTGCTATGGAGGGAGCTCGAGCTGTTTGAGGATGACTAAATTACAGAGGGCTTATTAGCATGGACGAGAAGCAAGTGTGACACCCGTATCTTTGCCTGTCCATGTGTGTGTACTTGTGTGTGAGCGAGAGGGTGAGAGAGAGAGAAGCTTGCAGGGGAAGCTTGTCTCCAAGCCTGCAAGCTTGTTTTTCTTTGTCAAACCATTAAAAGGATAAGGCTGGTGTTACTCCATACTTTGCTTATTCTCGACATATTGCATGAAAAGACCAAGACCAACAATGTGCTAGTCCATCTCTCAACACTTTCCTCAATTACAATTGTATACTCAAACATGTGCAAATGGTGCATTCTGGGGAATGCTTTAAGCTGTGGATTTATATACACTGTGCTAGTTGAGTATATATAGCAACAGGTGTACCTCGGTGTGACTTAAAATAAACTACAGTGCTTCTATTCATTGTAATGAAATGTCACCTATTGCAACAGTGTCGCTTATTAAGGTGTTTTAAATAGGGGTGGGAATCTTTTGGCACCTCATGATTCGATTCCATTACGATTCAGAGGTCAACGATTCGATTCTAAACCGATTATCGATGCATCTCGATGCAACAATTTTTTAATGTACATTTTCATGTGTGATTTTAAAATATATATATATATATACATCTGAGTTTGCTACTCAGAGTTTGCTAATCACTTCCTACTACTTTTGTGATATTCATTAAAGACAATCAACAAATTAATTACTATATTTTATTAGATAAAAAGCTTTTCTTGTCACAAATATGACTTTCTATGAACAAAGCAGCTTGCATTTTAACACAATAACGATACATATAAAAAAAGATTTTTCTTTTCTTTCTAATCTTTCTTTTCTATGTCATTGAAGAAAAAGCTGCTCTTAGTCAATTATAAGAATAAGACTTCAAACACAAAACGACAGAATATGGTCTTAAATCCATGGCAATAAATTTCGCAATGGATTTAGTAATCCGTTTGGCCCTATCTGAGTTCTGTGGCAGCTGTGCCACTGCCTGCTCAATTGTCCTCTGGCTGCCATCAGGAACGGGTCGCTTTTCCCCCAACTCTGAGTGGTGTCGAGAAATGTGGTTTCGCAGATTGGTTGTATTTTCCAAAGTACTTAATTTGACTTCTACACACCTTACACACAGTGTAGGTCTTGTCCATCTTCCCATCGACCTCATAGAACCCAAAATGCTGCCATATCGCAGCTTTTAAAGAAGCTGGTGCAGGCCGTATAGGTTTGTCGCTCGCAGCAATTTTGACGCCACTAAACTTTGGATGTAAAAAACTCGCACATGTGTTTGGTGCGCATGCGTGTTGGCAGAGAACCGGCAGGCAGAAAGGAGAGTTTTCTGTAGCGCTCTGCAGCAGGCGAACAGAATGTTGCAGCACGCAAACTAATTTAATTTTTAAAATTCTGATTATTAACTTATCTGCATCGAGACGGAATCGTTCTAGAGAGAATCACGATGCATCGAAGAATCGATTATTTTTCCCACCCCTAGTTTTAAATAATTTTTGGACCCTAAAGCTGTCACTTATTTGAACTACAGTTGGAACCTGAGAAAGCAAGCAAGAAAAAGAATAGTAAATATGATTTCTAATTATCTGTAATCCGGGGAGCTGCACTGTCCATCAACTTGCTGACTTAAAATGCAACTGTCATACATTAAAGTTAGTTACTCAAGCAAGGCAGTGGAGACACTGCAAATGATTTAACTTGGGAAAATGTACTTGTACACTTAGGCCAAAAGCAACCAGGACAGGAAAACAGCACTGGCAGGGTTTAAAGAATACGCTGATGTTGTAGGAGAAAATACACATAATGGAAGAATGTATGTAACACATGCTTGCATTAGCATGCATGAAATCAGGTAATTTGATAATGTTGGGACATTCCTTACAGTCTACTTTTGACTGAAGAATAAGACATTCATTTGGTAGCTGGAATTCTTGTAGAAAATCCTTTTCTAGGTTAAGTGTAAACATTTTTCGCCTGAAAAGTTGCCACCTTAAGGGGACAGCTAGTAAAATCAGGGTCATTAACTCAATGCTTTCATTTGAGTTACATCCGTAGGGCACTGAAGAAAGGAAATGATTTATTTAGAAGAAAAATCAGACACAGTAAATACACAGGCATAATAAAAACAGCTTAACATCGTAACTTCCATCAAGGTGGATGTAAATAGCCTGTGAACAAAATCCCTGTGGGAAGAGGTATTTCACTAACTTGATGAATGCCTTTAATAATCAGGGAAGCCCCAAGGGAACGATGGATGAAACAACAAGCAGCTCCTGTAATAAAGAGACCTACTGCAGACATTTATCTTGATCTTAAAAAGCCTTAATCCTGCATGCAGATAACCAACTAGAGGAAGAAGTTATGTTTGGTTCGTGACTATGGGGAAAAACCTTCAGGGGTTACAGCACAGGCTTAGAGGCTGTAGATTTCATTCAAGACTAATAAAAAGATATTTTTTAGCAGTCAGATTAAGTCCGTTTTATTAAGTTATTCTTATTAACAACACAATGTTAATGGAGTTTTCTACACCACGTACACTCAAAGATGAGTCAAATGTTATAAATGTGAATGTTATTGTCACCCTGCATTAGTGTGCCAAGATATTTCTGTATAGCACAGTTACAGTACAAGTGACAACCTATAACCACATGTGGAAAAGAAACACACTTATACTGATAAACAAAAATAAGTAGTCTGGGAATTTGCCATAAAGTCAATAATACTGTATTTGGTTCAGAGTCAGCAGCGGGGCAAACAGACAGGAGCCTCCTTGGGGAAATAATTGCTTGCTGCGAGACCTTCAGCCTCCATTCAAGGTGGAAGGTAAAATTATGAAATAAGAATGGATCCGGTAATCAAGCAAGCAGCTGTCTGCCTGTTGCCACCGATACCCCGGGCCTGTAGAGTGAATTTTTCATAGCCCTTGGGACACAAGACTCAGAGGCTATTTCTACGTTTCCTCCCAGTGTGTGGCAACACAAAGTAGCATGTGTTGTTGACAACACATACTGGTGCTCTGGGCCACTTTCAAGAATGCACAATGTACTCCATCTGGACTCCCCAGGGAGGAACAACAACAGTATGTTCTGTTCGAGTGTTGCCCTTGAGACCCTTTAGGTGATGGTGTGTATGTTTTCATGAGCTGGGACAGCTGAGAGACCAAGTTCCTTAGAGCTCTCTCTTAGACATGATCTGTCCAATCTGCAGTGATTCAAAGAACTTAACTAGAAGTTGAATTAAAGTAGAAGCAGTTTCCCCTTGGTTGAATTAGTATTGTAAATTAAAGTAGGATTGTAAGGTTATGAACAGTAATCTTAAAATATTTCAATAGAAGTGAGTCTGAGTGACTGGTTGGTGGTGTGTTCTATGATAGATAAATACCTTTGGCTTTTGAAAAGGTTGGACAAAACAAGCTATTTGGAAACAACACCTTGAGCTCAGAGAAAATGTGTGTGCATTTTACTGACCAAATTATCAATCAATTACTGGAGGAAACAGTTGGCAGATCAATAATGAAAACATCGTTAGTTGCAGCCTTTAGTAGCTATTATTTTTTTTTATTAGTAAATAGTCAAGAATGAGCATTTGGTTCTTTTACATATTAGCGTTTTGTCTGTATTATTATTGGATAAACCTTACAACTAGGTGGACATTTCAAGATAATCACCAATGAATAAGACCCATGTCTTAAGAAATGGTCATTTTATTATTGATTTCACAGAAAGATCAGCGGAACATTGTTTTAACCAGGGGTCATGACAAGCGTAACTACTTCACACCGGAGATAACTGCGTCACCAGAGGAAGCTGCTGTCCCTTCAAGATGCGAAATGTTAATATCCCCTCCTGTCTCCAGTATCCCCTCGAGGTGAGCATTGTTTCAACCATCCTTTCACTCTTCTGCTCTCTCCTACCGAGCCTCCGCCAGCACCTTCCATTGTGACAGCATGACTGTACAATCTGTTGCCCCTCTCGCACAGTCAGAGCTCCATTAAATTGAAAGCCAATGCAAACTGTCTGGGCTGGCCGTCCTCATTAAGAGGACACCAAGCAGAGGACTGGCAGAGGATCCCAGACACTTTGGAAGCCTAATGAATTGGTACACGCCCCCACACTGTGAAAGTGGTACGCTCACAATGGATAACAGGATGAATGCTGCCAATGAGCACTAACGTTGCCATGTAGGGTCCAGAATGTGGCATCATCACTTTATACGTCTAGATCTAAAAGAATGAAAAGCCCACACATGCACAAACAAAGCTCTCTCTTAGCTTCTTCTGTCTCCACTGTCGAGACTCGCACCCCAAGAGCGAATGGCCGGTGAGAGTCTGACACATATGGCCCACAATGAGGTCGAGGTACTGATCCATATAAGAACATACAATTTTGCGTTGTGTGCGATTCAATCTACACTTCAGCTGAAGTGGAAACTGGGGTGCAGGGGCTGACCGGGCCCCAGCCCGATGCACTTATCTGAAACAAATGAGTCAGGGCTGAATCTAACAAGCACTCTCCAGAACAGTGCATCCAGCCTCTCTGCTCTACATGACGGCTCAGCTCCCCTCTGCTTGGGCAATTTATCAAAGAGCCGATTGAAGAAAAAAATATATAAATAACTATCCAGAGGATTACTTAACCACAAAGGATACCACAACTCTCTTTTCTGGTGCCGAAGCTGCAGTTGTTCAAAAGGGAAAATAGAAGGCTTTTATTTTGTTTTTCTGGATCAAGTTTAAAAAACCTGAACAGAGGAGTTTTCATTCTTGTTAAGGCTCCACACCCTAAGGCATTTCTTCTTTATGGCCAATCTGTGACATGGAGTGGGAAAGAGAACACAACGATTATAGCCAATTTTAATTAACTCCCTTTGGGAGAAATGCTACTAATTGATTTTTTAACCTGTCCGAGGCAGTCAATCCATTTGGAACCGCTGCACTCTGCATTCATTTATAGTGATCGAGCTAAAGCTAACTTGCTAAGCGGAGAGGGCTCAAGGGACAACTGGTGAGACACTGTGATGAAGTGGTTATCACACAGTTTAATTAGATAACAGTAAATCTATGTCTGCTGGAGAAAGGTAAGGCTGCTAGAAGGTAGAAATGTCAATTATCTTCAAAAGAGCTGACACTGATAAAAATAAGAGAATTTCATTGCAAAAGGAGGGATTCTACATTTGAAAACATAGTACTGACTGGGAATTAAAGGACTAACGGAAAATAATTAAGTTGTTTCAGAAGCTGTCTGAACACTATACCTAGTCATAGAAAAACATATTTGAGGATGCCATCACCTATAGCATAAAACTGTGGGAAGAAATACTGTATACTCAAAAGAATATTTGGAGTCATAATAAGTGGATTCAGAAAAAGTCTAAGAAACATCAACATAAAGCAAAGAAATTCACTATATCGGCAATCGGTGAATATTCCTCCACTAAAATCAGTATCGGTCTGAAAAATCCCATATTGAGATCAGGCTCTAGTTTTTCAGTTTCATCTGACTAATCATAGCAAACAAATTCCTAGAAGAAGTCAGGTTAAGTAGTATTTGGTCAAGTACCAACCCAAGAGGAGTACTGAACAATTATAAACTGACCCTCTGCTTCTGTTCCAACCAGAAGCACCCAGCTGTGAATTTAGAATGTGCTGAAGGTGCTACAGTACAGTAACAGGGCATCCCAAGGCTTCACCCACCTCCATAAAAAGCCGTGCACAGTTCAGCACAGATCCCCTCTCTCCTTTGGGTGCCTACAGGAGCTGTAATTTGTCTCAAGCGCACTGAAGGTACAAACCCTAGGCTTTTCTTGTTTTGGTTTTTATGGTTCACATTGGCTTCTATTATCTTCAAAGTCAACTCAACCTGGGCTGTAATCTGGTAAAATGCACCGTGCGACTACAATTAGTCGATTTATTGGTTTATTGTAATCAATTAAATTAACCAGATTCAGAAAAAAAGGGCCAAATCTTTTGATTTCAGCTGTGAATACTTTCTGGTTTATTGCATCCTCTACAACAGTAAATTGCGTATCTTTGAGTTGAGGACAAAAGAGACATTTGAGGACGTCACCTTGGGCTTTGGGAAACAGCGATCAACATTTTTCACCATTTTATAGACCAAACAACTTATCTGTTAAACCAGAAAATGGTCACCAGATTTGTAAATATTTTACTGTACTATACGTAATGATGTATAATTACACATACATTGCCCAGAGATAATATTTGTGCTGCTGCTAAGTGTCGTAAAAATCCAAAATGTGTTTAGTGTGAAAGATAGTATTTCAAGATGCCTGTAGCCTTGCCATCTAAGGCACATACAATCCCAATATATCATGATTTTCTTTTGAGGAGGGCTTATGTTGCATGTTATCACCCTTGCTCTTCCCTCAGGTTTCCTGCCTGCCGGTCTCCACTATCTGTCACTACTGCAAATCATGAATGAAAAGCATTTATCTTTCCTATTATTAGATTATAAGATTCAGAGAGCTTCAGCTAACAGAGAAGAGAGTTTGCACCAGAACATGTTGGTGGTTAAAATCCCTGGTGTGGCTGGGTTGAAAGTTAACTCGAATCAGAGACATAAATGATATATGACTAGCTTTCTAGTGTGATCTTATGTGTACAGTATGCAAAGCTGGGGCAAACCGTTTTCTTTTAACTTAGCATTATACCCAAAAATCTCTCTTACTGTACATTTCTCAGGATGAGTGCCAAGGCAGGAAACCAGTGTAGCTGACACAAAGCTTATTCTATCCTCAGGTACAACCTCCTCAACTCAAACAGGTAAACCAAGAGCTATTTTCCATCCTGATCTCACTAACAATATATATATATATATATATGTTTCCTCTGATATAGTATTATCTCCATGGGAACATTAATATTTTGCGCTGACATTTAAGCCGTAGTGTTCAAACTAATTCTAAATCTCTTTGAATGTGGAGGAGGTATGAGACTCGTGCAGCCCAGCTCTTAATAACTTATTAAAAGTGATCTGTCACATTCAATCAGATCAAAATGCCCCACCAACTTGCACTATATATCCAACCACTTTTGTGCAGACAGATGATATTTAAAAGTTTAATTGAATCCCCACAACCGCTTAAACCACTTAAAAACAAACAGAAAAACAAAAACAACACATCCAGATCAAGAACAATCAGTGTCCACTGAGCCCCACCCAGTCACTCCTCATGAGTGAATATTATCACACTGGGAGCTTCTTCTTACAATCAAGCTCCCACCAACAAACAGAGGCATAAAACAACTTACCATTTCCAGAGATGTGATTATCCACCTCTCCTTGTCCGACGCTGAGAGCCGCGTTAAGTTGAATATAAAGTCCCGCATACTGTAAAATCCCTATTATCACTCCAAAGGCTCCCATTGCTTCAGCCGGTAATTCAAGCAGTTGTATGAAATTGTCACATTAGGTGGAGAGCATCGATAAAATATCCCCACCGGCGCTGAGCAGCTCTCACAGACATAAAGCTTGGAGCTGGAGGGGGGAGACGCTGCTGCTCCGCTCGGCTCTGCGGGAGGGGATGATGCGGCCAGCAGCAGCGGAGGGAGAAGCAGCGTTGAGACAGGTGCAACGGCTCTCACTGAGAGTCAATTAGGCGGAGGGATCTCGCAGAGGCGGTAGAGTCGGTTAAAGTTTAATTGCAGCATTACATACACTCCTGGAAGTAAATGCTCCCAGCCAAGAAACAGTTACCTTTGAGCAGACCGGGCTGGCTGTTAACTCCTGTTTCAAGTCTTTATGCTAAGCTAAGCTAACCAGCTACTGGTGTCAGCATTGCCATTCAAGTGTGAGAGTATAGTATCCATCTCCTCAACTAACTTTTAGCAATAACCTGAAACAGCATATTTCCCAAAATGTTAATATTTTAACTATTCCTTTAAATAGGTCAATTAAGTCTCAAATAGGAACATAAAAAGAATGTTACGCAATCTAATGCAGGAGCAGCTGAAAGAAAATCTGCAATGTCAGAGCCAATAAATGAGCATTATGGGTTGTCCCATATTGGCATGTAGATGGGTTTTCAACCTCCTAATGGTCACAGAAATGGACATTTATCCTTGCCTTTTAATGGTCATTGTGTGAAGGCTTACGTATAGTGCCGTTAGAACAGAGTATAAAACAAGAGTGGGGACGCTTAGATCTGGGAGTGACTCCACAGTCCTCAAAATCCAAATCCATTAATATGTAGGTGTTTTTAAATCCACCTTCACATGATAGAGGTGGGTGGATATGAGTCTGTGTTGAGCTGTCCAGGACTGACAGACCAAACACGTTCTGTGCTCAGTGAAAAGACAAGTGGCCTTTAGCCAGTGTTCTTTCTTTCCCGGTCTGACAGCCTGAAGATTCACATCATAGCTGAAGGACAATAGTCTCATATTGGAGACATGAAGAAAATTTTCTGCTGTCTCCTTGTCTCTCTGGTAAAGAAGAACATATACATTTTCATGAGCACATATTGCATCACCATGGCTATGCACCATGGATTTCACATACAAAACACTCACTTATATATGAATGCCGTTGTTCAATATGTTAATTCATATACATTTAAGTGGGCTCAGTTTTTCACATTAGAATATCTAATTTACTGACTGTATATCTGACATAAAAAGAAATTCTGCTGGGTTTTTTTAAAATAACAAACAATGTAAATTACATGGTAAGAAAATGATGATACTATATCTCTGGGTTTTATTAAGAGAGGTATAATCCCCTCACATTTGCTATGGTGCCTGCATAGGCATTTGTTTTTGCTTGAGTGTGTAATTAATTATTATCAAAGGGAAGAGAGCCATTTATCCTGCTGACTTTGATCCATCTGTGCAAGAGCCTGACATGTGGAGACACAGCATGCATTTGAGAGTTTCTGTGAGGATGGGGGGGTTGATTTTATATATTTTTTAAATTAAAGATTGAACACATATTTAAATTGTTATTTTGATCACCTGGGTTTATATGAGTTATATTAAAGTCACACGGGGCCATAAAATCAATTTGTCTGCTCCTACTTTAATGAGGTACTTAATTTCAAGACACCTGTCTTGTGTTGGTGTTAGCAACACAGGAAAATGATTTGGTTTGGACATTTGGGACATCCACAGCTAAAAGCCTGCTCCCTCCGTATATGAGCACGAACAGATCGCATCATTTGAAGAGCTCAGAAATCAATTCACTGCTACAAAAGAAAACCAGTTAACCTTTGAGGTCTTTGAGAAACCCTACAATTTTCGTTTTGTGCCTGGTCCAAAAGAAGGTGTTTATTTTTCCTAGTGGCTGGTGCTGCTGTCTGCTCCCTTTCTGGGTGTCAACCAGGCTCTCAAGCCCAGAGAACTGAGGGTGAAATTGAAGCTGATGTGTGCAGACGTGAGCCCCTAAGACGGACACAACACCTGCCTGGTAGCTCTGGGCTCAGCACCTCCCCAGTGCTAACTGCCGCAGACAGCCCCAGCCAGAGATGAGGTATATGTGTGTGTGTTGGAGATGACGGTTATACAGCACAGGGCCTGTTAAAATATAAAATGAAGGGAGCGAACTGGGAGTGTGACTCAACCGGGGAGTGGATTTCAAAGCCGACAGCTTCCACAGAAGCTTCATGACATCCATTATTTATTGAGTTCTCTTTGACACATTCAGTTGCTTCTTTTACCTGCTGCTTTTAGATAGCAGAACAAAGGAGTACGCTCCTCTTTCTGAGCAAATTGATGCAATCAGCAGAGAATTTAGAACACAATAGTTGCTCTCAACAGTAAATTAAATATTATTGAACTGTTCATTAGATTTATATTCATGCTTTTTGTCTTTAAATAGTTTTTGTTTATCTTATAATGTGGATTTGTGGATTATCTCCAGCTATGGTAGCTGTTGTACGCTGAAGGCCCTTGGGGCCCCACTGATCTCTATTGTCATTAATCCCCACAGCTATATAAATAAAACAAATTTTAGCAGCATATGAGAAGACATTTTTCATATTCTTCCTATAATAAATCATTTAAACATTCATCAAACTGTCATCATACACATGAATTAGTTTGACAAATAGCTGGTTTCCCCAAACTTTCTGAATTTACTTAGATTGTATTATCTTGGCTCAAGTCAGTTTACGCTTGTTGCCCATTAGGCACCTTTTTGGGATGACCAACTCATTTATGCTGCTTCAGTAAATCTAACTGCTAAATCCAAAATGGCCAACTTTCTGTTGGGTTTACGATATGGCTCCCATTGGATTTTTTGTACGTCAGGATAAGATCTACGCGTGTGCTGATTTTTATACATATCGGTGAAAGGGGCCATTTTGCCATGCTCACAGTGGACCCCTAAAAAAGACGAAATTGTTCACCACGACTGACATGTGCACCATGCTTCATGAGTTTCTAGCATGGGAAAGCCTCCAAAAATGCGATTCATTTGTTACTAAAATAATAACCCTTACAAATACAATAAGGCCTTCACACGCTCAGTGCTCAGGCACCAATAATTGCAGCTTGCAAATTGTATAGCAACCAATTGCAATCCAGCAAAGCTCAGTGAGCAAATTATTCCATTGGTGTTTGGTTGCTAGAACGTAACTTTAAGTGCTCAGGACTGTGCCAACATGTAAAACACATGGTCCCAGACATCTGAATGAGCACTACATATCAGATTTGTTTGGCAATTTAGGCGTTGTGCCTCTGCTCTTTGATTCAAGATAGCTACCTACCTACATTAAGAAACAATAGCGACAGAAAAAAGGTTACAGTATATGTTGTGTAAGTCAATGTACAGAAATAACCAGAGTTAATTCAACATTTTTCTTTGAACAATGTGAAAAACAATTAAGGCTACTAACTGCTACAGCACCTTAAGTGAAACTGACTTTGGTGGAATGGATTCTCAACTCACTAATGGTTGTTCTGGAAAAAACAAAACAAAATAACCTCACATACCATAAAGAAATCAGCTAACATGAAAACAATCAGGCTGTATGAATGGAGTGAAACAAAATGGCAGTTCAGTCCAGTTTTCAGGCTAGTAAAAAACTGCACTTTCTCCTCTTTTTTTTTTTCTTTATCTGGACAAATAAATTATGTTCATTTTGCACATTAAAACCATGTTAAATGTTTCTTAATGCCCTTAGGGGTCCCTTTTGTTCTGCATTGCCTGTCTAGGAAATTCACCTTTTCCCATTAGCCTTTAGCTTCCTGAACTCGGATAGATTTATTGCTATTTTAAAAAGGTTGAGCAAAATGCAGTTTGTGGCAAATGACCTCTCTGCTCCTTTTTCCAATGCTCTGTTTACCACATCAAATAACAGTATATCTTTTGGTTCTTGAGTGGACAGAGATCTCACAATGTTCAGCACTTCATGAATATTAACATGAGCTCCTTGAAAACCATAAAACCGCAGCTTTAATGCTCAAGGTGAGGGCTTAAAATGCACAATTGCTTGCATGCTCAATCATCTCTCTTTTTTTCAGTTGTTGGATCCTTTAGACAGTCCTTAAGGATTTAACTCCAAAAAAATGTAAATCCTAAGGCATCTTCTCCCACCCTCTTTGCGATGGCCAAGCCTTTTAGCATGTAGATGGTGCAGGTATCCCCACCAAAGAAAAGGCTATTTTGTGAGTCAAATGTTGGAAATTGTTGCCATACACTGGTGAAGACGTGCAGGGCTTACACTCAGAGAAAAGTGTCCCCCTTGGGGTCAAGTGGAGGAGAAAGCTGACTTGAGCAGAGTGAAGCTATACCTTCCTCATAAGGCCAAGCCTCTCTGGAGCTTTAGCTGTGCATCACAGGAATCGTACAGAGGAAAATGTGCTTTCATTTTGATGACATGATAATAATGATTGTACTAATCTATCTCCTGATGCTGCACTAAATAAGCATCAATAACTGCCTTGGCTTTACAACTGCAGGATGTTTAGCAATGAAAAACATTTACGATTTTAAAAATGAAATGCAACGTAGAACTTGGTGTGTAAAATGATATATCCCTCATTCACAGTTGCCAAACCACCAGACTGGAAACTGTCAAACCCATCTTTTGTAGCACCAACTGATGCGATGTCATTTGCCTACACAAGACCCTTCATGAAAATTACACCATGACACTTGTTCTCAACAAGAGGGAAGTATTTTCACACTCCACAGAATTCATCACTTTCCAGTCAGGCAGATCGTTGGCCAGCCTCACCCCTCTGTCTCTACTTGTCATCTCACTGACCGTTGAGGAAAAATTACATGATGGAAAAAACCACGCTACCATTTCCTGGTTCACTGGATACGGCTTTGCGCTCCAGTAAATCTTTCCTGTTCATTTCTGGTACAATTTTAACTGGCTGCCGCTGAGAAGCGAAGATGTCAACTAGCATCCCGGCAGCAGCAGGTGCGGCACATTAACCATCTTTCCGTTTACTGCTTCCCTTCTGAGGGTAATGTGGCTTGACAGTAACATGCAATGAATAAAGAACAGGGTGTGGTGGTGATGAGTGTGTTGTGCATCAAATGTAAATGCAACGGTGCTGAATACGTAAGGAAACTTTGTAAATAGGTATTACAGAAAGTGCATATAAAACTGAACATAATGCAAAGTTTCCTTCTACCTAATGATTGCTCTCTATAAGCAAGGACTCAGCAGCCAATAGCTGTGTGATCACTTACTATAAATGCCACCTCTGTGGACTCACAGTGCCTGCTAGTCCATGGGGAGCTGGACAAGCAAGATCCATTCTGGCTATTAAACCGTGCAGTGTTAATACGGCCTCATTAGAGCAAGCTTTTTGCACAGAAGGTGATGCAATTTTCTGTGCTCTCACTCTCAGCAGCCCTTGGCATTTCAGCACAGTGGGCGCAGATTGCAGTCAACTGCTTTTTAATCTTCTACCAATTTTCATCAGTAATGCAGGCTCTGGGTTTCTGGTGTCCACTTCAGTTTCCTACTCACCAACTAAGTGACCAACTTTTTGATCAGCCAAGCAAAAGCAACAGTGACTGGACATGAACTGCCTAATGTGCAGCATGTTAAGCCATCAGATTATACAATTTATCAAAGCTTATTTTTAATCATCTCACTGTAACTCTGAACAAAGAGGCCTCTAGCCAGTGTAACTAAAAATTGCTCACCACATAGTAGGCTACGGAAGAGTTCTTTACAATAATGAAGGTTTTCTGAAAGGCAGTCATTTCTTATGAGAAATTAGTTGTTTTGGCTACAATGGGCTGCTAGTTATGAAGTTGTCTGCCTCTGTACATACAGTATTTGACGAAGTGAGTCCCTATTTGAAACAACTCCGGGAGCTAGTTGCCACTTGTACTTATTATGTCCCCTCATATTTAAAGAAAAATGAAACAGATAACTCGTTCCACACAGCTAACAACTGTAAAGTGAACCCGTTTGCAGCAACACACTGAAATGTGAACATTTTGAAAACATTCAACAGACATGTTGCAATGCCAGCCTATTTTAGTGCATTTGCAGAGTTCATTACAACCCACTCCACATCTCATATTCATAAGGTTTAAATCATGTGAATGTATGCTCTTGCAGATAACCTACATTCAGTCCCCCTCCTTACATTTTTCCCCAATAGGTCTCACTGTCAGAATACTGGGAGACATCAGTACTGAGGCGACACCTTTTGTTGCCATCCCACATTATTAAGGTGGGTAAATGTATTAAATCTACAATTTCAAGACACCTGCCTGCTCCAGAAAAAGAAACATAAAGGTGTGGTGTGTATTCCTCTGCTCATGAAAATTAAGTACTTTATTTGTAAGATGATGGGATTTTCAGAGTGTGTAGGATTCTGCTATGTTTGTTCTCTGATGAGACTCGTCCCGTGTTCATCAGCATTCCCAAAGAGAGAGCACATGATTCAGGGTGCATTATGCAGAGTCAATCACTTTTGCATTTGCTTGTGTGTGCAGCTACTTAATTCCATCACTATACCCTGTTGTCATGACAACACTATTATACATTGGCATTGCCTTCAAAGGGAAATGAGAGGTTCAACATTGAGCAGTCACAGTTTCTGAAATGCACTGCGTACCAGACTGACAGCGTGTGAGGACAATGTGGATCGTGTCAGTGCGTTCAATAGCTTGTATTGTCTGTCTTACATGAAATCTTGATGACAACATTCCCTTGTATTTTTAGTAGCATTGGTGAAATGCATAATGTAATGTGTCTGCATAAACTGAGACAGCATACTTCTGATTTTGGGAAAACATCTAAAAATTAGGGCTGCACGATATGGTCAAAACATAACATTGCTATTATTTTGACAGATATTGCAATATGATTCACGATAAGTGTGGGAATAATCATCTTTGCATCACAAATGTAATTTTCACTTAAAAAACTATTTAAGTCATGATCATGTGAAATTTGAGCCCTAAGAAAGAGAAGAAGACTGAAATTGTCAGCCAAATCTTCAAGTGTATACACACAGACACACAGACACACACACACACACACACTCACCTTTACACAAAAACACACTGCAGAGGACGAGCTTTAGTTCCAGTGGACTGGCTCAGCGTTAGTCTTCTAACAGATGGGTTTTTATTACAGTTTCATGTGCAGCGGTGCCAAGCTCACCAAATAAACTGGCATGTGCTCCAAACCGCCCCTCTGGCAAATGCATGTGTCTTATGAACAACAAGGGCTCGGGTGTTGTGTGCCAAGCTGTAAAAAATCAGCTTAACAGCAGGGCAGAGAAACGGTCGGTTTGGGTCCAACTTTATAGTCATTATAAAATGCAGAACAGGCATGGGGGTTGTTGACAGTTAAGCTATTTGGTTCCAAGTCTAAAAGTTGATGGTTTCATATTTTCTCTTAAAAAACTTTAGTGTAATGCTCATGGTAAAGCAAAAATATTATTCCATATTCTTTTGGGGATACAGTTGGGGACAGGGATATCATACATACATGGCTGTCTCAGTAGTGTGGCCTATGTTGTCTGTATGTAAACACAGATTATAAGCAATTACCATAAGCAGAGAAGATACTTCAACAAAGAAAGAAAATATTCATTTATACTTCTGTTGTCTCAATCAGGAGTAGGCTACTGTACCTGTTCGCTATAACATAACCTTCTAACAATTGACCCTTTGCTAAGCCCAATCCCCCTTAGTTACTGTTGCTATGCATGTCAAGCTTTCCAGCCAGGCACGGTTCATATGCAGTTTATAGTAGCTGTGGCAGATTTACAATCAAAACTGTTTTAGCAAACAACTGTAATGTTTTCCTGCTGACTTTATTAGCTTTAGCTCGCTAGCTAGGTAATTAAGCTAACATTAGCTAGAGGTTACACAAATTGGTTAAAAATGCTCTCGCTGACTGAGGTTTTCAGATGACTTATATTAAAAAGACAATCTTGTTAAACAGGGCTTGAATATGTGCTTGGTGGCTATATAGCCTACATAAAATGGTGCTAAAAATGGATTAATCAATTAAATAATTAATTAAACATTAACCTGTTTTGCTACGTAAGTAACATGTTTGTATTGTACAAACACATTGCTTCAACATGTGTACAATGCAAAGATTGAATGGCCTGCTGTGCCTAGTTACCGTTAAAGTTACCGCTAAACTATGATTGGACAATCATTGTTTTGGGTAAGTGGTCATTGCTTACTTCAGATCAAACTGTGCATGTAACAGCTGGGCAGTGGCAAACATGTAAAGAGATGAGGTGATTTCAGTTGCATAGCACCACTTTGAGGCTACTTCATGTTTGAGGTTTGTGTCGTTGTTGTTGTTGTACTAGCACATACGTGCTATTCTTCTTCTTGAATCCCAATTGCCTCTTGCCTCTCTCTTGACAGGCTGTCACAAAGTAACCCCACATGGGGCAGTTTGTCCACATCTGGCCATCGTCCCTGAGAGAGCATGGCAGTCTGCATTTCTGTGTTCCTTTCATTGCTCCTTCAGAGGTTCTGTGGGATTCGACTCTGCTCTCCAGGATGAAAGCAGCAGATTGCTGAGTGCATTTATGGAAAAGCTTAAGCTTAATTCATACACATGCAGGATTACATATACGTCTCAGGAAGATATGAATTATTCACTGTGAGATGCAAGATTTTGGACACTCAGCTCATTTCATGGATACATGAAGGACCAAATGTATAAACTTTGATAAATAATATTTGGTAGAACAGCAAACCTTCTTGGATAAAGACAATCTTGTTCGTTGTTTACCCCTGGTGCAGAAAAATGCAGCTTAAAACTAATAAAGCTGTCTGTAATTAAAGCTTTCACTGTTATTATTCCTTGGACGTTCTAAAGACACTGTTTATCATATAACTTTAATATGGAATAAAATGCAATGTTTGGAAGCTCCAAAAAAGAAATTGTTATTCTGCAACAAGTGGAGAACAAAATAAAACAACCAACGTTTTGTGGATTTTAGCAGGCTCAAACAAAGAAAGCACTGAGATGATGAGATGCTGGTTTTAGGCTGTAGACAGTGTCAGAGTATAATGAAAATAAATGGTGCAATATGTGGAACCGCTGGGACTCTAGAGAAGGAGACCAGTGAGCAGGCAGTAAAACTTCATCATAATGCTTACAGAAAAAATGTTTTGTTGAGACTTCAGTGGGATTCTCATAACTTGATACCAGAGGGGGGAAACCATAGTGCTTTATGGTGTAAAATCTTTCTTTGTTTTCATTTGCAGGCACAGAATTCTTCTGCATGGTGCAATGGTAATTAATGTAACAAGACTAGTGTTAAATCCATTAAGAAAACTTCAAAAAGTCTCTCTTGATGTATCGGTATAAGGTAAACTTTTCCCAGTGAAACTTATTATGCACATACTGGAAGCATGAAGAAGCCTGTTAAGTCCTTCCCTGACAAGCTATTTTCACTGTTCTGTAAAGCAGTCAAGCGTAGTATAAACAATGAAAATTATGGATCAAGTGAAAATATACATATTTATATACAGAGACAGTGCTAATAAATTAAAATCCACATGGGTGTTTAATACTGGCATTACTTAACCTTATTGTTTGTATAGTTGTTAATTATGTGCCTATACTTTAATTTTTTTTTTTTATTTAACTCAGGCATAGAAACATATATAAAATAGCATAGAGACACACTCATAATTTACTACTACTTCTATTTCCATACAACACTTTTGTATTTCAGTACTACCTGTCCTGCCAGTTTGTTCAGTGTAAGTTGTGAACTGCCTGAGGAAATCACACATTTTCTACTATTTTGAACCCTGAGCATATGCAAAGATAACTAAATAAGGGTTGACAACATGCACTAATTAGACCACAATGCTTGTTGACACAAAAGAGCCTTGAAGTTTCACTGTTCTGGTAAGAAAGATATATCAAATCATATATGATCTAAGCTAAACAGGCACATATTACATGTACATGAGTTAGAAAAGTGACTAGTGCACAGAAATGTTCTCTTATTCATGTAATATGGTAATACGATGTTGTATGTGTAGGTGTATCTGGACATGTAGATGTTTAGTTGGAGAGAACAGCTTTACAGGATGCCAAGGAGTGTTCAATTCTGTACATTATAATCCCATCATAATGCTAGTGGCTCAGCAATATACCTCTCAGTGTTCCTGCTGGAGCAAAATCCTTTTTGCTTGAAAGATTTGCTCCTGCTTTTCCTGTCCTCTTGTGGTTTAATTTATGCCCTTTTTATGCAAACATTTTACAACCCTTGAATTATGGAAACCTTCTTGCAGTGTTAGCATTGGAAATGTGCTATAGGTGGCTGTAAAAGTGCCAGTGTTGTGACAACACTATTAGTACAGATGAGTGTTGAAAGGTAAAACAGAGGCGATCATTTCAGAGTGCCTGCTGCTCTTCCGACATTCTGATTAGCCTCAGTTTCCTGGTATGTAATGAGCTGCCACCGAGACTAATCCATTGTACAAAAGAGGGAGGGCACACCCTCCTCCTCCTCCTCCCTGACCCAGAGAGGACCTCTGTTTACATTAAGCATAGGATCATGGCCCAAATATCATATATTTACAGAAAAGCACATTCGTACAATGTTTTACAATGCATTTTTTTTTAAGGCAGATGTTAGATAATTACGTAATGTGAATGCTGCAGCCATTGCAAATATGCAAATTCTTCCATTGTCAATTTCAGAACTCATCTGTTATCGTCTGACTACTATTTAGCCTCTGGGGGCAATAGCCAATGTTTCGGTGCTTCCAGAGTATAGCCAGTAAATATCCAGGACAAGACTTTGTCTGCAGTCCAGTTACCAACTTGATACGCAAGAATGAAGAGAAAGACCAGTTTCAGCTAATATCTAATAAACAGATATTTGCAGATGCATTTTTTAAAAAGCTAATAAAAAGCTCCATCGTAGTTAGACAACAGCCAATGAGTTCCGAGACTGTATTTTGGCCGATGCGTTCTGCCTCTTTCGCTCGCAACTTAAAACCAGAGACAAATTCTTTGTATGTGTGCACATACCTATGTAATAAAGTGATTCTGAAATATTCCACTTCAATATTCATTTTACTAACACACAACAGTAACACCTTATTTTACAGGTCCATTATTTCTTGAAAAGAATTCTAATGATTTTTTGACCCTCAAAATGATTCATTCATTATTCAAATTGTGTGCATTGACCTTAAAACTCTAGCTTGCAACAGCAATTAATTGAAATGTAGGAATTTTAAGTGTGCCAATTGAGCACTGTCTTTGCAAATTATGGACACTTTACGTGGTTCTTTTTATGAAACGTCAAAGGAAATTATGCAGACCCTCAAAATAAAGTGTTACTTTTATTTTATATTGATAGATTTTCCCATTCTAGTCTTTGCAGGTGTATAAAGTGCTATGAACAGTAAATGCTGAATGATCCAGATTATTGGGTCCTAACCTGAGGGTTCAAAAAGTTGTATGATGACTTTCACAGGTCATTGGAGGATTACTGGAGTAGGAAATGTGGAAAAACTAAATTTGGCTATACACAAACCTATTTGTTTCTTTTTAGGATTATTCTGTAATCTTATTTATTTTCTTACAATAATATTTAGTATACTAAAACTAATTCAAATGAAACAGTCAAAGGGTCAGAATAAGACATTGCTTTGTATTACAGTAAAAGGTCACAGGAAAAAAGATTGTGAATCTGCTCTCCAGATAACAACCAGTTGGATTGACACTGACGTTTTACTAGCATAAAGCATGGGCGATTAAATGGGCAAATTTTTAGAAAGAGGGTGTAAAGCGGCCATGGAAAAAGTCTGTCCGTTGAAAGTTGTAATAAAACATCACTTTAAGTGGTTTCCTCGAGGGAACACCAGAGCACTGAGGTGAAAGTGAGGAGAGAGGCCAGAGGAAGAGAGGGAAAGCACTGTAGCTGATTTAAAGATAGGGCAGCAGAATAGAGATTGATGAGGCGCTGGAGAGGGGAGAGGAAGGTTGAAAGAGGAAAGCAGATGCAGAGGCATTGGTAACAAATGGTGGATGGGTGCAAACATTGACAAATGCACGAAATAGAGAGGAAATTGATCAAACTGTGGGGCTCATTGAAGGATGCATCCCAACTGGGGAAAGTGTTCTTTTGAAGGGTGCACAAGCTGCAGAGTAACAGGTGTACGGTGAGATGCTGAGAGAATGTCAATGTAGCCCCGACTGTACCGAGGGAAACGCTACAGTCCAATTACTGAGAAAACAAGAATAGTCAAGATGAAATGCAGGAAACATCAAGTTCCTACACAATTATATGAAGCTATAAAATGTACAGAACATTCTGGTTTTTTTTAACACTCTTGGTCTTATAATCATACAGTTTGCTATTCTAGTCAACTGTATACATTTTAGACAATGTCACAGTAACAGTGGTTTCTCTACTCACAGGTCACAGAACATGAGAACATCAGAGCTACTGGCTTATTTACAGTCTTTAAAAGGCTCCTTTCTATATAAAAGGACTCTTTTTGAACATACATAGTTTTGTCTAACAGTCATTGAATAAAATGGTAATTTTCTATCACACTGAAACAAAATTAATAAAAGCTAAATTAATTGTAAGTAAAATCTGCAACTTCTGAATTCAAACAGACCTTTCTTATTGTTTTTGACTTGCCAGGGAAAGCACAGGTGTAATGAAACATTAATGTGAATACTACATGATGATATGATACATAATTCCCTTAAATAACCCCAGACTTCACTGCCCTGGTCCCCTGAACAGAGTATAGTAAATCCCAGGGGGGCAACACCACAGCGAGGTCAGGCAGGGTTGAGCTTCACCACCCTTCAGCCACTGTGACACTTCACAGCTTTGCTCATAAAACTTGCAAAAGTGCAAATAAAGACTTAACATTCCCCCCGTGTACAACAAGACTGCTCTACCTTTTCTGCCTCAGTTTCACAATAATATTCTGCAGCTTTCAAAATAAAACTTGTGATTACTGAATAACCATTTTTATACGACCAACTGCAGGCCCTGTTTGAGATGAATGACCACCTTTATTCGTCATCTGCATGCTTGTGTAGCTGCATCCTAATCTAAAATAGAAACGGTCTCCAATGAGGACACAGAGCATCTGTTTGCGATCCCTTACAAAATGGATTGGCACATTTTTGCCTTGCTGCCATCAAAGGAACAACAGCCTACAAAAGGGTCTTAGCAGAAAAGAAATGGATAGATAAGCAGTGAATGAAATGAACACATAGTCACAACTGTGGTAGCAGTGTCAACGTATGTGCGATAACGTACCAGAATTTGACAAGTGGGAGAAAAGGAATGAGTCAGAGTGTAATTAAAATGGAGAATTTGTCTGTCCGTGACACAGAATACAATTCTGAGATGTTTCAAAAAACCCTAATCACTCGGTTGTTATGAGGAGCACATTCCAGCGCAGTCGTGACCATGAACAACACGGATTAGGGGCTGCGGATCACAGTGTGATGCCTCAATTGGAATACAGTGTGTCTGTCTGCATACCAAGCAGCTAATTCTGTGGCCTGGGCTCCAGTGAATTCTCTCACATAAAGACTTCAATCACAGGTTGACCTGTAGTCATTGTAGCAGCTGCTAATGTCAGAATGTGACTGTTAACGAGAACAGCTAGCAGGAAATTATGATGCCATTCAAGGGCTGAAATGTAACCAATATTAGACTTTAGTCGCACAAGTCCTGAGCCAAGACCAAATTGTATTTTCAGAAAACTCTTCTCCTTTCTTTCATCAGGACCGCTTTCTGGATTTTAATCAGCTTCATCCAGGATTTTTGGTTTCAATAGTGTTTTACCCAATGATTACAGCTGCCGATTCTGCGGAAATCACTGCCAGTCACCAAAACTCTGACCAATTTCATGAAATAATAATGGAAAACTCTGTGTGCAATTAAGGGTGACATAAGGAGAACTATGAGAACAGACTGTTGGGATGGATGCTTCAAAATGCACTTCAACATTGAATAAATTCTGAATCCTACATTAAAATATTCCAGTCCACTAACTGCTCTTAACGTGTTCACTCGTTGTATGTTTACGGCTCAGTCTTGAAACATTCAAGCTCACGACTTGCACATCAAAATCCACGCCTATTTGTATGCAAGTGCAAAGCCGCAACATGAGTTACCTGGCATATACCCAGCTGAGCTGAAAATCTCTCACACACAGTCAGCAATCCATCAGCAGTCCTCTGATCTGCTCATTTGAGATAAAAGAAGTCAGGCCAGCTCTCCAGGGCATTAAGGAGCGCTAACACCTTCCACCTCTCAATTCCCCACCATGTAATTCCTGTTAGTTCATATCAGAAAATACTGCAGGAATGAGCTAAATGTATTAAAGCAAACCCCAAATGAACAACACTTCTGTGACCCTTTTTGAATAATGCAAACCTGAAATATAAAATAGGTAGCATATAAAAGAGGACTATGAAAAGGATACTGAAGAGAAATCCTAATCAAGGGTTCCTTTAAACACATGGGTTGTCAGTTGTGAGAAAGTGCTTTAAATTGTTTTAAACAATTTTAAATAATCCAAGTTCTATAAAAGTCAGTAATTGATATATTTAACAGGGAGAAACAGTCAATAACATTTAAACAGATATTTTACAAATAACTGTCACAATATAGTATTAAATGTGTGTGATCAGATTTGTAAGACAAATCTCTCTACAGCCTCACAAATTGCACACGCATTTGCAGATCTGCCACGGCAGAAGTGTACCAAATGTCACATGTAAAAAGAGTCAATTCTGAGAGTCCTGCCTGAGTTGTAATCGATGAATTGCCTGAATTTCCAGCTCTTTTTGGTATCATATTATTAAAATGTTGCTTATCGGATTCCCTGAAATGGTTGGTGAACAAACTTAATGAATATATGATCAGCCACACCTCTTTAAATCTTCTCTTTTATGTAAATGAGGTGTTCTTCAGGGCGAATAATGAACTAAAAAGTCATACCAGGTTCAGTGGGTTAAGAAATGGATGGATTGAAATTAAACAACAGCTGTATAAAGTTATTGTAGTGCATTGGCATTAACAACAATCTAAAACTTAAGCTTTGTTGTTGGTTCCTGTATCCATGATTAATGGTATATATAATTAGCATCAGTCTCATCCACCCTGTACTAGGCTCCATCATGTTGCCTAAATTACAATTTTCTGATTCCAACAATTAACAATGTGACAAAGAGCACCAAATCCAAACTCTCTTCTCTCTGAACTTAAAAGTCTCCTCAGAAATGTCTCAGACAGTCTGTGACCTCTACCTGCTCTGTCTTATTTGAACTTGGCTTGTCTTCTTTCTGGTGTGCTGTGGGCAACAAGTGTTGTCAGACAGGCAAATCATCCCTTTTTTCAACCATGTCTAATTTTTATGGGTCTGGTACCTGCTTGGTTGTCACTCGCCATCAGTCGTGCAAGATTTCTGGTGCACTTAACCTTGAAAGGAAACAAAGACACAACAAGGAAGAGTAGAAAGCATCCTCTTAGAAGTGGAGAAAAGACTTGTGAGAAAACTGAGTGAAATGTATCTAGTGTGAAACTGAAGAAACCTCAGTGTCCTAATAATTTCTTAAGTTACTAAGTGATAACACTGGTGCTACGTGTAAGGTCTGGCACATTTGTACAGGACTATAGGACTGTGTAATGAATTTATGTCACGTAATTGATCAATTATCCCTAACCTTTGCTTGGATCAATATTGCCAATATTGCTGTCTGCTTGCTTGTCAACTAGTGTCCTCTTTTTCCTCTGTGCTTATTATTACACTCCTTATGTGAATCTCTTCAACACATTGTGAAGTCATTAAGATAGCAATAATTTCATGTACAGTATATGGTAGTGCGACTCTATAATATCTTATTTTTTACTATCTTTACTAATCAACTTCTATCCCCCAGTCCACAAACACTTCCGGGAATATCCAACAGATAAAGGTACAGTTGGAGCAAATTTATTTTCATGTAATTCTGCTCTTCTGCCCATCTCATTTCCTATCCAAATAAAAAGCTCAGTCCTAGCAGGGTCTCATTTCCAGCATTGTTTGACGTTTCTTTTTTTTTGCTGACTGACCTTTTGAATGGCCTTGCAGTTTTGCTCAGTAATTCAATATCATTTTTTTCATCTTGTTAGCATTTGAGAGAGCATTTATCTTAAATTCTTCACGCCTGATTTCTGTGTGAGGCCTTGGCTGTTCATCCATACGCAATACATCCATAATGAAGCATTCACTTTTTTGTATCTACATATTTATATAGTTTTCAAGGACTAACCTATAATGCATCACATTCAGAACTTAGGTTTGTTTTCCTCAAACAACTCTTCAAAGTACCTGAAAATTTAAAAGGGAATTATTCTCCAAACAGCACAATGATCACAATGATTGATGCATTGTGTATAAAGCTTCACCAAGGGTCTCATAATTGGTTTGCATACTGTACTCAAACTTCATATAAAAGAATGCTATAATTCTCTGCGTACCTTTACTGGTAATGTGGTTGATTTTATTCACACTTGAGCAGTAAAACATGAGTCCTTTTGAAACATGACGCTATCCTGGAAAATTTACAAAGAGCATTTACACCTTACACTGCATGCTTGAATACCCTTTTTCACAGCAGTCATTTTGACATGAAATAGTAGGGTAAACACAGGTGTTACCAATTATACTAATTAAGGTTCCGTTCCATTTAGTGTAGCAGAGCCTTTATGACGAGCCAACATGCACAACAGCAGCACCCTGACTGTTTGACCTGAAAATAACAGAACCTTAAATAGTATCTTTGCTTTTGTTTACCCTACTATTTCATATCAAAATGGCTGCTGCGAAAAAAGTCTATTGGTCATAGTAACTGACTGCCGTAAAAAAAACAACGCAGGTCTGCTTGTCTACTGTGTCAGTGGAAATGAGATAAAAACTGTCATACTTATTACTTTACTTTTTATGCAGGGAAAGCATTTAAAAGTTGATGCTTTGGCTACACTGTAACGTAATCGCTGCAATGAAATGTGGATCCGACATTCATGTCCCTCTCAGGATGAACTGTAATTACTTTGGCGTTCTCCTGACCTTTAATTTCTAGTACCTTCATCAGGTCAACATTTCTGTTTGACATTCTCATCAGCTTCAGCTTGTGTTTAGTGCTATTTAGCAAATGTTACCATGCTAACATGCTAAACTAAGATTGCTACACATTCTTAACATCAGCATGTTACCATTTTCGCTGTGAGCATGTAAGCGTGTTGCTTGAGCATTTAGCTCACAGCACCGCTGGAGTACAGCCTCACAGAGCCGCTAGCGTTGCTGTAGACTCTCATTTGGTCCATTTACAATTATCACAAACTGATAGTCAGACATTTGAGCAAGGATGGTTCAGTTGTTAATTGTAGATGTAATTTTATACTCGTTGATTATGTAATATTAACTAGCCATCAAAGCAACTGTTTCTCTTTCCCCAGAGCAAAAGGAGGACGGTAGAGGGAACAAAATCAAGGTGCATCATTCAAATTACACCTAATTGCCAGGCCGGTCCACTCCTCTGTGAAAATCCAATACCAAATCTCATTCAGCTGCGTTCTTACATCTCTGTTTCAATCAGCAAATGAAGTAGCCTCAATAAGATGTGATAAAACTCATACATTTTAACAAGTGCACTCAGGCTGCCTCTCTCCTCAACTGGCCTGCTCTCAGACCATCGCCTGTCCAGCCCCATCAAGTGGTGAACAGCCAGACAACGCGGGGTTAATCAGTGTCACTAATGGAGGCTGGGCTGCCTGGAGACATGGCCATTACCTCTGGAAGAAGGGATCATGGGGTATGGGATTGTACAGTCAGGAGGAATTTAAATCGGGTATCCTTCATGCTCGAAGGAAGATGGTGCACTGAGAGAATGAAACAAACAACTTTCACTGGAGAGGCTGATACATGAGACATGATTCCACATTTAGCTTGCAACCAAAGAAATGAAGACGTGATAATGACTAAATTTAAACCCTAAATGACCAGGTTTAAACATTTTTTCATATCTGAAACCCCAATCGGCAGTCTAAGTGGATTGAATATGTTTACTTTCTTTACTTAAAGGAGCAGTGTGACTGACCTTTTGAATGCCCTTGAAGTTTAGTGCTTCTTCAGCTAAACTGAGCTTTGCATGTGTGAGGGAGAAACTACGGTGGCCATGAAACTCGCATAAAACATAAAGGCCCTATCGACCTTTATGTCTTATGTCTAATGATGTGATTGCAATAGGTGGCAATGCAGCTCAGTGGTTAGTGGGTTTGAATCAACATTCTGGTTGTGTGGGTTTCCTCTGGGTGCCCAGTTTCCTGAGAGATACAGTTTAGGTGATATGAAGACTCTAAATTATCCTTATTGTGGGTGTAAATGTGTTTGTCTGTCAAATTAGCCCAAATTACTGTCTAGGATGTGCATCACCTCTTGCTTGTTACATGAAACAGTCTATTCCACTAATAATAATATTTATTTCAGGATCCTTTGCACTCTGCACTATTGCACTATTGTCTGTCCACAAATGTTTGTTTATATATATGTATAACTGTACATATTAGTCTGTCTATTTTGTTGAACTTGTTCTATTACTGCTGTTAATCTGTGTTTGTACATTAAGAGCAAGGTAAAACCAGAGTCAGATTCCTTGTATGCATACACATAACTGGCCAATAAAAGTGATTTTGATTCTGATTCTGATTCTGAAAATAAGAATAGTTTAATCATAACAAAAATACCTCACACCATAAGAATAAAAGTTTCTGATACCTTCTATTCTAAGAGCATCTTAGAACTTTAATTAAAGGGCATGTTTGGAAATAGGCCTATTTGCTTTGTTATGAGAGTCAGGTGAGAAAACTGTCTTGTGCCAGAATCAGGAAACAACTTGCTTGATTGTCTCCAGGGTCAAAATCCTGTCTGTATCTAGTCTGTACGCTAAGCTAGGCTAAGCTAACTGCTGTTTGGCTCTGGGTCCACAGTCAATGTACAGTGATGAGACTAATATTAATCTCATCTTTTAACTCTCTGCAAGAAAGCAAAAAGCATTTTTTCCCAAAATGTCAAACCATTCATTGTTTTTAGTTTTAACAAGACAAAAAGCAGGCTAGAATAGTTTATTCAGTTTTAATAAAAAAGTTTCACTACAAAATCACAGCAGTAAGTTAAACATTTGTACAGACCTGTCAGACAATCAATCTCCAGCAATTAAAATGTTGTATTTTCTGTTGAATGTTATTTATAAGACATACTGCTCTGGGCATTTTGTGTTGAACCTATTAATAAGCCTCTGAGATGAGTCCCCATTTGCTGTAACAATCATAGCGCGGTTTGTTGAATATTGAATGATCTCTCTGGCTGTCATTGAGTGGCAGGAAAGTGGAACCATGAAAGCGGTGGTCCACTGTGTGCAGCTGCTGTGCAGAAAGTTCAGCATTGTCACGTAATCTAAAATCCTTGCTGGTATAATTATGTTAGACTGTGAACTGGAACAAAAAGTTAACCTATGGGTTCATAATAGAGTTTAAAATAAATCTTGGATAAATGTAGTCCCTATTATCACTTAAAGGTACAGTGTGTAACATTTAGGAGGATCTATTGGCAAAAATGGAATGTAATACTCATTGGTAGGTTTTCATTAGTGTATGTTCACCTGAATATAGAAATCGTTCAGATTTCGTTACCTTAGAATTATCTACAGACGCCGTGGGTGGCTTACATGGTCGCTGCTATGTTGAACCCCAATGTAGCCCTGATCAGACAAACCAAACAATGGCTCAGGGCTGTTCGTGTTTTTTGCGATTTTCACATCCACCATAGTTTCTCCCTTGTGCTTGGAAGGGAGGGTGAAGCAGGTGAGTTGCAATCTGCAGCGCTAGATGCCACAAATCCTGCACACTGGTCCTTAAAAGAGCAATATATTATTGATATTCCTAATTGTGTATATTTAATATTCAGCTCAAGGCTGATCTGAGCCTCGTATCTTGTCAAACTTGACTTCAGTTTGCCTAAGAGGGTGTGAGTGAGCTTAGAGTTCAATTAAGATTCCTCCAACCTGTCAGATGCAACTTCTCCTGCCTGAGATATTGGCATAAGGGCTGATTAAAATGAACTCACGCATGAAATAGACATGTCTTCATCTTTCAGTGGCAGGCAAGATCATGTGGAAAGTGAGATGAGGAGACTGGTCTACTGACAAGGTTACATACTGGCAATTAAATCCTTTAATTTGTCAATACATTGCAGCAGAGACTATCCTGCATCATCAGTGTGTCATCTGTTGGTGTTATTTCGGCACTCAAAGCTTGATATAGCCAAACGTAAGTGTTTACTCATCTCAACATCTCAGCAGCTGCATTTTTTCTATCTCTGGGGAGAAGCTTTTATGAGTTTTAATACCTTTTTGAACAACAACAGTGTTAGAGAATGAAGACGTCTTATAAAATACTGCGATGCAGAGACAATTTAATAAGAACAAATGTGAAGTTACGCAGCTGAGAGGTACTTTCTCAGTGCCTGTATTGCACTGGGTAGGCTACAGTAGACCCAGCTGCTATCTTTCGGCAGAGGTTAATTTTGTTGCTGCACATCAATTTCTGTTTTCGATTTTAAAAGACAAGTCATGGCTAAAGTCAAGTGTACTCACACACACACACACACACACACACACACACACACAGTCACGGAACAAGTGGAGAGAAAGTGCAATTATTTTTTACACCTTTCATGAAGTAGAGACCTCAGTGAAAGTTGGCCAGAGGCTGGTGAACTCCTGGTGGACTGGGACTGTCTGTATGACTGATGTTCTGTGGTTGGAGGAGAACAAATGAATTTTCTATATTTGTAGCTGATCACAAAGCAGCATTCAGTCCCCTTAGACGCAGCAGTCCACTTCAGCTCAGTGGATCTGTGCAGAAGAACAATGTGTTGACGGAGAGAGTGTATTAATTAGTGGTAACTGTGCTGCCTTATTTTTTGGACAATACACCACATTATCTGTGCCTACGGAGCATTTAGAGCCCTACAGTGATGGACCATGCAGTAGTGTAGCCGCTATCAATAACTGATGTTGGGTCAGACAGAGATTTTTACTAAATACGGGTTTGCTCGGTAACTACTTTCTTGAATCTCCTTCTTGTGTCTTAAGTTGGAGAGACTAAAATTTGATGGAGCCAATGCCAGGAAAGGAAGTGAGGCGAAATTTAGGGAATTGGAATGTAACCTGCTGTGCCCCAATTCAATACTTCTAAGCAGGTTTTGAATAAGTAATGTGTTTATACTGGAAAGGCGACAAATAAAGTATACACAGAAAATAGATAAGCTGAACCAAAAATATCTATTTAATCTTTGAAGAATAATTTTTGCTGTTTGTAAAGTTTAAGTTGACAGTGGTATTTTGACCACACAGTTACTATAACAAATATGGTACACACTCTAAGCACTTATTCTGTTGTTTGGAATTGGGACATCAATATGCAGGCCTGGTTCACCACACCTGTCCACTAGGTGTCCTCAGTGATTTTCTTGACTCTGTAAATCACCTGACTGCCCTTGTGATCCTCCTGCCTGCACAGCTGCTGCTCATTAGTTTTTGTGTATTATAACTGTATAAATGTATTAGTTTAGCCATCCCTTTTTTGTTTTTGATAATTATAGCTGCATCAGAGTTCAAGCTTAATCTGTCCCCTTTCCTGTGTATTTATTCACTTTGTCAGTGCTCCTTCCTGCTGGGGGAACATCACCAATGACCATGAAACAACCTTTTAGCCTGCATAATTTGAGTGCTTTTAGGTCAAAGCACTCCATATCGTTGTGATTCATCCATTGTATGTATGAAGGTTGCTGGACTTAATTTTAGATTTTGAAACTGTGCCTATACTTTATCTCAAAAAGTGCATCAGCATGAATAGTCAAGTTTAAAGCTGTGTGTGTTAATCTCTCCTCTCCTCTGTTTTTTCCTAACCAAGGTAATCATTTCTCCCTGATAGGTGCCAACACATCGGCCTGTCGCTGCCTCTTTCCGGTCTCCTCCACCGCTGGCACCTCCTTGCCTGTGACACACTATCATTTTCCCCTCCAGCGGTTTTCAATTTAGATTGCTAAACCCAGCATGTTCTTTATAGACAGCAGGGAAGTAAATCTTAAAAGCTGCTGTGAAAGCACAGTGACAATGTTTCCTGTAAAGCTTTTCGGTTTGACCCAGGGTCATGAGCCAGGCTGATCTGATATAAGTTGACACCCCATTAGTCTTGCATAACCTCACTAACACCACACAATGTGATTTGGCGCTCTCTTGTTAGATTTGTCTTCTGCTATAAAATACTTTTGTTTTTTTTTAATGTGCACTGTTACCATCAAACAGCGCAATGTTTTGGTAGCTTTTCTTAGGCACAGGATCATACACGTATCTGAATACGATCAAGCCACTGAAAACAGGACAATCAGGTTTCTAACACTGACACACTTTATACAGATTCTGGCAGGATTTTGTAGAGGAAGTCCAGATCAGGTGGAGGCTCAGCTTATCACGGAAACTCTTTTATCCACCAGTCACTATACATACAAAAAGATAAATAAATATACAGAAAGCAAATTGAATGCACCTTTTTAGTCCGTTTTTTTTTTTTGGGCAACATTTGTTTTATTTCATTCTTACAACGAGTGGTCAGCAACTGGCATGCACACCAACCCTAAAACCATTCAAAGTTAGGAAGTAGATTAGACTGACATTCCCAATTGCTCTTGTCATAATTACTTAATTACTAAAGGGCGCTGTCACTTGTACATTAATGTATGTTGTTTTGGGGCACTTGTTGAAATGACTGATGCTCTCATTCTTGCAGTATCACTGTCTGTCTGAACATGGACTAAGGCTATTTTTTTCTCCAAAAAGTATAACATACCGGCATCCACAGGCCTTTTTAGTGATGCCACACATACAATCTATAGGACACAAATCTGTCTCCTTCAAATGAAAGAGAAGCCCGGTGAAATTCCCTCCTTGTTTGTCAGTGGTGTGGTGGGCGTGTATGAAGTGATGACCAGGGAAGATTTTTTCCCCTCTGTTGCCATAAAAAAGCTCTACTGGAAAGAGGGCAAAATGAAACCCCAGAACAATTACCCATTCTTCCACTATGGGATATCTATTACCTGATAAGGTCAGCACCCATTCGTCTCCTTAAACACCCCGTCAGCTGTTGGCGAGCAGGGAGGTTGTGCTGTGATGATCAGACACAGGAAGGAACTGGACAGAGTGTGATCACCGGGGTGTCTTAATGAACAGTGGGACTGTTTTCATCAGCACATGCCAGGAGAAATCCTCCATCACCACGACAGACCAGACTCACCTGGGGCTTGATTGTGAAACGGTTTCTGCTAGCAAGCGCACTGAGCAGATTCTTCATGTTTTGTTGTTCGGTTTTGTTCTTGATTCATCATACCTGGAAGGAGAATTCATTATTTGAATTTAGGACAAAGATGTGAAATGTATCTCTACTGACAGATGTGTGTTACATAAGGAAAACTATTACAATACATCTGCAGATTGTGTCTGGATTACTTGTTTTCCAGCTAAACTGGACAGTGAATGTTGGATTTTAGAAAAGCCCTAGAGGTTCTGTGGAAATAAAAATTGGTGATTATAGCTTTAAAAAAAAATTGTAGAATCAGAAACTAGGCTTACTGTTATTTCTATTTTCAAGCGGTCTGTTGCTCCAGATAAGGGATTTTTTAAGATAATCTATCATTGACTCCAACATAAGGCCTTAATCTGGTAGGGAGATGCATGTAACCACCAACTTCCTTTGTGGCTTCCTTTTTGCACAAAAAAAAAGTTGTTCATATGTTTTACAGAATACTACAAATGGGGTTTTATACTATATGTTTCTGAATTCTACAACTCTCACTAAAGTAAGAACTCATTAAAAGTTAACAATGTTGAATTTCCTTTACCAACTCAGCTTCTTATGCATGGTCTGTTACCACTGTTGCTCCAGGTGTCAGAAGAGATTTTCATGCAATAGATTGCAAAGTCACCAATCAACATCAGCAGCCACCATTGATCTGTCTGATAATGAGTCCAGATAGCCACTTTCCATGGGGTCCCAAGGCATAACACATCAATACACGCTGCATTTAAAAACTTTTTGTTGTACTAACTTTTATTACGGAAATCCTTCATGGTAGTCAACTCTAATGTTGATAACAATATACACAATTTAAAGGCCTTATCAGTACCTTAATAATAGTGAACCATCTACTGCTGAATATATATTATGTTCTTGCTCACAAAACATGATAATAGAGGTTAATAAATGTTAAACATTTAAATGAAAAGTGTTTTCATATTTGTCCATTTCTTACAAAGCTTTGCTGATATTGCAGAGATGGTCAGCAATAGCTAAAAAGTCCTTATTATTGTAAGCTATAATAATAATGAAAAGGACTAGTAATACTTTGAAAGGTACATGCTGAGATATAATAAACCTGTCCATGATAAAATAAACAATCACAGCTGTATGCCTCCATCAAAATCCCTACTTAATCACAGATGAACAAGTTCAAAGACTCAAACTGAGTAACATTACAATTACTTTTCAAACAAAACAGGAAAGAAAATGAATTACAGTTAATATTAGTTTCACAACAGAAAGAATTTGTAGTTAGCTGTTGGGGTTCATGATACTATGCAGCATCATTAGTAAAAAGATAAGGTGCGAGTGTGCAAGCTACAGCCAAATACAGCGTCAGCACTATAAAAGGCATTTGGCTTTTGTCCACTACAGTGGTGGCAGCAGTGAGGCAGCTTTACCCCTCCCAAACATCTTTGCCTGCGTGTGATCCAATTAAATGAATTTGTCTTGTTAGTAGGTCATTGAGCACACAGAGCTGTTGCAATGCAGTCTGCTGAGGCATTACACTGTATAGGGTATCTGTAAATGGTGCAGTGAGTAAAGGGTAAGTTTTACTTTACTGCAGAGAACTTTCTGGTAGTACTAAACTCAAATGCCACCTGACTTGGATTCAAGTTATTATACTTAATTTCCCACTGTTTATCAAATAGGACTAATGTCTACAGCAACACACTAGCCTATGTGAGGCTATACTAAGGCACAGCTGTCCTTTGAACTAACATGCTCCCAATGATAATTAATGATAGTTAGCATGTATATTGTTGTTTTAACAGTATAAAACATAGTTTTGTACAAACTAATGGTGGTGCTAGATAAGAATTGAAAGATCTCAAGTGATTAGAACTGATCCTGAGGGGAGCATAAATGTCTGCAACAAATTTCAATGCAGTCCTTCCAATAGTTGTCAAGACATTTCAATCAATTAACTACAAATGTCAACCTCATGTGGAGCTGGTAAAAAGTCAAAAAATCCATGACTATCCATCCAATAACTGTAGCTGCAGTCTGGGCCAAAGTGGTGGACCGAAACACTGACATTGCAATCCCTAGAGCGATGCTGCTAGTGTGGCTAAAAAGGAGCAAGGACCTTAATTGGGATTTTTTGTCTCTTACCTTTCTTTGGGTTTCCTCGATAAAAACCATCACAGTGAGATTGCTTTATTTAGTGACGTTACCATAAAATATATCTGGGCATTGAAGATTTTCCATCTGTGTGTGAAGTTTCTCAGTCCTGATTGCAGTTAATATGACGTGTTCTACCCAGCTGCTAGATATGACATCTGGCCAACCTCATTGACATCTGTACCACCACCCAACTGCCACATCACAAGCGCCTATCCCCAGCAACCCTTCACTCCGTACAATCAATCATTAGCACCCTGTCATTATTAAACATTTTGCAGTGTGCGGAAGTTGAAAGGGCATGGAAGGCGTGGAGACACAGGTGAGTGGAGGTCTTATCTACACCCTCCAGCTGTGCCCCAGTTACCCATCACTGCCTCTGGTAACAGGAATTTAGTTCACAGAGTTTAAAATTAGCCCGGGCATCTATCATTTCCCACCGGCTGAATAGATTGGTGTCGGAGCCCTGGCATAATCTGTCTCCTCGCGTCTGTCTGTCCCGCCTCAAAGCACCATCACTCAAACACACTGACTTGTCACCGACGACAGAGCCAGTGCCCGCGGAGCAGAGCAATATTGCTGTGGGACACATAAGCAAACACTTGTTTAACACAAACTGTAGTAAGCATCAACAACAGCAAAAAAGTATCACTCTGCATGCAACACAACTGAATGCAGAAAAGAAATGCTAAAATATATGTTAATATTTTACACAATTCAAAATGCAAATGTGAAAATAGAGTTCCGCTGAACAATGTGAAGGTCAGATCAGTCTACAAAAAAGTCCTTAAAATTCTCTTTCCACTGAGGCCAAAGCTACAAGAGCACAGCTGGCATCACTATAAATCTTGCCCTGTTTAAAAGCTGGAGTGTCTGAACACTGGACAAGAGCTAACACATCAGCTGGAGGGCACCGACCGGCAGCGCTAACACAAGGCAGCCAATCACTCAGCTGCTGTCGACAATGTGGGTTAATATACTATGACATTACACACACACACACCTCATTTTGCAGTACCAATAGACAATGGAATAACACACCTGAGGTCCAAGCTTTGTAAATGCAGCCCAAAAGCAATTTCCTTTGAAATCACATCTTTGTCAAAGTGGCTTTTGTTATATGAGAGCTTTACTAAATTTGCATTTTTGAAATTACTGTATCAGCTTGGTGACTATGAAATGGTTTAATTTCTTCTAGGTTCTTTTTGTTATTTTACCTACCTCGGAAATTTTGTAATTTATTTATTTCCAGATGCAGAATAGGAGACCCTGTCCCCTTTTCACTGGCTGTGCACTACCACAGATTCAGATCGTTTTCTATGTAACTCTGATGGGACTAATAGACCTTTAGTAACATTTACAGCAAGCATTACACAGTGTAAAGCCAGAAAGATCATTCCTTCCATAATTTAGCACTGGTGAAATGTAGTGACTGTAAGTGACCTTGATTGCCACAAATAAGCAAATTCAGATTTACATCCAGATCATAATTTGCATGGTGAAAGTCTGCACAATATGCAAACTCATGATGGAGGACTGGTTCACAGTAACCCTAATACTGCAGATATTCTGTTTTGTACACGAACACATGGAGACACACAGCCACCCCAACATAAACAATGACGAATACAAAACTGTGTTTGGAGCTATTTTTTTGTTTTTAAAATCATACAGGATGTAGGACACAAAAAGCATGAACGAACATACATAAACACACATGCTACGAATTTCTCACATGTAAACTTGGACAGCGCCAGAGGATGAAATCATGTCTGTGAGGCCCTGCACACCTACACAGGTGTTTTTGCTTATTGTGGTTGATTAGAGCTCTGCTCAGGTTGAAGTTGGGTAAAGCTGTGCTGGGAATTATCTTATTGTACCAAACAATTACACCGATGTAACACCAGAAAAGTGGGATTTTGGAGCAATTAGCAACTTAAAAGTCATTTTTGGTGGGTTGGTCCAAAAACAGCACTAAAAGTGAGTCAATATTGGACTTAAATTTACCAGGTGGACAAAATATGACACCAAATTAATGATTGTTGCCCTCTGTCTGCTCTGGATGCTAATAAGCAACTGTTTGCCAACAAGCTAACGTTTTCATAAATTGTTTCTGTTGGCCCCTGGTGGCCAAAAAATGACTTATTGCAGGCTCAAGACCACAGTAGTTGTATTTACATTGCATTGTTGAATAAATGCAATCTACCTATGTTTGAATTATAAAGCTATATTCTTGCACATGCTAAATTGATGTTTACAGGTAGCCTAATGGGGCATTCGTTTTGTCTTGTAATCGCGACTTGCAGCTCGAGAGTGACGTCACATCCGTGTTGGAAAATGAATAACCGCAGGTTTTTGCGTTCTGTTTGGCACACAACACGATGAGTCGGAGAAAAGATGGACACCTCCAGGAAAGTCGCTATAGTATAGTGATTATCTGGTTTACGGTGCACCCACCATGGATTTCACATGTTCATTATATACTACACAATCATATTCACAGTTTGTTATCTGAATATTCCGTTTTGATTAACGTTAACGTTAGGCTACTGCTCTGCTTTCTGCTCAAGACTCGGCATTGTTGTCATAGCAACATGGATCATCTCTAGCCAATTTCAGCTGCACAAGCTACAAAATAACTAATTAGGTGGTATTTAACACATAATAAGACTGTAACGACATGCCTATAGGTAACAGTATACAGTGCTGTGTGTACGACTTCTTCACAACAAAGACAAAAGTGCTTAAAATAGTAGAAAACCACAATGTTTACTTAGTGTGATGCTCGGAGTAGCCATCTTGGTAACTGAACTCGGGGTCCTCTGAGTTCAGACGACTTGACGAGTCGTATATATACGACCTCGGGGGTGTTCTGTTTGCAACTTCCGGTTCGTAACTCAGGAAACCGACTCGCAGATCAAGTTCGGTGCACAAAAAGAACGCCCCATTATACAGTGATGGTGTATCATGTTTACAGTGATAGCTGCAGAGGTGTCTGATGGAAAGCACAACAGCAAATATTAGTTTTCATTTGTCAAAAGTTTGCTCATGGTGGAGTGCTTTTTATCACAAACAAACATGTCATGTTTACTCATTTGAAAAAAAACATGTAAACACAGAATAAACACACTTTGTTTTAGTGCAGGGAGGGAAAAAAATGGACATAGTCAAACATTGAGTTATCATCATGGATACCCATAGACTCTCCTTATAATGGTAGAGTCTTTGTTGTGTAAAGATCAGTAACTGCGATCAGAACTTTCCTGGAAGTTATTACACACTCACACTCTCTCTCTCTCACACACACACACACACACACACACACACCTCACACACACACACACACACACACACACACACACACACACACACACACACACACACACACACACCTCATAACCTGACAAAGACACTAAGTGATTTGACCCTTACCCACTCCACATGCAGCACACTGCTCATCAGTGTTCCCAATCGTGGCTGCTGATATTCACCAGTATCGATTGAGGTGTCAGGGTTTGTATAAGGTGTAATGTTTATTGATCGTGGTGCTGGGCTTGGGTTAAGGGTAAGGTCAGTCTTTTCAATCGCTCCTGAGGATTTCTTCCAGTCCTGTGGAAGAGCCCTCCTCAATCAATAGCTCATTATTGTGCTTCTTCACGCAGCAGTAAGGACAAAGAAAACAAAGGTCATTTTCTACGGAAGGATCAGCCTCCTAAGGAACTTCTCTCCACTATGCAGTGATTGAGATGCTTGTGCTCAGTTCTCAAAACCTGATTTGAAGAAAATAGAAGATGACAAATTATCTGCAAAGTGTCAGAATAAATTTGACTATGTTTAACATAATTAACATGTAAAGAATTTGCGTAAGCTATTATGTATTTCAAATTAGGAAAATCAATCAATATTACACTTTACCTAAACACATATCTCATGTCTTCTTTTAAAACACGTAGCATTTGTGTTTCCATCTTAATATTTATATTTGTTTTATGGATGTTATGCTGCAACCATTGGACAGGTCTATGTGTTATGTATACAGTAAGACACGCATTCTATAAACTAATGTATAATCACTGGAAAATAAGAATCGTTCTGTTTTTGTTACTCTAAAATATGCTGTTTACCTACAGATGCTGCAGGCTGCCTTTGGTGGTGACCACCATGTTTGTACAATATCCCAGATCAGACACACCAAAAGCTGCCTCTAGGGCCATTTGCATTTTTGTGTGTTTGGCGGCTACCATAGTTTCTCCCTTACACTTGAAAAGTGTGGGTGAAGCGAGTGAGTTGCAATCTGCAACTGCACCACTAGATGCCACTAAATCCTGCACACTGCTCCTTTAATTTAAGTTACCAATCAAGTGCAATCATTGTGACTGAGAAACAGCAGGTATCCTCTCTGCTTAGAAAAACATACTAATCCCCAAACAGTTAAATTAACTATTTGTTTGTGCTGCTTAGAATAAAGAAAGACAATTTTAGTGTAAAAACTGTGATACTAAGAAATATGATAATAAGCATAGGACCAGATGACTTGCAATAAAACATTTACATCTGCCAGAGTTGGCACAATAAGAAAATCAATCATTATGTATTATAAGTATGCAATTAAAATGACCAAACCAGTAATTACAGTGTTAAACAAATGGCATTATGATTTAAAACAATTACAAATGATATTCCATCTAGACTTGTTGCTGTTTTGTTTTCATTTTTGTAGTTAAGCCCAAAAATTGCGTTCTTATCCCCCACAATGTATGTCTATTTGTTCTTTAGTCTTTGTAGTTTATTTGTTGTGTGCTAGACACAAACATTGTTTATGAGGGGTTATATAATTTAATATGTGTTTTTTCTCTGCCTGTGGTATTGTTGGTACTTTGCACAGACCATTTCCTTTCTTTCGCACTATGTCTTTCCGATTATCCTCTAAATCACAGAGTGCAGGTTTATGTCCAGCTACAATATGTTGGAGGTTGGCTTTTAAGGGTCCAAGCATCAACTGTGTATTCAGTTACTTGACTGCCTGTCTTTCTTGTTCCTTTTTGGTGCATTTTCTTTTGAGAAGAATCAAGATGCAAGCAGGAAGTCACCAAAGACGGCGTTTATCAACTTGAATATTCAAGTTTTAGGTGCATGGCCTATGTGCTAATACTCTCCTTTAGGGCTGTTACTCTGTTCTAAAGAGGAACATTACCTGTTTTCTGAGATATATTGTCTGCTGACACGAAGAAATGGTTAAGACCAATGATCCTCTTCAAGGACAAGCTGCCTGTAGATGATACTATTAGCTTCTCTGGTGTATGTAATGGCCAGTTCTTTTCCATTCTGCACCATTTGTGCTGTCACCATGCTCAATTACAGATACATGATGATGATGTTAATGACAGCCTCTTATTCAGTATCAAGGGCGTCTTAATTGTCCAGATCATCACAAGCATCATCAGTTAATGACAGTTATACTGGTGCACAGGCCTTGTATAGGTAATAATAGACTGTTGATTCGTCTGTGAGGATTAATGCAGACTTTGTAACAACAGGAAGCCATGGAGAAAAGATGCATCACCTGTTATTTTCTAATGATGATATAACTGGTTTTGTAGAAACATGAATGGTTACAACTTCTGTGTTTGGCACGTGCCTTGTATCAATATTATGAGTCAACTTTAATTCCACTGGGACCAAATTCAACAATTAAATATATGATCTCTGCCAGCACTCTCAGCCTTAGGTGAAGATGATGAAAGGCTTCTTCTTGTTAACCTGCCAATACAGATTTTGAGTGCATGAGGCACGTTTAAAAATACGCCACTGTGTGTGCGGTTTTAGGTGCAAGTGATACAAGTCCAAGCACAAAAGCATGCATGTCACAAGTCTGCAAAGTCAATCTGCAACTCTAGTAGAATATTTGTCAGTATGTTTCTTTTTCTATCATGCAAAGGCAACTCCAGTGGAGCCCATATGGATAATGAATGAAAGAGTTTAAAGGGAGGCAAGTTGTATTGCAAACATTGAGGTCATTATTTTTGTCTTATGATAAAAAACACAACAGTAGATAAGAAAATGATGCTGTAAAACTGCTATAATGACCTTTCACCTATAACTGCATGCTCACTGGCTTTGTACAGTGCAAACAGATTAGAAATGTCCTTGATGCATTTCATTTTCTCTTCGGCAGTCCTGAGAGTTTAAAAAGAGCTGCCTTTCAAGATTTGAGCTTGTGAGGATAGAGCAGCTTGGGTTATGTTTTAACAGAGAATCCCTCATACAGGTAGAACCTCTTCTGGTTTACAATAATGTACCATTAACATAAACTAGTCTCTCTACAGGTTACAGAGCATTTGCTTTGTTGAGTGTACTAAACTGAGTGTCTCCATGGCAGCAAATGCTTAAACTGCAAAAGGTATTGTTTATTGAATTAATTAGTGACATGCCAGAGATTTCTTTCCAGTTTTTAAATGGTTTCACTGATTAGTAACATAATGAGTACGGCTTTGTGTATTTTAAGCCTTTATGAATGATGATTTTGATATTTCCTAGAAATGACAATGTAGCCGTCATACTATAAATGCATATCTGGCAGACTGCAAAACCAAGAAGGAAGTGAGTAGTGGAAAAGTAGCACAGCACTGCCCCCATGTGAAATCTGTGTGTGTCTAGGTAAAACCCTCCTAAACTTAAAGTAGCCAGGCTGTGTTCTTTATTTATCACAACAATAATGAGAGTGAGAGGCAAAGTAATTAAAGTTCTCAGATTTATTTTATTCAGATGTTTTTGATGTAACTTGCTGCAATATTCATCAGTAATGTTGCCGAGAAGGCTTTTTGACAAAATAAATCTGGTTTCAACATAGTTTTATCTTGAAGGCAAGGAAAGGCAAAACTAAGCATGGAAACATTTGGCAGAACAGTAAAAAGAATAAGCCATTAGCCAATCAGGTCAAACCTAAACAACAAGTTTACATTTTTTGCATTTCTCCAGTGATCAGATTTGGTCAGTGACTTGCTCCCCTTACTAATATCAGCACTCAAATGTAGGAAGAGACATCAAATGAAAACATCCGCCCATCCCCACTGCATTACAGTACAAAAGGTATAAATTGACAATATAGAGTACAAATTTTCAAATGCTTCCTTGTTTAGTTTTAACACTCTTTAACACTATTTTTTTCCTTTTTTCTTATTTCTTGGATGTCAGTGCAGAAAAAAAAAAAAATTGCATTGCAAACTGAACTTGCCCTTTGGTGTTTGAGGTCATGTTTACCTTCAGAAACTCTCAGACTTTAGGAATCTAAATGGGTACAGATTTAAATCAAATTCAAGAATTTCTGGAGGGGAAGAGGGACGGCTCTCCTTTTTAATAGACTCTCCTGTTGGAACTGACTGTTGAGACTGTGGACTTGGTGATTGTGGCACCACCATAACCACCACCACCATAGCTGCTGCTTCCACTGTAGCTGCCGCTGCCTCCACCATAGCTGCCGCTGCCTCCACCATAGCCGAATCCACCACTGGACTGGAGTGATCCTGGAGCATAAAAGGACAGGTGTTATCATTTATCCATGCATGTCTCAGTGTGGTCTGCTGGTCAGGTATCATTTATAATGACGATGTATAAAAGCTGAAACTTACCTCCAGAAGTCTGCACATGGATTGTTGCATTGGAGCCTCCGCTGGCCAGTCTAATGGGGAAATAATGAAGAGTTAGCGCTTAATTTAGAGTTAAGCTAATGCTGCAGCCATGAAAACAACATTAAGTATTCAAGTTTATCCCACCTGCTCTCCTCTCCTTCCAGCAGTTTCCTGTAGGTGGCGATTTCGATGTCCAGGGCCAGCTTGACATTCATCAGCTCCTGATATTCGCGCACCTGGCGGGCCATGTCCTGCTTGGCTCTCTGCAGAGCATCCTCCAGGTCCTTGATGCGGAGCCTGGCATCCTTCACTGCCATCTCACCACGCTCCTCAGCTTCTGCGATCTGAGCCTCAAGACTGGCCCTCTGTTGAAAATGATGTCAGGCATTAATGTTTAATAATTGCAAATCCTCCTCAGAGAAGTCATCCATGAGAAGCTGTTGAAATATACCTGTCCCTTGACAGACTCAATCTCATTCTGAAGACGGGCGATCATGCGGTTCAGCTCAGATATCTCAGCCTTGGTTGAACGCAGGTCATCACCATACTGTCCAGCAGAGCTCTGCATCTCCTCATACTATTATAAGAAATAGAAAAGGGTATCAAGAACATGATCGAGACGGTTGTGGGAGGTGTTACAAATGCTGGGATAAACCTCAGCTTTGCTTTTTACTCACCTTCTGTTTGTACCAGGTCTCTGCTTCAGCCTTGCTGCGGTTGGCAATGTCCTCATACTGAGCACGCACTTCAGCTACAATAGAATCCATGTCCAGGTTACGGCTGTTGTCCATCTCCACAATGACAGAGGTGTCCTTGATCTGGCCCTGCAGCTCACGAAGCTCCTACAAATCCAATGATTGTTTCACATCAGTTAACTGTTTGTCTTTTTAGCTGATTTAACAAACTTGGTTATTATAGTATTGTGAAGTAAGTGTAATTAAACATTATAGATACATACAGCCTCATAGACGGCCCTGAGGAAGTTGATCTCATCCTGAAGTGCATCAGCCTTGGCTTCCAGTTCCACCTTGTTCATGTAGGCGGCATCAACATCCTAGAGAGAAAATTATATACAAACAGGAAGTGTTATAAGTGGCCACATTGTATTAAACCCAATAATTAAAAAATAATAATTATGATGTATTTGCACCTTCTTCAAGAGCACAAACTCGTTCTCTGCAGCTGCACGTTTGTTGATTTCATCTTCATACCTGTTGAAACACAAGGCAACGCTTTAGTGCATCTGCTCCCTTAATCAGGTATATGTAATAACTAAGGACCATCTCATATAACAACTCACTTCCTCTTGAAGTCCTCAACCAAGCCCTGCATGTTCCTCAGCTCTCCCTCCAGCTTGACCTTCTCATTGCCCAGCCCATCGAGCTGTCTGCGCAGGTTGGCAATGTAGGCCTCAAACATGCTGTCGATGTTGGAGCGGGTGGTGGTCTGGTCCTGCAGGAGGCTCCATTTGGTCTCCAGCATCTTGTTCTGCTGCTCCAGGAAACGGACCTGTAGAGACACAAAATCAGGGAAGATTGTCAAGTGTTGTTTCAAAAAGCATATATTTAGTATAGTGTATAATAGTGTATAAATGTGGTTTGGCTTGTGCTTAAGTTGTCGTTGGCCATTTGATTATCCTTTTGGATTGCTTTTGAGTTCAATAAAGATTTAAAACATTCTCAACATTTTTAAAGGGAAGGAAAAGTGCAAACAGGACTTTAAGGGTGTGTCATTGTGGTATCAGGTTTTAAAATACCTCACCTTTACCTGAATGGCTGATTAGATAGCTACATATCTGAATGGCCACACCCTAGTTACAACAATAGTAGCTCATGGAAGTGTATCTTTGCATGCTAGCAATTTTATTACTGAAAGGTGCAAAAAGGAACTGTTGAGCCTTTTAATGCTCATAGAAAACAAGTCTTAAATTCTTCCTCCTTAGAATAAATACAGTATGCTCTATTCAGAAGTTTAATCAACATGTGTATGCAGCTTTAAGTGTGTCACCTATTATCTCTCTCTTCTTTGGCTATGACTCATCCTGCTGGTCTGTTGAACTATGAAGGCCGCACAGTGCCGCCATAAAAAAAACTAGGTGTGGCAGATAAAGCGCAGAAGACAAAGCAGTGAAGTAAAGTAGGATGAGGGCTTTGTTTTGTGAGTTTTTGTACCAGTGTGTACATTAATTAAAAAAAATACCATATAGCTTGCATGCATGTATCAATACAGAGTAATTGTAGCATTAAAAACAAGTGAAAGTTGCTTTAAGGCTTGTGCTTAGAATTCTTGTTGCCCATAACAACCAGGTGATAGGTGCAATGTGCAAATGACAGACTTTGGACTCTGTGGGCATAGTGCAGGTAGATCCCTATTTTCTCTGCCAGTCTCCCAAGTAGGGGATAGGCAAGTCACTGCAATATAATCCCCACCTATGTTTAGATAGTGGGCAGAGAAGCTGCCACAGGCTCAGACGTGGCTATGGGCCAACTATTAGCTAAGGTAGATTTTGGATGGAGATCCCAGTGTAAGATGGGGTCATGATCAGGTGCAGACTTTTTGCAGATTTTAATAAGATTTCTTTTTCCCAGAGGCTGTAACTTATTGATGGATACAACATTGCAGAGATAAGATTCACAGCTCTCTTGCTTTGTCAGCTGTCTCAGTAAGAATAACGTATTCACGTCTAGTGAGGAGTGGTTGGCAATTTTATTAAACACCTAAAACTAGAATGCTGTTCTATACTATATATTAAAGCTTTAACTTTCTAGTCATCTCTTTTTAATTACAGATAGAAGGCAAAGGAAGAGAATTCACTGTTGCCAGCTGCTTGAATTAAATTTTGCCCATGGAGTGCTGTCAATGCTAAGATAATGAGGCCTACGGCAAATTGTACATAGAGAAGTCACACAGAGCTCACAGGAACCAACCTTGTCGATGAAAGAGGCGAAGCGGTTGTTGAGGGTCTTGATCTGCTCCTTCTCCTGGGTGCGGACAGCCTGGATAGTGGGGTCAATATCCAGGTTCAGAGGGGCCAGCAGGCTCTGGTTGACTTGGACAGCTGTGATCGGTGGTGCGATGTAACTTTGGTTGGAAGAAAAGCCACCAGAACTACCACCCATTGACATACCATAACCAAAACCAGCACCACCACCAGTACCAGCACTAGAGCCAAGACCCCCATAGCTGGTTCTTTTCACGGAGTAGCTAGTAGTTGGTCCAACGGACCTCCTGCTGCTGAGACTGTAGCTGGAAACTGATTGTGCCTTCCTCATTTTTGCAGTTGTAAAGGTTGTCAACTCTGAGCAGAGGAGAACTGGAGATGTGTAGTCTTCAAAAGGAGAGCCAAGTCCCTCTGAGTGTCTGACTGTGGACTCTGCCTGCTTTTATGCCTGTGCTGAGCAAGGGGGCGGATCCTCCTCAGCCACTTCAACCTGTACTCTCACTTTTGGTGTCCAGCCTCCCCCTCCACCTCAGCCTCTGGCTCTCAATGACAGGAGTGGCCGATCCTGTAAAACAGGTAGGGAGGGATTGTCAGAAGATAAGCCGTGACACACCCTGCGCTGGGACAGGATGAAGGGGGAAGAGAGTGAGAGATAAAGAACTGTAGTGAAAATGTGATTATGTAAGGGAAAATAGGCCTCTTTCAGCATGTAACCCCGATAGCCTGCGTTCTTAGTGGTGACAGGGCAGGGAAATTAATATCAGACCTGTTTCTAAAGTCTAAATCAGTAGGTTCAGTATGGTAAAAATGTATTGGAAGCCCCTTTCAGACATATATATATATGTATATTATATATATATATATATACACACAACCTAAGCCAGCATTAATAGTGCGTAATAGTGCAGCCAAATATTTTCACAGTATGCTTGAACATAAAGAACATATTGTACGTTGTATAAACTTCCTAAGTTGTTAGTTTAAGTCAGTAAGAACAGCCAGACTGCAGTGCATTAATATTAACATTTTACCATTCTGGTAGTACAAAGGTATTCAATTGGCAGCAAAATGTAAAGAAATTAGCTACAATTTGATATATTTTCAAGATCAACTGTCTTCTCACTTGCACCACACTCCTTTCTGCATCTGCTCTTGATATCGTTTCCATCTGCATAGGGTTGAACTTGCTACAGGGATGGGCTTAACATACTTCTTCCAACAGATTAAGACAAATGTAAACAAAAATAAGTGTACAACAGGCAGATGAGTTGATTTATTCTCCTTTGTTTTTTCAACAACAGAAAAATTATACTGAGCATGAAATAATAATATAATGCATTATGAGTGCTCCAAAGTTTATTTTGATACATTTTACTTTATTTCATACATCCATTGTGGTAAAATATACAATTAGAATGACTTAAAAATATTAAAAATAGAGAATCACATAAAATACACAAGCTTGTACAATACATACACATAAACACATAAAAGGCTGACATATCATTCTCAAGATGCACAAAAATAAACTAATGAAAAGTATAATGTGTATAACTTTTCACAGTGTGCACAGACATTTATTCACAAGAATCCTCATCAAAAACCGACTTGTGGATACATCTATTCCACTGGCCACATTTTAACCAGCTACAACATTAAAAAGCTGCATAATAATATTTTTTAAATTCTTACAATAACCCACTTTAAGAGGCCATTCTGTGTAACTAATTATTTTTGATACCTATATACATGTAGCTGCTAACAGTGCTTATGTAGTTTGACTTTTTCATTTTGAATGGATGGTGTTATTGCTACTCTTATTTTAGTAATTATATTTTAATATTTTTTATAAATTAAAATATTTTATTAAATGCTATATTTAACCTCACTGCCTTAATCTCCAATTAACTTGAGTTGAACTTTGGAAATAAGTAATTTTCTCTCCTTACTTTACTCTTTTCAGCATTAAATCTTATATAAAAATCTGCAACATATTGACAAAGTATACAGTTTATTTAACAAATGTTGAAGCTCAGCACTGAAATCTAACCAAATATACATTCAATGATTATAAGACTGTATAACTTGTTTTTTTACAAGCATTTATCTGCCCAAACAAGTCATCCAGGTACAAAGTGAATGGTCACAGTAACCCACCCAGTCTAACCACTATACCCCCTCAAACCTGTATGGTCTCATAACAATGCACAAGAATCCAGAGATTCTGGGTAGATAATTAGGTAGTCCTAATCAGACAGTTTTTAGCCATTATTATGTGTAAGGATAGAAAATGTAGGACTGTTGGTGTTTATTCCTCAAAATTGTATTGCTTTTTTTAAATCATTGAGCAGCAGTCTATAGTCATATTGTACCCAGATTTAAAGTGTGTAGGATTTAGTAGCAGATCACAACTCCCTCATTTTACTGTCCCCTTCCAAGCATGATGGAGAAACTATGGTGGCCACAAAATATGTGAAAACAGCCCTATATCACAGTGCTTCCCTAGGTTGACACTTTGGAAGGGCTGTGTGTCTGAAATAAAGTACAAAGAAACAAATGCATGCATATCTGTGAGTTGTTAAGGACTATAAAATGAGATCGGCATACTCTGACTGTGTGAATCACTAAACTGTTTTATTTTTTATAGCAGTAATTGCTATAATATCACACTAAAACCACATTAACTGTGTTCATAGTAACACAAGGCAAGCAGAGACAGAGTATTCCAATTTGACACAACTTTTTGCTGATTTACATTTCACTAATGTAATGTTTTCCCCATGTAATACACTGTAATGATGTTATAATGCATTATAATCACATTATAATGAACTGATGTGATTTTGAGTGATTTGATGCATAATAAAATGATTATAATGTATGACAACTATGATAATTATAATTCATGATGATCCAGCAATTATGAAGTGTCACTGGACAAAAAGGAGCTGTATCAGGAAAGATCCAGTCATATCCAAGTTTATGGAAATGCTGGGACCGCTGTGAAAACTGATATAAAGAAGTCATGTTATCTTATGTTAGCTAATGTTGGTAAACTTTCACCCCATCATCCCATATTTGTCATTTGTAGCCGCAGCAGTCATTGTTCAGCAAACGTTACATTGTCTTGCTTTAACAGTTACATTTTCATACATAACTATTATTTAACAGTTTCTTTTTAGCATGACAAATTCATCTTCTACATCTTAATAACAAGAAAGTCTTTCATAACCATCTTGCCATCTGCAGTTCTGTTAACTTTTGTTTTCTGTGTTCTGTTAGGGTGGCCCCAAGCCAGGAACAGCACACTGCTCAACTGGATAGCTCACAGGTCAAGCCACACTACAGCCAAAATAATTAATAATAATAAATGAATGTATGTCCAAACTTGAAAGGGTGTTTAGAACAGTGCTCTTCATTGGCATCAGCATGAGGGAGCTCCACTGGATCTGTTTTGTCGTACACCAACATCACAACAAAACTACTAACCCACAATGAACCTGCACTTACACAAAGTTATGCATTATCAGCTGTAAGTGAATAAATAAGTATTTTTTCCTTATAATTATGTTTCAAACATGCATATATCGGACTACCCAGGGCCTAAACTACAAGCATAAAGTATTATTAAAGATTATTCAACCAAATGCCTGAGGCATAGTTAAGTCTCAGAGAGCAAAATAGATGTCTTTAATGCTGCCAGAAAGTTGCTAGACAAAATTAAATGCTTCAGGCTTACAGCATAATGCATTATTCTGGTGAAAACAATCTTGCACATAAATCAGTGATATGCATTGCAGATTTAGTGTTTGTTTTCTGACTTGGTACGTTTCGCCACACCCAGTTGCTCCCTACTCAAACACTAGCGCACTTGTTTCTTCTTTCTGCACCTTTCGTGTAGGTGAGGCCTACATTCTTTTTCATTCTTCCCTAACTTTTCACATGCACATGCCTTTAATTTCTACCATGGTGTGGAACTTTACCCTAAAGCTCAAATCTCTGCTGTCCAACGGCTATTTGGAGAGAATTTATGTGCTAGTTTTGCTTCTTACCGACTAACTTTGAACGGACGCACAGAACTCTGACTGAGACTGTGTGACCACACACACACATGCAGACACCTGTGTCTCTCTAACTGCTTTCTCATGCTGTGCCAGATTTTTACACCAATACTCCATGCACATATTTGAGGTCACAGGATGCCAGTAAATCACAACCACACTATAGCAATAAGCTAACATTGAACTTTCATTATTGAGAATTTTAATAAAAATCTGACACAGCATGAGAGCACTGAGCTTTCATTGAAAGAGCAAAGAAAGCACTCCAGTTTCAAAATACCTTTGTAATGTAAGCTGAAGAAAGGGTCGACACAGAGCACAATTGTTATGAGCTTTGTCTGTGCTTGTCTGAAATGTCATCGGTCATGGCTGTCATAAATCAAGAATCAAGCCTGGTCAAGTCTGGATTATCTGAAACATGCAAGACCTCATTCACCAAGTTAAAGTTTATGTTATTGTGTGAGATGATAGCCTCCTTGTTTTTGCATTGGTTTATGAGTAATCATTCAAAATGTGGGCATATGTATTCAGTATGTTGGGCAGGGTGAGGGTTCATGCAGCATGGAACAATGCTGCGTCCGTCTGTTAATGTCTCTGCATTATTTGTTATGGGAATGTGAATTGTCTTAAAGCAGTTGTCTAGCATGTAAAAATGCTTGAGTCATTTGCCTCATTATGATTTGGCTTGGAGCCAAAGGAGCATATGTGCCATGCTGGGTGAACATGAGTATTATGCACAATACAATACAAAAAGGCATACACAAATGTATCCAGGTGGTGTGAATCACATCAAAGAAAGCCAAACAATAACTTGATCATGTGACAAAGTGGAGAAAGCTGTAGATCAAAATGTAACCTTTGCTTTAGTGATACAACATATCCTTTTCCTTGTTTGTTTGTCTCAGTTTTTTCATTTAAATCTATATTTACTTGGCTGATAATTGCCATTGATCTTTTCCGTCTGTTCTTCTGGTTGATTTATTGATACTTGTGAAAAGTGAAGCAATAACATGTCTTTATGCCCCGTATGAATACTTTCTAAAGAGGACAAACTCTAAAAGTGCTTTTAAAGGGAAAGTCAGTGAAAGTTTTTTCCACCTCCATCTCTTGCATTCCCCAGTCTCACTCTGATAGGCTTGGACTTCCTCATACCCAATGTGTATACTCTGTGAAGTCATATCAGAACATAGTTTCACAAATCCTTTTCACTGAGAATTCATTAAAGATTTCAGTAGAAGTGAAAACTTGATCACTTGATAAAGTGATAGAGTTCATTGAAATAGACACCATCAGAAAACACCATCCTATGAAGGGCTTTCTTTTATTACCACAACTTATAAATAACACACAGTAGAAAGTGCTCAGTACTCAGACTTTTGTATCTCTGCAGTACATGTAAACTGGGTGTGGGCACCTTATAATGTTTGAAGTGCAGTTTGGCAGGCTATGCTTTTTTATACTAAATATATGAATGAGTGGAGGAAAATTAAATTATACAGTTTGCAGTGTGAATGAGATCCATGTTCAATCTATAAATCAATCAGGAATGTCTGCATTGTCTGCACTGTCTGTCCATCTGTATGTGTTTTATGACCGGTATGCAGTATGTCATTTTAGACAATGCCTAAAGCATTCTTTTTCTAAGGATTAAGTTGAGCCTTGAGGGGTCCTTTTTTAAAGTTAGGTCAGCTCAAACGTCGTAGCAACGCACCTAGCACCTCAATGTCATATTTATCTGACATTAGCTGATTGTGTTGTAGCAGTCTAGTATTATACCGCAGCAAAACACATTTTCATGAAGTTAACATGATGTGACGCAGGGTTTTGGCCTCCTTCCAACACATGAATATTTCCACATATCACAATACACAGACACACACATCTTTCACCATCTAGCTTTGGGAATCCTTCCACACCTGCTTAAAGTACATACTGGAAATGCTGTCATCCATTTCTTTTGACTGTACATCATCCACATCACTAAAAATCCAGTTAATTACATGTTAGAAATAAAAATACTATTCAGTAAGCCTCAAAATATCTCTCTGAACATGCTGAGTGAATAGAATTTATATCTGCACAAAATGAACCCACACAAAACAGTTGGATAGCTGCAGCCCTCATATGCTCCTTTTTATTCTTCGCATTTCCTTGAACAGTGAAACTCCTCTCCAGCCTTTTTTTGCTGAAATTGCTGTAGTTAAAAGTGAGAGCAAAGAGAATGAAGGTGTTGTTTTATGGTTGTCAATTTCTTCAAACCTGAAGGCAACTGATGGAGATTCCAGAACAAAGCAGAATTCCACTTGTCAAGAGTTGTCAAGAGGGCTTTCTCTCTCTGCCTTTGGGTGCTGTGATGAACTTCCTGTTGCTGTTTTAGCACTTTTGCCTGGATAGACATAGATGCTGAAACCTGTTGAACAGCTCCAGTCTCTGATGTCTCGTCGTAATTTACTGCTGCTTGTTTAATCGAAATGCTTAGCTAACATACTTGACATTACAACAAACAGTCTTTTGTTAGTAAAAAGTTGATAATGTAGCAGGTTGGCAACACAGGAGTGGTCAGTGATCTTTATCCACTGAAGTACAGTGCTACATATCTGTACATCATTTCAAAGTTCCTGAGACAATCCTCTTAGATTGTTGATCCAGTCACCTGCATATCTGATGTCCATTGTCTTTGGGTGGAGCGCATTCTTGTTAAAATAAGCCACAGGCTGTGAAAATCTTTGCAAACATCATGAGACCGTGACTCTCACTTATAAAGGAAAACAGTTGAGAAACAATTAAAACTTGCAAAGGACTTGACCAATTATAGTCTCACTTGTGATGTCGTGCTTGGATAAAAGGTCACTCCAGAATCTTTTATATAATCAACCAACTACCTTCATATTTTCATAATTATTGAGCTTTACAGCAACACATTTTAATTTCAGGCATATAGCTGTTGAATTATTGGGTGTATTCCCCTTGTATGAAAAAGCATTTCATAGTAAGCTACTTGTTGGTATTATAAGAAAACATTAATAATGAGAGGATGATCCCTTAATTACTAAAGGAATGTTAAGCACAGTGTGACAGGTAAGACTGGTATCTGTGGGGCTTTGCCACTGAGGAGAGCCATACACGAATCAGCCATAACATTATGACCTACTGGGCACCCTAGTGGTCATAATGTTATGCAGCCCCATACACAACAAACTCTGATGCACTGTGTGTTCTGACACCTTTCTATCAGAACCAACATTAACTTTTTTAGCAGCTTGCAGCTTGCTTAGCTGCAGTAGCTCGTGTGTTGGATCGGACCACTCAGGCCAGCCTTTGCTATATTGTGTTATGTATATGTTCTATATTATTTATTCTTCCAATGATAGCATTATATGAGGATGGAAGGCATCATTTCTCTGTGTCACTCAAACATACATTAAACACACATGCCTAGACACTTTAACACAGCAGTTACAATGGGACTAGGATCTGGGGGAGGATCAAGTTTCTTCAAGTCTACCTACAACTTCCGTGTGCATTCTTGCAATCGAGTGCTTGTTATATTATCCATGCCATGTTCATTTGCATTTTCACTATAACATTACAGGATAGGGTTACAGTATTATGTCCCCTGGTGCCGGAAAGTTCAGAAGGCCAAAAGTCCTGCCAGATCTGAATGTATAATCAAACTATTCATTGACCATATGAAGAATAATGAACAAACACAAAAGCGAAAATCTGAAGCCTTTAGACACACAAACACACCCCTCTGTGCTTGTTTTGGCGTCCACATAAAGTTGTGGGTGTGTTCATCATGAAGGAGCGTTGTTGGATTGCATTTTAATCTGGGCCTCACAGTCTCACCACCTGCAAAAGGTACACACCCTTACAACACAGTGGCCGCAAATCATGCATGGAACTATCTTGCGGAGGCCAAGTGAAGAGAATGTGGTTACCCCGCAATGAATGTGTAGACAACAATGAGCATTTCATCAAAGTTTCTATCACCAACAAGCTCAGATGCATTGCTGAGTTGCAGCATATATGGGTTTTACACAGAGTTGCTATGTCAACAGTTTGTTGGCATGCTAACAGGTTTCCAAACACATCTACTCTGTTTGCTTAAAAAGTCACCATGAGATATTACTTTACAATTCTGGACTTTAACATCTTGCTTATAGCCCACACACACTGCCTCACTATAATTGTGGGAAGAAGTCAGGCATGGGAACTCTGGCACAACCTGCAGTCTGACTGGATGACTCACTCACCATCAGATGGGGGAAGATCATGTATATTGTCTAGCCAAAGAAAAACCTAGCAACAGAATCAGATGTTTGCTTGTGTGTGAGGGAATTTGACAGCATCTGCTTTCACATGAGGTCACACACACAGTATCTATTGTTGCACAGTGTTTGTCTGGTTTGTTTTTTGTAAGAGTTGTGCTACATTAATCATGGTTTCGTCTATGATGACGAAAGGATTAAAAAACATTGGCAGTCAGTTTCACAGTGTAGCTAAAGAATACTTGCAAGCAGCTTTATTCAAATTGATTAGTCAGTTTCTAGCCAAGTTAGCTGTGGGGCACTATTGAGGGCAAGAGCAGTCTGTCGGTTACCACTTTCAAAAGAAATTAACTATTCGGTAGACTGCCAGGATTTTAGTACAGTTATTCAAGTTTTTCCAAGAGGATCAAATGACTTTGGTATTAGGTCAAAGTTATTTGCCCAACACTTTGGTTTATGCGCAAATGTTAAAACACTAATAGGCTAAACTAAGATGGTCAGCCAGCTAAATATTATCTTAATATTATCTATAATTATATTAGATTAGATATAATATTATCTGCTAAACATCAGCATGTTTGCATGCTAATATTAACATTGAGCTCACCGTGCTTAACTACAGCCTAATGAATCTCTATTGAAAGTTCAGTCAGGAAGATCTTTGCATACAGCCCTTTAGTTCATTTCTCTCTCCATCCTGTATTCACTCCTCTCACGCAGGCTCACACATCATTTCCCTGCTTTCATTATCAGGGGTTGTCGGTCGTGGTATGAGCTGGCCACATCTGTCCAATGGCACAGTGTCTCACCTGCATTGTTAGCCTATCATCTCGTTGTCTTTCTAAATATGATTCACTCTCTGTCTGCCTTCAGTTCATTCATGCTGCTGTTAAACGCAGCCCTGTGTCTCTCCATCACCGCCCAGTTTTCACAGATTCATCATCAGATTGATCAGCCTATCTGCCTCAGTCATCAGCCAACCCAACCAGTGCCTGGACTCCATAGCGGCATTTATCTTGCTGCTGCTGCTCAGGGCAGACGGTCCACATAGCTCCACGCTCACTGTAGAGTCTAAGCGCCAAAGACTTTCTGTAAGGCTTAGTCAACGCAGGGCTGTTTATGCTCCTCCTTCTATAATCACACTATTGTTTTAGAATAGCGAATATAATAAGTCTTTCTGATTTCCACTGTAAGAATTAATCCTAGAAATTGTCTATTTATTACATACCAAGTTCTTACACTGGACAGTTCATGGACTGTAGTGCTAGACACACAGAAAACTTGTCTAAACAGGTCTGCTCTGGCCGCAATAAACACATTCCTAGGGAGGACCCATTCAGTCAAAAATTCTGCACTATTGCCACTTGCACAGTGACTCATAAAGCTAACTGTAGAGGTTATGCACTTGTCTCAGCCTACACATTCATCATAGATTTCAATAGAGATGAGAATTTACTGCTATGTACTCCTAAGTCATAAAGGGTGTGGCCACTCAGTAGCTGCTTGGTCAACACAGTCACAGCCCCTATAGGATGTGAAACCTGTTTGGTGTTACAACTAGATGCCTCAATCATAAGCTCATTCAAACAGGTATTTTTTGTGGGAAAGCATATTGAACGGAAAACTAATTGAACATCCTAAAGTGGATGTACAGTGGTCTATATAGAGAAAATAATAATAATAATAATAATAATAATAATAATAATAATAATAATAATAATAATAATGAATCTGTTTCCCGTTATCATGACAGAATTAAATATGACGGATGTGTAATCACCTTATGTTGTTGTTGTTGCAGGGCCATAGCAACTGTCTTATCATTACTCATCACCTCTATGAGTCCTGTTTTTGTGGTTTTGTGTGTGTGTGTGTGTGTGTGTGTGTGTGTGTGTGTGTGTGTGTGTGTGTGTGTGTGTGTGTGTGTGTGTGTGTGTGTGTGTGTTTGTGTGTGTGTGTGTGTGTGTGTGTGTGTGTGTGTGTGGAAACATGGTTTGTATCCTCAGACATAACTGCCTATTCATATCATTCTGTTAGCAGTTGTGCAATAAAGATCTAGTTTGTCTATAAATATGGTGCAATGTTATGATTAAATAGGAAAAAAACAATAGAAAATTGCTGCCTCTAACAGCAGACTACTTGGCACATACCTGCACACTTGCGTGTTTGAACAGGTAAAAGAAAAGTGAGAACGTGTCATCAAACTACCCCACCCTTTTAGCTTTACAACTTCAGGCGTCTGAAGTTTTTTTTTTTTATTATTTCCTACTATTAAATGTGGCGTCACATTTAATAGTAGGAAATTATTAACTTGTGCTAGTAAACCACACTTGGCAGCCAACAGGATGCCAGAACTTTGCTTCTGGCAAACCTATCAGCGCTAAAGTCAGCATAGTATAACAACTGATTCACGCAATTCACAGAAAGTATGATGACACAAAGTTGGATAACTATCACAACTAAAAACAATAGCAGATTTGTTTGATTGTGATGACAATAAATTACAATACAGGGCATAGAAGAGACATATTGACTCTCTTTTTAGAGTGTAACGTGGATGAACTCAAACTACATTAAACTTGATCTAATAACCCACTGAAAACTGCCCTAAAGTGTCCCCAAAATAAGAATGTATTCTATAATGATGTCTCATATCGCCACAAGTTTTATTTTAAGATGTTTGGACTTATTAGCGTAGCTGTGGACTGGGTTTAAGTCACAATGAAAACAGTTTAGGCAAGAGAAAAAGTCCTGCAAAAATGTATAGATAAATGGTCAGAATGTACATTTTCCCCTAAGGGTGGAACCACATGAAAGGTAGTAGGTATAGGTATTAATGACAACATCCTAATTACTGATGGAGCTGCCATCAACATCCACCTTGATCATATAAAAAAAGTTATTCATGCTCTGTAGTGGGAAAGGTACTCACTGGAAAGAAAAGTATGTTCTATGTACATTTTTTAAAACATGTTAATTATACTTAGATGTCAATTTCACATCTTATGTCACATTATCTTTTAAATGTGGCACATATCAGATCCCAGTGTGAACAGGTCACAATCTTGAACTGACCCGCATGCACAAAAGAACAATAACATGTTCATGGTCATGCAACATCACACATGGCACGCTGTTGTAAGGAAATAAGCATAAGTTAATGTGCAATGGAAGCCTGCAAATTCATGAGCAGATGATAACGAGGCCCGTATGCGTGTGTGTTTGTTTTTTTCTGCTGAAAAATGTGATGCTGTAGGTATCCCTGTAGTATCATTTCTGGACACGCCAGCTGTCAAAATCAGGTGACTGACTGTAAAGAACATGGAAGACCACCAAACAATCACAGGACTTTAACCCAGGAGGCCAATGTTTGTGTCCCGTATTGCTGACTAGAGAAACCCTGTGTGTCCACAAATGATCCTAGAGGAACACCCACAGTGTCATACTTTGAAGCGGACAGCCACTGACCAAGCTGCAGTATTTCACAAGTTGGGAGTGAGAATGTGCTGGCGTGTGGATTCAGAACAAACACAGACCAGTTACAATTCGACCCCTCTAGTTTTGCTTGTACAGTACAAGTGTCATCCTATGAGGTCCTCCATTGTAGCTGTCTTCCATGTTTGTATTTACCTAGTGACTCCTACCATTGCAGAATTCTGATGAATGGATTGACATTAAAGTTACATGAATTCTGATATGGCTGTTCACACTGAAGTCTTCCAGCAAAAAAAAAAATCAGACCTATATTTGATTTGGACAACATATAAAAAGATCAGACTCCATTATGATTTATGCTGCTCACACTGTTAAGAAAAAACAAAACAGATCACACTTTCGCTTTACTTTTGCCTGCAGTGTGAATGTAACCTTTGATTCCAACTGAAGTGTTTAACCATTCAAAGGTTTATGCGGTACCAGGAGAATTTAGTTTGACACACCCATACATTCTTTACTGTGAAAGTTATGCTTGTGGGATGCCGATAAACAGCATTTGTGCACACCCACAAGCATTTCTATCAACATCTGAGATCGGTGATTAAGTTTGCAGGGTAGACCCACACCTCAAGTGTTCTGCATACAGATCATAAAATGAAACATACCCTGAGTAGTCCTGGACACACCCTTTACGGCAAGTTAAGCCTATAAAACTCCATGAGTAACTGTGAGTTACTGAATGATGATTGTACTACATTTCTCAACTTATCTTATTGACGTAACCTTTTGACATTTTGACATAGCTTTTGTTGAGAGTATCTCTGTAAATATAAAATTTAAGTAAAAAAAAAAAACTGAAAAAACATACTTGACATTGCAAACATACACATACTGACAACCAAGTTTAATCAGAATCAGAATCAGGTTTATTGCCATGCAAGTTTTTACACATACAAGGAATTTGCCTTGGTGCATTGGTGCATAAGAATCACAAAAAAACCAAGTACTTTTTAAATATAAATAAAGATAGAAAGATCTTAAGCTGTACAAGAATGATATTTACAGTGTGCAAGATAGAAAAAACAATGGAAGTGCATTAATGTAATGCATACTGGTTGGGTTGTTTAATGTTTAACTAAGAAGCATCTCCACAGCAATACAACAAAAACACATTTGTATCTCCATGGGAATAGGTCCAGAATTAGGAAGGAAATCGTATGATCCATTTTTGTGAGCTTGTGAACTAAGCTTTTCTTTATTATTAATTACTAGGACAGAACAAACAGGGTTATGCAACGTTGCCACTGTAGTGTTATCATATTTGTGGAGAAAAACTGTTGATATAACCACTTGCAATTGTTAGTTTGTCGAGTTGTGATTCTAAGTAACTCTGGAAACATTGGTTGAATACCATCCACCATTTAGAGCTACACACCCAGAATCCACCCTTGGGGCAGGGCAGCTTAGTTCTGTCAGATCATAACTTAGATACATAGTTGGAACCAAACTGGTCCAGCTGACAGGTTGGTCCAGCTATCAGGTGCCCCAGAGTAATGCAATAATTTGACCAAAAGTCACTTTCCACTCCCACCATCAAGATATGCCCTGCAGGGAGTTAACAGCTTGTCAATCAGTTTCAGTGGCTAATGACAGATGATATTCTCCTCAAACCAGCCAGCTTGTCTGAATAGATAACAAACACAAAATGTTTAGAATGGCTGAGAGGGGTGCAACCATGAAGGTGTGAACAACATACTGCGAAGGTTTGTCTTTTACAGTCGATTTATTTCTTCAAACAACCTTTACTAACCTCTGTGTTCTTCCAAGGCTCAGATATGTCAGGGAGCATGTTAGAGGCTGTTGGGCCCCCATTGTCCTCTCGCCTTGCATAAGCATCATCAATCAGCACTACCTGCAGTGTGCTACACTGGCTATTCGGGCAGCTCACTTTTTCTTGGGGGAGGGGCTGAGAAAGAAGAGGCTTAAGAAGTTTTTCTAATCTTTGACTGTGAAGTGAAGTGAGTAAAGTTAATATTGTACCACCACACATTGATGGTGATGGCAAGAAGGCAGGAATAGCATGATTCCTGATGATGAAGATCCAGAAAAATTTAAAAGGAAAAAAAAAAAAGAAAAGCTTATTGTCAATATTTTAGAGACCCTCAAAAATCTTACAAATCATATTTTTAGGGGAGCTCGTGTCTTATTAAGAAGAGCCAAGTTACCCCTTGCTGCCCTGTAGTTCACACCCTGGATACATGGCCCCAGTGTTTTTTTTTTGTCAGTTAGTTTGTGGTCATTTGATTGTATACAAATTATGTGGAGCATGCAAGCAAGCTAAAGCAGACAGCTCAAGTTACACTCACACATGCCGTTCCCTTAGCCAATGCACCTTTTCAACATGGCAGTCTATTCAAGCTTTTAAGAATACCCAGCTCTCCCTCTGCCAATGCTGCTTCTGCTCCTTAACTTTAATCAGCTCCACCATCATCCCTACATCCACCTGTATGCTCTGACTCTAGTCTAAACCCCAAACCTTTACTATACCGCTCTGCTGTTTTCACATGTTATTATTCAGGTCTTGCCCCTCTGGCACACAGGGCCACAAGATTAAGTAACCATGCTAGACCTGTCTTACTTGATGTGGTACTTACAGTGTTGCAAATACTTTCTTCAAAGGCATTTTCAATTCATTGCAGTTACTGTGAAACTAGCAAAGGTCCTGATATTTGTTTTCCATGACAATGGATGCATTTTTAAAAATCTTTTTGTTTTGTTTTGATAGTTTTTTGTATTGCATCTTCATTGATCTTGTTATAAGGTGCATCTCTTATTGCTGGCTTTAGTAGTTGATAAGTTGTATTTATTGTTTCGCTTTTTAATTTAGTGGCTAGGTGGACTCAATAAGTATAATATGTGTTAACTTGCCCGGTCTGGGTGAGAAGCTTGGTACTTGCTTTGCACAAAAGAATTTTGCACAGAACATTATAGAAAAAAAAAAAAATCCAGACACAAAATTATAAGTCACAAAAGAACTGAAGAGTAAAGAAGTTCTTGAAAGCAGCTTTTTTTTAGTTCTGTCTTACTGATAATAATAAATATTAACACAATGAAAAGTACGGTGGCCGACAAGGGCAAACACGCCGCAAACGGCAAAACGCTGCAAACACAGAAATGATGTAAAACCAAAAACACACAAACACATAAAACAAATGGCAAAGAAAAATGCTGCAAATACCAAAAACACACAAAACCCCAAAACAACTGCAAGAGAGAAATGCTGCAAATTCACTCCACTCCCTGTGAGGGATATTTTATTTTCCTGAACATTTAAATAAGACCTTTTTTAATATTCTACTTTCAGTAAATTATATGGGTGTTTGATTTGTGTTTTCTGTGTTCTGGTCCCATTTGAACCTCCTCCTCTATCGTCTAACATTAGTTAATTAGAGATAATGAACACCTGGCCGGGCATTATCCATTACATAAACACAAGCTCTTATAAATGAAAGTTTCTAGCACGCTAACATTAGCTACATAACTATGCTGCTCTTCTATAATATTGCCAACTTTCTTCTTCTTCTGCTTCTTCTTCTTCTTCTTCTTCTCCTTCATGTCTTTCGGGTCTGGTCACACAGAACTGGTCCTTCCCTCAGGTTGGGTCCCCCTAGTGGCCTGGCGCACTTCCGTTTTGTGGAGTGAATTTGCAGCATTTCTCTCTTGCAGTTGTTTTGGGGGTTTTGTGTGTTTTTGGTATTTGCAGCATTTTTCTTTGGCATTTGTTTTGTGGGTTTGTAAGTTTTTGCTTCTGCATCATTCCTGTGTTTGCAGCGTTTTGCTGTTTGCAGCGCATTTGCCCTTGTCGGCCATCATAGAAAAGAGTTATTGGATAAAAAAGACAGGAGCTTATAGTGAAAACTGAATATTAAAAATGTTTACATTAATAGATTCAGATGACAAAATGCATTTTTGAAGAATATAGTGAAAAGATGATTGCAATGTTATATTCCACATTGATATTTCTCTTGCAATTTTTCTATCAAGAAATTATACTTTGTAAAAATAATTTTACAGTATGGGCTTTATTGTCACATGACGATCAATGAATTGTATATGAGGAAAACCATAAACAGCCTCAGACATCACCCTGATGAAGGCAAGATTGACAAAAATGATTGGTAAATAAAGCACGGTGTACAGGAAGAGTTGTGCTGTGTGTTTTCATTCTGATGGACTTGATGGATGCGCTGAAGCTCACACTCCTCTGCACCTCTATCTGTGTGTGTGCGTTCTCAAAGCAAGAAATCTTTGAATAATGAATAAAAAACAAAGAAGACATTTTCTACAGCATATGACAGATTTGAGAAGGCCTTGTAACCCCAAATCTCAAGCTGTCTAAGCCATATTTTAGACATTGATGTTTTTTCTTTCCACAGATTTTGATCTTCCATTTGTCAGCAGTCTCTGCTCAGAGCCTGCAGAAGAATTCAGACCTGTTACTCAACAGGAGAGAACAGCATTTTTCTTTTTTCATGGTTTAAAAACACTTGCACCTTTTATAGCAATTCCTGTAAAGACAAATCCTGGATGAGGCAAATTGACGAGGTGATTGATGAAGTGCCGCTGGTGTAGCTTAAGTGTGCTGAGGCTATTAAATTTGACAGTTTACATTAATTCATAAAACTCTGGAATGACATCAAACACTAATAGTTTTTAAATTAGTAAGTTATCATTTTTTATTGGCATTTAGTATAAGTATCAGTCCCTACTTGTTAAACCGTTTGCCCTCGCCAAAGTCTGTCAGACGTTTGAACACGTCTTATTGTCTTTGATGAGCTAATGGACTGACTCATTGCCGGCTCAGGTGCTCAGTACTCACCTGTTTTTGTCTTAATGTAATCATATGCTGTATGTTTGTTGGCTGCCTCCTGTATAGTATTACAGATATAACATGCAAACTTGCATTGACAAAATTGAAAGTAGTGTAAAAAATAATAAAAAATATTGTGTTTAAAAACCTCTTTCAATATTAGTAGGCCTACATTGCAGCTGGAAGATGACTGATAAAGATAACCTGTAATGGATTTATTCTTGCAATGTTTCAAAATTTGCCTGCTGACAGTTGGATGAAGCTCAGAGAAAAAGCATTCACTTAATTGTCTTTTCTCATTGATGTGTGAACATATTTACCCTGGATTGTAACATACTGTACTGTAGGAGACAGAGGCATATTGTATAGATTACACAACCTAAAGGTAAAACTGGCACCTGTGACTACAAGCCATGCTTTTAACCCCAGTTTATGCTGAGGAATGGGTGGGGGTTGGGGCTGCACATCAATCAATCACAGTAATGCAGCCAAGTTTCTTTCAATCTCCACATTTTTAACGCTTGTCACTGTAGACTCTCCCCATACCTCACACTTACACGTTCAGGAAACCTATTGTATTTTGTTGCTGCATTGATTTGTTAGGGCTTATTTCCGACCCCGTACTTGCAACTCTGACAAAGGTTTTATTCACAGGTGTAGTTTTGGAAAGGGTGCATGGTGAATTCTACCTGCAACAACAAGAACAGTTAGTGTAGTTAAGCAGGACTGCAGGTTGTGTGATCCCTAGGTGCAGATTGGACAGCTGTTAGTGAATGAATAAATGTTGCATTTATTTAATGAATGAATTCATTCAATGAAATTTTAATCAATGAAATTTGATTCTGTAACCAGCAGGCCTACTAGTAGGATTACAACAGTTTATATATCTGTGTTACAGTACTGTATGCCTGTGTAGCAGAAGCTGCAAATCAGACTGGCTCCCAAAAGACACTCAAAGGTTCAAGTCTCAATCAGTTAAATGGTTAGACAAGACAAAATAAAAATTGGTGCATAAATCAGTTATATTTGAAAGGTACATTTTACTGCAGAGCATACACCTCATGTCAAACAATGTATTTTAAAACTTGTTAGCTAGCCTTATCGTTAACAGAAGACTCTCCATTAAGTGAATTGTCTATTGGCTCTAGCTTGACATTTAACAGTACAGCAGCCCTGAAAGATTTCAGTTTTTTTAGTTTTAACATTCTGATGGCGTAATTCAGATATTATTGCAGATATTGCGAGCCCACTCATGTTAATCTAGCCTGTCAATTCAAATAATAGTACATGATATCTAAATCATGCAATCAAAATGTTTAAACTAAAACAAAACTTACAATCTTAGAAAAAGCTTATTTCCATTAAGTAGATTAAACTGTTTTGCAAGTAATTTCCATTGTGTTCTGTGCGACGACATGCAGCATTTCTGGTTGTTATGCAAGTGCAGTGTTTTTTTCTAAATGCTGTGCATGTGTTTTCAAATTGGTGAACATGTATACAATATACTGCAGTGTGTTGAGCACTCAGGGCCAAGGTATAACAGACAGATATGAGAGCGGTATCAGTCTCTGTGAGCTAACTAAGCTAGTGAAGCTATCAGTAATCACTGACCTTTCAGGGCAACTGTTACAACTATTGTTGTGGACATATTTGTACATACTCTCTGATCATTTTTTTTCATGCAGTTCATTGATCAAGCCGGCAGTTAACTGATCAAGCCTTCAAACCTGAAAATGGTCCAGTCAGCAGTAAGAGTTCTGTTTAGAGTGATTAATGGTGGGTGGGATATGTGCACATTTTTGTCCTTAACTGTCTATAGCCTTGGGCACGGCACCACCACCTATAATTCATGTAGAAACTTGTTCACCTAGGGCTGAAAAGGCCTCTTAAGTAACCGTTTACTGAAAGCGAAAACTTCTCAAATAAATCACATGTTATTTCAGTACACTATAGAGACCCTCACACATGTTATTGCTTGCATGCCAAGAGTGTTTGAATTAGACTCTATGTTGGATTAGTTTGTTTCGTATGTATTTTGCGTGAACTTTAAATGCATACTTTTCCAGAGTAAGTAATTAGGGGTTGGGAACATGACATTTGCTGACATTTTGTAAGAATGCTCAACCTTCAATTCATTAGGAACAAGAGAAATTAGTGTGTATCCGGACTGAAGCAGGCTGGGACATGACAGATGTTCTAGAGCAATGTGTGAAAAGTCATTGTGTGCGTGTTTGTTTGTGTATTTATGTTGGCTTGTTTCACTATATTTGTGGGGTCCAAAAAACGGAGAACCTGCAACCAAAATGTTGGAACCCACAACTTTAAAGGACTGTTACTTGATTTAAGGGTTAAGGTTAGGTTTATGCACTTACTTGTGATGGTTATAGGGTAAGGGGTGAGGGAATGCATTATGTAAGTGACGGGTCCCCAGGAATGTGGGTGTGTGTGTGTTGACACACACTAAATGAAAAGGAAACTCCTTCAGACTTACTTATCTTTCATTTTATCTTTAAATGTTTCTTTTCTTTTTTTCTGTAACTAAAAAAAAACATTTATGGAACAATAGAACACCATGTAAAACACTGTTTATAGAGGATTTATTGTGGAGAAAACAGGGCTTCAGGTGTTGCCAACAGTAGTACACAGAAAAAGGTTTATCTAAGTAAAAGACTTAGACTTAGAGACTTAGACTTCTCTTTATTGATCCTTTTGGGATGACTCCCGCAAGGAAATTGAATTTCCAGCAGCTTACAAAACAGTGTAGAAAAATAAAGAGGTATAAAAAAAAATACAGTACAAGATAAACAATATAAACAATAAAGTCTTTGCTAGATATAGAAAGTAGACAATAAACGGTAAACAATAAACGCTTAGCTATATATAGAAAGTAGAGATAATAATAAAAATAAAAAAGGTTAAAATTCACAGGAAATGAAATAAAATAAGATAAATGTAGAGAACTGTATAGAGGATACATATAGATAAATAAGGATAAATATATAGGACAGTATATGGCATTGTGTTGTTATACAGTCGATAAGTGGCATTGTGTTGTTAAACAGTGGATAAATGACATTAAGCAGAAATTAGCAGTTAAATTAAATTAAATTAAATTATTGCACTTAAGTGGTAGATCAAGTTATTGCACAAAAAAATAATTAAGAAAAAAAATAAGTAAGAAGAGTGTCCAGGTATGTATGAGTAGATTAATATTGCACAGTTATTGCACAGTGAGTGGCTACCACTCCTTTCCTTCTGTCCTCTTTACCCTATTTCCTCCTCCCCCCGAGTGAGGAGTTGTAGAGTGTGATGGCACGAGGGACAAAGGAGTTCTTGAGTCTGTTGGTCCTACACTTGTGGAGGAGCAGCCTTTCCCTGAACAGGCTCCTCTGGTTGCTGATGACGGTGTGCAGGGGGTGGCTGGCATTGTCAATAATGTCCAGCCTTTTGTCCAGTGTCCTCCTCTCTGCCACCGTCACCAGTGAGTCCAGCTTCATGCTGACCACAGAGCCAGTCCATAAAAGTCATGAGTACTTCTGTGTAACAGTATAAGTACAGCAGTTATAGCATAAGGAGTTCAGCATGCTGTTACACTGCGAATTGCAGGTTGATGTGACAGCAGTGCTTTGAGTTGGTCATCGAAAAGACTGAGCAGCTGAGGAAAACACATGCAACAGTGCTACCTGCTGGCTGAACAAGTGTGGTGCAGTGAACACTGAACCACTGGCAGTGACTCAGACTACAGTAAAGAACTTTTTGACCTACAAGAGTTTTCAGAAACCTGAACAAAGACACATCCATTAACACCTCAGTTGTGTTCACACCTCTGACAGTAGAAACACACCTATTATTTGGTGAAGGCGCCTCGGTGAATGAATCATTAAGGAATAAAAAACAAAGCAGGGCCACAGCTTCAGCCTCCACCTGCTACTGCTCCTTCTTCTCCACAGCAGCTGGCTCCTCAATGGCTGCTTGCTCATCCTCCTCCTTCCCCACCTTCTTCTCCTCCTCCTTCTCCTCAGTCTTGATCACCACAGTTTCTGTCTTGGTGACTGTGGTACTCTTCCTTTCTGCTCCCTCAAGGGCAGCGACAGAGCCGCCGCTTGCCCTGACACCACCAAAGGAGCAGCTGACGTAGGACGGGATGCGGGAGTTCTCCAGGCCATAGACATTGTAGTTCAAAGCTGCATATTCAGAAGTAAAAGGCCTCCATTAACACAGACATACAGTAGTGGGAAAAGAGTTTGGACATTTGCATGTAGACGTGTTTGTAATAATCTATCTGTTTGTATCTGCAAAGGTTTTGGGGGAGTTCTGTGTTCTAAGCTCTTATCAGAAATAGGACTTGGTGTGGGCTTGAAAAGCCAGTTGAGACATTATATGTGATTATCCATTTAAATACCAGTCCAACTGTGGTCTATGACCACTTCCAGTGTGCTCACTTTCCAGACACTACAGTTTACAGAACATTTAAAGTGCAGACATTGAGAGCAAATTCAGCTGAAGAATCTCTGCTCACAATATTCTTAGTCTTCTTCCTGTTGTGTTGGCTTATTCATCCTTTGAGAATGTGCAAAGATATAATATGTATGGCTCTTTAATCAGTAACAAGTCACATGTAAAGGGACACATCAGAGTGGTTAAAAGAGTGCTGAGGCGATGTGGGATTGAAAGGTGGGAAAGTCTTTAGTTGTCCACATCAGTGACTCAAAGATCTTGTTCAGGTTACATTCACCAAGTAATTAGATAGATAGATAGATAGATAGATAGATAGATAGATAGATAGATAGATAGATAGATAGATAGATAGATAGATAGATAGATAGATAGATAGATAGATAGATAGATAGATAGATAGATAGATCGATCGATCGATAGATCCTCCCCTCCCCTGGGTGAAGTTGAAGAGCCTCATGGTGTGGGGGAGGAACGATCTCAGTGGATGCAGTGGATTGTCCATGATTGACAGGAGCCTGTTCAGCGCCCGTCGCTCTGCCACAGATGTCAGGCTGTCCACTCCTGATACAGCCCACAATAGCCGTGTCGTCGGCAAACTTTTGCACGTGACAGGACTCCGAGTTGTATTTGAAGTCCGACGTGTACAGGGTGAACAGGACCGGAGAGAGCACGGTCCCTTGCGGCGCTCCCGTGCTACTGACCACAGTGTCAGACCTGCAGTCCCTCAGTCGCACATACTGGGGTCTGTCTGTTAGGTAGTCCATTATCCATGCCACCAGATGTGAGTCTACTCCCATGTCAGCTAGTTTGTATTCCAGAAGGCGAGGCTGGATGGTATCGAAGGCGCTGGAAAAGTCCAGAAATGTAATTCTCACAGCACCGTTTCCCCTATCCAGGTGAGAAAGGGATCTGTGCAGCAGGTACACAATAGCATCCTCTACTCCCACTTTCTCCTGGTACGCAAACTGCAGTGGGTCAAGGGCGTGGCAGACCTGTGGTCTCAGGTGGTGTAGCTGCAGCCATTCTATGGTCTTCATCACATGTGATGTCAGGGCGACCAGGACGTGGTCTCTTTGGGATTGGGATGATGCATGATGTCTTCCACTGTCTAGGGACCCTCCCCTGTTCCAAGCTCAGGTTGAAGATGTGCTGTAGGGGGAGTCCTAGCTCAAATGCACAGGCCTTCAGAAGTCTAGGGGATACTCCATCCTGCTGACAGCAGCAGAAGGGGGTATGGTGACCTGAGGTGTGAACGGGATGGGGTGGTTGAACCTGCTGAAGAACTGGTTCATCAGGTTTGCTCTCTCCGTATCTCCCTCCATGTGGGCCCCCCACTTTGAGCTGGAGCCGGTGATGATCTTCATCCCATCCCACACCTCCTTCATGCTGTTGTTCTGCAGTTTCTCCAGCTTCCTTCTGTACTGCTCCTTCGCTTCCCTGAGCTGGACTCTGAGTTCTCTCTGTACGCGTCTAAGCTCCTGCTGATCTCCATCTTTAAAGGCCCTCTTCTTCTGGTTAAGAAGACCCTTGACGTGACTTGTAATCTAGGGCTTGTTGTTTGCACAGCAGTGCACAGTTCTTACAGGAACAACAACATCCATACAGAAGTTGATGTAGTCAGTAGTGACGGTGATGGTGTCATTGCAGTCATGCCGAGGTTGTGTTTGTTGTTTTTTATTTTATCAAAGGTGTCTGATTGGAGAAATACATAAGGTATGATGTGGATAACTTGACCGTTTTCTCCCTTGTGGACACCAGAATGCAATTTTAATGATTGTATGATGAGTTTTGAGAACACAATGGCTTTTAGAGCCTCACATTTTTGTTTTGTGTCACCTATTCTCAAAACTAAGCTCCTGTTGCTTACAATGCATCAAAACAACGGACAAAAACTGTAGCTTCCCTTGACTTGTCTGTCTGTGTCAAAGACAAGATTGAAGACAGAACATGACATTTGCTGATATTTCGTAGGAATGCACAACCTTCAATTCATTTTGTTAAAGAGACCTGAATTAGTGTGTATCCAGCCAGAGGCAGGTGGAGACATGTCAGATGTTCCAGAGCATTGTGTGAGATGTCATTATGTCATGTAAATTGTCTTTGTTGAACTCTGTTAAAAGTACAACTTGTTTGTGTGTGTGTGTGTGTGTGTGTGTGTGTGTGTGTGTGTGTGTGTGTGTGTGTGTGTGTGTGTGTGTGTGTGTGTGTGCGTGTGTACTCGTGGGGTCTGATAGCTTTATGTGGACCAAAATGTTGGACCCCACAAGTTTAAAGGGCTATTTGAGAGTTAAGACTCTCTGTGAGGTGAGGGCATAGGTGGTGCTAGGGTATCAGATATGGGGAAGCTAAAGTATTATGACAATATTATTATGACTGGGGGTGATGCATATGATGAATAAATACATTTCATTTGTTACTGAGATACAATCAAATTGAATTTTACCAGTCTTCACACAAATTTTCTTTAATTTATCCATCATCATTATACATTTCATATGCATGAAAAAGTTGTTTGTGTGTGTATAAGCTGTGTCAGAGGTAGACAGAGGAGCTTCTTCACTGATGTCAGGACAGTGACAGACTAATTACGTTGAATACCAATGTGTGGGTGCTGAATGGCAGATCTGCTACTGAACTCACTGTATGTGATGACAACATTATAGCTACGTGAGGGCCTTATGTTTTTTCAATGATAATTTGAGTGACGGGTCTCCAGGAATGTAGATGTGTATATGAGACTGAACAATTGAAACAAACACAACAGAACCATGCAAAACACAGTTTGAAGAAGATTTATTGTGGAGCAAACAGGGCTTCAGGTGTTGCTAACAGTAGTACACAGAAAAAGGTTTATCTAAGAAAAAGTCATGAGTACTTCTGTGACTGGTTTTCATCTTACTTAACTGTTTAAGTACAGCAGTTATAGCATAAGGAGTTCAGCATGCTGTTACACTGCGAATTGCAGGTTGATGTGACAGCAGTGCTTTGAGTTGGTCATCGACAAGACTGAGCAGCTGAGGAAAACACATGCAACAGTGCTATCTGCTGGCTGAACAAGTGTGGTGCAGTGAACACTGAACCACAGGCAGTGACTCAGACTACAGTAAAGAACTTTTTGAGAGAGTTTTCAGAAACCTAAACAAAGACTCATCCATTAACACCTTTTCATTAAGAAATCTGAAGGAAAGTTGTGTTCACGCCTCTGACAGTAGAAACACACCCATTATTTGGTGAAGGCACCTCTGTGAATGAATCATTAAGGAATAAAAAACAAAGCAGAGTAGGTGTGCTTTTTCTTAACCTCCTCGACCAAATCATAAATCTGACAAAACAGGGGGGAAAGTATCACTCCTCAGCCACAGCTTCAACCTCCACCTGTTCCTGCTTCTGCTCATTCTTCTCCACAGAAGCTGGCTCCTCAATTGCTGCTTGCTCCTCCTCCTCCTCCTCCTTCTCCACCTTCTTCTCCTCCTTCTTCTCCTCAGTCTTGATCACCACAGTTTCTGTCTTGGTGACTGTGGTACTCTTAACTTCTGCTCCCTCAAGGGCAGCGCCAGAGCTGCCGCTTGCCCTGACACCGCCAAAGGAGCAGCTGACGTAGGACGGGGTGCGGGAGCTCTCCAGGCCATAGGCATTGTAGTTGAATGCTGCACATTCAGAAGTAAAAGGCCTCCATTAACACAGACATACAGTAGTGGGAAAAGAGTTTGGACATTTGCCTGTAGACATGTTTGTGATAATCTCACTATCTTTTTGTATTTGCAAAGGTTTTAAGGGAGTTTTGTGTTCTCAGCCCATATCAGAAATAGGGCCTGGTGTGGGCTTGTAAAGAATGAGACCACCTTTGACTGACCCTATCCTGTTAGACTGTATATAAAATATGTGATACGTTTTATGTTTTCTGATTTATTTTTTTAAGGGTTTATACTGTAACATGGAAAAAAAAAACATGTGAAACACATTAAAGGTTTTTTTTTTACCTTGGTTGAACGTAGACTTACAAGTCTGCTTGGATACAGTGGTCTTGATTCCAGTAGCTAACCTGTGGAGAAACAAACAAAAAAAAAACATCAGGTATACAGAAATATAGTCCTTCAAAGAAAACATTTCTCATCACTTCCACAGGCTCGTGCCAAAGTGCTTTCACAGTAACATCTTACCTGTCCTCCTCTCCTTCCAGCAGTTTCCTGTAGGTGGCGATCTCAATGTCCAGAGCCAGCTTCACATTCATCAGTTCTTGGTACTGGCGGACTTGCAGGGCCATATCCTGCTTGGCTCTCTGGAGGGCTTCCTCCAGCTCTCTGATGCGGAGTTTAGCGTCCTTCACTGCCATCTCACCACGCTCCTCAGCCTCTGCAATTTGAGCTTCCAAATTGTTTCGCTAAGAGTAGAAGAAAAACAGAGTAAAGTAAGTAAGAGTAGCACAAAATCCAGGTGCTCCTAACACAGTTTCCCAAATTACTGCTGAGTATTGAAGAATAAAGTTATCAAATCTAAGAGTCGCAAAATATACAACTATAACTGAAATCTGTAATTCTCACCTGTGATTTCACCATGTCAATTTCAGACTGAAGCCTCATTATCCTGCGGTTCATGTCAGCGATCTCAGCCTTGGATGACTTCAGGTCATCACCATATCTACCTACTGACTGCTGCATCTCTGCATACTGGTACAGAGACAGGGACAAGTCAGACTGACACATCAAACACATAAACCATACCAGGTTTTTTTTTTTTTTTTTTACATTTTATATATCACAGAAACATTCTGATTGCAAACCCCAGATGGACCAGGTGGACTGCAGCAACATTTGTACACATACGGGTTTTGTAAAGTATGGTAAGAGAAAGTGAGTTGTGACAAGAGGTCAAGAGAATACATCCTATACCCTCAGCCACATTCACCTAGTTAAAGTCATGTACTGTGCAGTGCAATACACTATTATATTATTGTACACTACAATGTACAATAACAGGAAGTTGAAGGCTGTCATTTCAAATAACACTGAGTGGTCTCACCTTAGTCTGGTACCATGACTCGGCCTCGGCTCTGCTACGGTTGGCAATGTCTTCATACTGGGCACGCACTTCAGCAACGATGGCGTCCATGTCAAGGTTACGGCTGTTGTCCATCTCAACCACAACAGATGTGTCCTTGATCTGGCCCTGCAGCTCATTAATTTCCTACACAGGATAACACATGAACATAAGCGGGGAAGAAATGGCTGAAAACACCATTTGTTTTAAGATGACTTATAGCTAAATCAGTTATTCCTTTGAGTTGCCTCTAAAAAAGTAAAATAAGGTTATTACTGCATCAAAGATCTGCCTCAGGAACTCAATCTCATCAGAGAGCCCATCGAGTTTGGCTTCCAGGTCCACTTTGATCATGTAGGCTGCGTCAGTGTCCTGCACAGGAAAAGACAACATTAAGGAATATTCATCCAACCCTGAGGTACAAATGTCCATTGTGCATGCTCATTTTGCTCAAAAGCTAATTATAGTTTAAACATCAAGAATAAGATAATAAACCTAAACAGACCTTCTTTGTGAGGACAAAGGTGTTCTCACACTCATTGCGCTTGTTGATCTCATCCTCATACCTGGAAAATAAGAGAATTGTAAGATGCATATATACCCTTTAAATCAGAATGAATTATAATTCTTTACTAAATGTATTGTAAGCTTTTCAGTTTCTTCTGGTTCACATGCTGGTTATATATATTCACAAAATATATTTATTAATATATAAATATATATAATATAATACAATTCACATTTGTGTGAAAGGGTGAAAGGGTGAATGTGGCACGTAGTGTAAAAGCGATTTTAGTGGTCGGAAGACTAGAAAGCCGCTATACAAGTACAGGGCCATTTACCATTTACCATCTACTAAAACCTGTAATCAAAATTTTTGTCACTTGGGGGCAGCAGAAACAGGCAAGTTAACCCAACACTGATTTATTTAAGTTGAGACTGTATGGTGAGCGTTAGCAAACGGTTGCCTAGTTACACAGCAGCACATATGGAGACACGCTAGCATTCATTTGGAGTCATGTTTCTGGCCATGTAGCAAGTTCAAGATTCACTCTCATTTAGCTCTGTTCTGGTATTTGTTGAGCTTGCCCCCAATGTATTATGGCTGAGTGCCTAATGCCGTAGCGCAGGTTTGATATCCAACCTGTGGCCGCACGTCATCTCCCCTCTCTCTCCCCCTTTCCTGTCAATCTTCAGTTGTACTATCAAATAAGGCAAGAAGCCCCCCAAAAGCTGTAGAGCTCAGAAATCTCCCCTGCAACCAATCATCTGGGGATTTCTAGTTACAAGGTAGTTGCTTGACCGGGGGCGAGAACAGTTGCTAACATGCTCTCCGCCATTCTCCTTAGTAGTGAAACAAACTGGAGATATAGCGAATCACTTGGTAACACAATAGAGTTTCTTAAATCATTGAAAATGGATATCTCAAGCAATGTTATATGGTTTGACAGAGTTTATGGGGGCATGTCTACTGCATGTCACCGCTCTTTAAAGACTTAAGTCTTTGTTTCCACCTAGGTTTAGCAAAGAAAGCTGGAAGATTGTCTTCAGTTTCTACTGAGCAAAGTGTTTAAAGTCTGGCTTGTGAGTGTACTATGAACCACTGTCACATTACATGTATTCATTTTTCCATTATTAATAGAAAATGAGCTGTGAGAGTGAACCAAAAATGTACAGTTGAGCTGAAAGACACCAAAATGGTCTGAAGAGCTGAGGGGAACTGTAGAATCTGTGAATAATTATGGGTGGATTTGACACTATGTCTGTGTCCTTTAAAGTAAAAGCAGTAATTTGATCCATTGTTAATATAAAAACATTGATTATAGGCACTTTAAGGAGTTAGGATAACACTGGTTAAACCCACTAATTCACTCACTTGTTTTTGAAGTCCTCAACCAGGCCCGTCATGTGATGCAGGTCGGACTCTAGTTTATATTTTTCATGACCCAAGTTGTCTAGCTGCTTACGCAAGTTGGCAATGTAGGCTTCAAACATGACATCAATGTTGGAGTGAGACGTGGTCTGTTCCTGCAGAAGTTTCCACTTGGTCTCAAGCATTTTGTTCTGCTGTTCTAGGAAGCGTACCTGCAGAGAGAAAAGGAAAATCAAAAAAAAGAGAGAAATTAACAACTGTACCTGTACCATACAGAAGGGGTATGGAGTGGATGGCTGAGTTTTAGATTTTACGTATGAATATATGGATGGATATGACAAGTCTGATGAATAAAAGTATAAACACTATAATGTATGGAGAGAGTGGTCAGGCAGACATGAGAAAGAATGCATGTAAAGAGAAGGTGGGAGTGACTCAAAAAACATGAATTGATTCACTTAGTTTGTTAAGGACAAAAAACGTGTGAAGATTGACTGAAAGAAAAATGACCAGTTTAACTTCTCCAACTTCCAACGCACTCTATATGTCACATCAATTACTCCTTGCTTAATCCATCGCTCAGTGTTTCAACACAAAGAGGCTCTGTTTCCCAATTGTGACACAGTTTGCCCCTTTACAACTTTTCTATTCAGTGTCTTGACCCTGGGTGGGGTCCTGCTACCACTCAGCAAACAAGATGGGAGACACACAGCTCTGTATGTGTGTGTATGTGTGTGTGCCATATCACGATGGTATGTAGAGGAGGGGGTGAGAGCTTTGTTTTATGGTCTGAAGAATTAGTCTCAGTGAGGGTGATTGATTTACAGTTTAACATTACTCCAGGGTGCCTCGTTAAACAAAAGAGTTACAATGGGTGATAACTAAAGAATCTGATCAATCTTAGGTGGAGAGAAGTGCTTCTGTCTGATAGGACAGCTGACAGACATTTCAGTAATCTCTGATAGTGGGTGCATAACAACAATTTATACTTATGTCAATAAAATGGCTTCCTTGATTATTATACAGCCAATAAAGTGAGTATTGTTCAGACTGTGGTAGATATTTTTACTGTAGTGATCCACTCCACTCAGTATTTAACAAGCTTGTCTTGCAAACCATTCCCTGGCACTCCCACTCCTTTTCCTATCTGTAAGTGCTTGTGCAGGCTGTGAATAATCGGGCAAGAAAATTTGAAAATAACTCAATACATAATTTTGCAGAACAAGAAAGACCTCTAAGATCATAACCTCAAAATCTCTCTTCACATTGGGGTGCACCCCTTCAAGTTAAATTGTTCTGTACTCTGTGTCCATGTTGATCCTCTTATCTGAGTTCTATGATCTCACCTGAAACTGAAAGCATGTGGGGAAACTAAGGCATTGCTCAAAACAGCCTGTATCCTAGCTTTTAGCAGACTTCATATTGTTATATATACAGATTTTCAGAGGGATTGTCTCAAGGATGATCTGCATTGTGAAATCAGAGCTCTTTCACCTTGAGTTATTTTGGCTGGCAATAAATTAATTTCCTCTGAAGTTCCTGGGTTATTTTTCTACTCTGTGTGGAATTTAATAAAGCTTTATCCCAACAGTCATAGTAACCAACAGAACATCAGAAACAAAACCTATAAAGCCGTTGCAATTGCTGCAGTTTTACTCATGTAGCTTTTTATGTCATAAAGGCAAAAGTCCTGCTAGAACAACATCAATCTTAAATTGCCTGACCTTGTCAATGAAGGAAGCAAAGCGGTTGTTCAGGGTCTTGATCTGCTCCTTCTCCTGGGTGCGGATTGCCTGGATGGTGGGGTCAATCTCCAGGTTCAGGGGGGCCAGCAGGCTCTTGTTCACGGTCACCGCTGTGATGGGAGCCATCACTTCATTGGCCATGCCACCACCCATGCCTCCACCGAAGCCCACATAGCCAAACTCTGCCCCACCTCCTCTTTGTCCAGAGCCCCCAGCAACATACCCACCGACCACTTTAAAACCCCCAGCGCCCACAGCAGCACCACTGCTGCCCACACCCCCATAGGAGCTGCGGACAGCGTAGCTCTGCTTGCCACTACCCACACCACGGCCACCATAGCCGGAGAAGGAGCGGCTGCTGAAGCCCTGGGATGGGCCCCTGGAGGAGGACAAGGTGGAGAAGGTAGTGGTCTTCACAGCTCTGACAGACATGGTCACAGAGGGTGTTTGTAGCACTAAGGTGGTGTGAGAGAGGAGAGACTCTGCAGAGGGAAGGAGAGTCAGGCAGATAGACCCTCCCTGGTCCCTGGTGCTATTTATCAGAGCAGGGGAGGGACCCTGCTGAGGTGTGATTGGTTGGTGTTCTCAGCGGGGGAGTGAAGGATGAGGGGGGCGAGGGAGAGAGATGAGGGAATGTTAGGGAAGAAAATCGCATCGTGTTACAGCATTTACAGCACACAAAGTGTGTTGGAAAGAGTCCAAGAATTACATAATAGTTAGTTGTGCCTGTTTTTATAAAACTACTGCAGAAACACTGAAACACTGGAAGACTTTCTGAGTCTTGTCTGCCTTTGAGATGTTTATGAAATGCCAATTTCCATACTTGAAACATAACATTGTTTTACATTATGACAAAGCCTATTTTGCATTCCATAAAATTATACTGTACTACAGTATACATCTTTGAAATATCCTCTGTGCACACACATTACACACACGCACACACACACATGCAACACCAGAATATGAAGTCAAACCTTGGGTATAATGAACAGGCACATAATTTTAAGACCTCCTTTTCTACTTTACAACAGTTCTCATAGACGTGACATATTGCAAAGTAAATTGTGGTTGTCCAGTGTGATGTGCTTTATGTGTTTGTGGGCAGTGACTGTATGTCTCATAATTGTGGGAGAACCAGATTTACCCATTGAATATGTTCCACTATCTACTATGTTTCCACTATCTACACGAGTGTTTATAGATTGAGTGCAACTGATTTTGATGTTGCAACAAATCCTTGCATGAAACATTTAATAATGTAACCAGAAACGGTTAAAAAAGAAAAGTAGACTTAAGTAGACTTTTACAAGTAGTACTATCTAAAACAAAAAAAAAGTAAGTTCCTGTGTTTAAAGTCTGCAAATTGCACAATTACAAGGTGGAGCTTGCTGAATGTGTCCCTTATCAGCAATGATCAATGGACCAAACCAGGCAATGCACACACACACACACACACACACACACACACACACACACACATAGTCAAGGACTATTGATGGACATTCCTTCCAGCCGTGTGGGGAGCAAACAGAGTTTTTTACTCAGAACCCAACCTTTCCAAAGCCATAAATACCCATAAAAACACTGAAAACTGAAAGACTAGATAGATAGATAGATAGATAGATAGATAGATAGATAGATAGATAGATAGATAGATAGATAGTGTATGTGTATCTTTGTTTCCATGGTTGCACATATTATACATCAAAACACATATTTGGTAAGGCCTTATCATTTAGTGACAGTTTTATTTAAAACATGAACCTCAACCATCATCTGAAACTGTGGAAACCATGATTCATTTACCACTCTGCAGATTTATGACTCATGATCTTTTCTGAGTGCTTCAATGACTGTTGCCTAATTTTTACCAGAATAAACCCCTTGCTCCCTCCAAGATGCTCACCACACCCCTATCCTTTTGTTTTCAAGGTTTTATATGTTTTTTTAAAAAAAACTTCACCTACCAGCTAATGAAAAGAGACGAATCCCAGGGTACTGTGCTGTGTGGAAACTAAATGTGAATAGGGAAAGGGAGAGCATGTGGTGGAAAGTACATGTTAACAACCTGAACAGGACTTTCAGGCTTTGGACCAATCAAAAAATGCATGTTTAGCTTGGCTTGTCTCAAACAGTGACGTAACTCTTCACAATGGAGCTGCTGTGCTAAACTTGGAGGCAACCATATACAAGTTAACCAGTTTTTGTTGTTTCATTAAGTCAGCCACTGCAACAAATAAACCAACTGGAGAACAAAGCTGTATTTATTTCACGCTTGATGACTTACTTTTTTTTCTACCTCCAGATAAGATAATGCTTCATTCTTTCTGCATTAGAAAAGTAAGATGGTAATTTAAGAAGCTAACCCCCTGACCTGAAGTCTCTTGAGAGGCCAGTGATGTTTTGGTTTGTATGAAGCTGCTATATGACACATCAAGTCAGGAATGTGCTGAGAGAGACACGTACATGCTACAAGACTGAAAGGAGGGGTGGGATGGACGATGAGCAAGTGGGGGATATGAGAAGACAATTAGCAAAGATAAGAAATAAACCTATTTCACAAGGACTGGCAGACTGACTGAGATGTCCAGTAAGAATGGGGTGATGATGTACAGTAAACGCAGGCTGAAAGCTATAGCAAAGGTGGTGACATCACTCCTGCATGCATCTTCACATTATAATATGGTTATAATGAACTTGATAGATCCAGTGCATTGTGAATATAAACAAAATTAAACTTAAGTTTACAATTACGGAAAAAGTAGTGAAAATAGAACAGGGAAATGCAGAAAAAAGGGAAAGATAAATGCTATAAAAGCCTGTCTATACAAATATATTTTAAGAAATTAAGGCTTTGGTTTCAGCTGTTGTCTTAAAGTTGGACTTTGTTGCCGAAATTATCAGTAAAATCAGTTATAAAACTCTCTTGCAGCTTCGCCCTGCGATGCCTGTGCAAACATAGAGCCTCCAGTACAGACATGACGGAAACATGTTAAACAATGGGAGTGAACTCATTATAACAAGTCAGGGGGAGGTAACGAGGTACAAAACATGCACTAATGTGTGGACACACTGTCCCCTCACTACAGTAGCTTTAACGTTAGTTGCTTTGAGACTTATGCCACCTAGTGACCGAAGGACGGAAGTGGACAGGAGGAGTGGCATGATGTGGTCACAGGTACCGTCACTGTTCCTCTCCGAATAATCTACTTCATGAAACTGCATCTCTGTCCACCACTTTGGTTACATACTCATCGATGAACCCCCTGACGTTTCCTCTTTCCACCACCATTAGGTTGACATTTGTGATTCAAAGTGAAATATTTTGACAACAATTCTATAGACTTCTGTGAAACTTGCTACAGATAATAGTAGTAGATAGTATAAGTTAAAATAAATGTGTTGATCCCTTAGCTTATTATCTTGTTAGGACTGCTTTTAGTATTAATGCAGCAGACACTGAATCTCTTCCAAAGTGACCTAAAACTGAATACTCATACTAGTACATATTTTAGGAACGTACGTAATAACCGTTCATTTCCTGTCTATATTTCCTGATTTGTTTGTTGATTTGTATGGTTCTAGTTCCCATGGTAACTATTTTAACTTATTATGTTTGTTAATTTTGCACATTTGTATTTTCCATGGTGTAATCTCAGCATCATTCTAAATGAGGATCACAGTCAATGATTTCTCCCAGAAATAAAACAAATGTTATATGGATGAACGACGGGAGTTGACTGGAGAAATTGGAGTATAGGTGACTCCCTACTAACAGTTCTAACTCATTACTCATTTTATGTCTTCCTGTGAAATGTCTTTGCTCTAGAAGTGGACATGACATCCCACAGAGAAAATGTCTCTTAGTCGACACATTTCGCTAACCTCTGATGTGTAACCCCAACACTTTGCTGAAGGTTTTGGCCATAAAACTGGAATATAGACATTTCAAAAATAAACCACCAGATCACCACTTTTCGTACCTTTTGAGCATCTTGTGTAAGTCAATAGGAGTGATCAAGAGAAGGAGAGAGGATGTAAGGGAGCAAGTGTGTAAGAGTGTATCACACTCACATGTGCGTATTTCTTCTTGCGTGTGTCAGGGCGCACACAATCATTTGCATATACATCTATGCAAATACATTTTTTGGACTTTGTATATAAGCATATGAGAGGATTCATTCTGCACTGGGGCTGGGGGAAGGGAAGCCAAAGAGAAAGAGGGAGGGATGTTAAGTTCATTCAAGGCAAGGCTGAGAGCGGTAATAATCTGACAGTTGTCCAAGATTTGTGAAGCACATAAACTACTGTGGTAGTTTCCGGATTCCTGCTGTGTGTTACCATGACTCACAGACTCCAGCTTCTTCTCTTTTCTCTCTTTACTTCTTTTACTGTCTTATCTGCGAAAGAGGTGTGCAGTTCAGATCCAGACTATTGTACTGTATATGGGGAAATAAAATCTGGGGAGTTATCCTTTCCAAGAAAAAAACTCTTAAGGACTGAAAAATCTCTTCATTTAAAAGCAGGGATATGTTCCATTAATATGCAAGGTATGTTATAAAACCACTGGTTACGGTACTTCCCTGTTTCTATTTCTCAGTTTCTTGTTTTTTTTGGGTCCTGGCAGGCAAAGCAATAGTTGCCGACTTACATCCAAACAAACAAGACAGTGGTGACGCTGTCATGAGGTATGAGTCATGCTGATTAAATTCATCGTTCCTCTTTATATGTTCCTGTCTGCATCACAGGCCGGATTTGTCAGTGTAACCTTTGCTTTTTCTCTGTTTTTGCTCTCTGTTTTTTCTGTCTTCTATTATTATAAGTATTATTAAAAGAGACAACTAAATGAATGCACACTGAGGGGCTGGTGTGAAGTGTGAGAAACACTGAAACTTGATCAACCATGAAGGTGAGGTAAGATCAGGAAAGAAAAGAACTGGGTTTTATAGAGCTCAGGAGGGTGTTTGAGCCTTTGCCAGTTTCCCCTGGGGGTGGTTTATTTAGTTTGTTATCCTGTTCTCTAAGGCCCAAAATCCTCTTTGACCACAACTTTAGCCTCAGTTAAACCTATATGAACTTTTCTAAAACACTGCGTATTGCAGCTTGGTTTTTAAACGCAGTTTCTTTCCTGCTTTTACTTATTTGCATTGCTTTGCTAATTCCTCTTTCAGGGGGCAGTAAATGACTACCACCCTGTGGCACTCTACCCCATTCTGATAAAGTGCTTTGAGAAACTGGCACATAAAGAACAACATCCCTGCCTGTCTGGGCCCTCAGTTTGCATTCAGAACCAACAGATCCACAGACAATGTCATCTCCACTGCTGTCCCTTAGATTAGATCAGTCTTCACCACCATTTGTGATTTAGTCACTGTGATACAGAAAAAGGTTATGTAATTATAATAATAATAATAATTTTATCTATAAAGCACTTTTCAAGCTTGCACACTAAGTGCTTACCAAATTACAACAAACCATTATACATTAAACATTATACAAAACACAAATCACAATCAGAAACCCAAGTGGGAACCACCCATGAACACACAGGATTCACATGGATCATTGAAAAAGCAGCAATCAAAAATGGTTCTCATGATAGGTACCACACCTGATAAGGCATCAAAGATATTTGTTCAAAATCCGCAACAGAACTGATTTGCGCAGATAATCACCTGTAGTATGATGAATGAGGGCATCCTTTCTTTCCTTTTGATTGTATTTTGAACAATGTGCTATTGGCTTACTTTCTTTCTTTATGAATCCAGTCTCTTCTTGTGTCTTCTGGGTATATTTCAAGGTTTCCTTTTACAGTATGGCAGGTTTCATTGTCAATACTGTTCATCCTATTGTCTGTGTAGAAATATAATTGAGATTGCAATTATCAGTAAATCTGTAACATCTTTCTAAATGCAGCTACTCTGGTAAACAATTTAACACCACGCTGTATACAGTTCCTCTTAATTCATTTTGCACTTTAAGAGTATAAACCAGTAAAAACATGCCCCCTCTCCCTCTTATTTAAGCTACAACTAAAGGAAACAGTGCTGCAGCTAATATATATCTCACTTTCAGTTTAGTCTAGATAGGAAGGTTGGCAAAAATCAGTTTATTTTGGGGCCTGGCTGTCCACAAACTTAGAAACTATGTAGTTAATGGTAGACATTATACCTTTTATGGGCAAACCAAAGGAATTTGATTGCATGCTTACAAAGTGAAAGAATATTCTACCCTTTAACTTTAACTTTTAATTCTCTTCCAGATTTCTCTGTTGAAGGCTGTACTTTAGCCTGGACAACACAACTCTTACTGCTCCCTTTGTTGTTGTGGTTTATGTGATCTCTAAAGTTCAGTAAAATAAACTAATTTGCTTTGGCTGTTCAAATGTGAAGGGTTTTTTTTCAACAGAAAAATGCCTCACACATTGCCTTGGAGACAGAAAACACACTGTCGGTTTAAAAAAGGGAACATGTGGGTGAATGAGAGAGAAGGAAGGGGGGGCAGGAAAGGAGGACTGAGGCGATGTTAAAGTGGGCAGGGTCTGAAAGACCAGCTGCGATTGAGGGAGAGAAGTAGGAGTATAAGTTCCCCTACTTCCCACTGCCAGCGTCACTTTCTAGTCCGGCCAGCAGTGAGTCTCCATCTCATTTTTCACCTCATTCTCTGTCGTGCCTAAACTTCTCCAAGATGAGCTTCAGAAGATCCAACATGCAGCCAATCTCTTCTTCCCACATCTCCATGACCCGCTCCACACCTCAGTATCGTGCAGCCAGCATTTATGCAGGTGCTGGTGGACACGGTGCCCGCATTTCCTCTGCCTCCTCATCTTCCCTGCGGTCTGGTGCCCCAATGACCTCCTCTTCCTCTGCCTTCAAGCTGAGCAGTGGAATGGGCTCTGGTTTTGGTGGTGCCGGTGCATCTGTGGCGACCGGTGGTGGTGCTGCTGCTAGGATCCAGGGCAACGAGAAGGGAGCCATGCAGAACCTGAATGACCGATTGGCCAACTACCTGGAGACGGTGAGGAACCTGGAACAGGCCAACAAGGAGCTGGAGATGAAGATCATGGAGGCTCTGGAGAAGGGGGGGCCCGACATGAGAGACTACAGCAAGTATGAACCCATCATTGATGACCTACGCAGACAGGTAAGCATAACAAACAATGCTCATTAAATGAACAGGTGAAAGTTGAATATGTAATGTTCTAAAACTGGGATTCTCTGGTTGTTCGTTGTAATCTTTGATTCAGCGAGGTGAGACAGGCAATGAAAAATGTGAGGGGTATGAGTGTTTGAGTGCTTTAGAAATGCTTGATGGGGCCTCTAATATGAGAATTAGTAAGTGCCTGTGATGGCACTCATCATCACGGACAATGTTTCAAATGTAGACCTACTTGTGGAAATAAGTTTTATAAGTGTTTTCATTATTTATCTAATGCATAACTTTGACGGTTAAGGTTGAGAAAACTTATGCTCAGATGGGCAGTCTTTCCTTTGTAGGTTATCACATTTCTTGCTAGAGAATGAAGGGTGTGGTTGCTAAGCTCTAACCCTCCCCCATTAAACTGTTCATGCCACAAAGTGGCCATAACTTCCTCTGATGAATCACCAACACGCGGGTAGCATCACGAGAGACAGACTGGAAAGCTCTCAAACAACCTTCACTAGACAAAAGCATTTCCAAATGGTTCTGCAAATGCTGGTTCTACAAGAATTCTCCAGTGTAGGAGGGCCTCAATGTGAAACAGATGTGTGGTAATGACACACACACGCACACACAAAGGATCTTGGACTGCCAGCTGTGTGTGTGTGTGTGTGTGTGTGTGTGTGTGTGTGCGCACACATAGCTGCATGTGAGTCCACTGGTTGTATAACAATCAGCTCCAGTCAGCAGAGTCAAATGTCACATTCTTCTACAGACCCCAGATCTTCAATGTCACATAATGACACATTGATGGTGGCATGTTTTTTTCGACACATAAAGGGACGAGTATTCCCCTTTTTCTTCTGAGACAGGATATCATAGACACATTCGAAATGATGAACTCACAAACACGCTCACGCACAAAGAATTTTACAACCCCCGCACACATAAACACATATATACAAAGAAAATGACAGACAGAGACAGTGCAGCTGTGAGAAAATTGGAGAGAATAAAAATCTCTCTGTAAGACAGGAAACCCATTTTTCCAACAATGCTAAAACAAACCAGATTCTGTTTTGGCACAGGAACATCCCCTCTTCCTGTCCTTCAGTTTGTGGTTCCTTTTTTCACTGAATGTTACTATGGATTCAACTATGTTGTGGCCCTTGTTTTTAATCTGATGCTGGGGTTTCTATTGTTACATAAGGGAAATAATGATTAAAATCATATGTTTGATTTTGTAGCTCTGTGAAACATTGCTATCTCATAGCATATGATGAATAGAGCAGGTTATTAATATTATTATTTAATGTTATAAGGAGTTCAGTCTAGACCTGCTCTATTTGAAAAGTGTCCTGAGATAACTTCTGTTATGAATTGGTGCTATACAAATAAAATTGAATTGAATTGAATTGAATTGAATCATTCAGTTATGCATTGAAGGAAGAGGCTTCTGGTTAAACAACTGCATTATTTCTATCCAGGAAAATAAAGGAAAAAGACAAAACAACCTTTCAGTTTTTGACATCCAATTGTGTAAAAACGGCAACTTTGTCATAAATTCTTTTTTTCTGTCCAGATCTTTGATAAGATTTCGGAGAATGCTCGTTTTGTGCTCCAGATCGACAATGCCCGTCTTGCTGCTGACGACTTCAAAGTAAAGTATGTTGTTTTAAATTTAATCTGTGTTGTCTTATATATACCAAGCTTACGTATATGACTGAGACACATCTAAGCTCAATCTTCACTTATCTGATAGAGTAGGACTTTAGCAACAGCAAGTTTATATCTGAAACACTTAAGTAAAACTTAAGTCATGACATTTTGTAACTTTATACTACCCAGCACAGTGTGAATAACAGCTGTCTGTAATAGAGTTTGTTTCTGTGCACTGCTACAGGTTCGACAATGAGACGGCAATCCGTCAATCTGTGGAGGCCGACATTGGTGGGCTGAAGAGAGTCATAGATGATACCAACATGGCCAGGATGAACATCGAGAATGAGATTGAAGCTGTGAGGGAGGAACTTGCTTTCCTAAAGAAGAACCATGAAAATGTGAGTTTACAGAACATCCAGATTAATCATCTTACTTTACTACTCACTTCACACATCCTAAATGTTTTTGTTCATTACTCTCTTTCTGTCGGGCCTGCAGGAGGTGATGGAGCTGAGGAATCAGATCTCCCAGTCAGGCGTGCAAGTGGACGTTGACGCTCCCAAAGGTCAGGACTTGTCCCAGATAATGGAGGAAGTGAGGAACAACTATGAGAAAATTGCTCTGAAGAATGCAGAAGACCTCAAACAATGGCATGAAAATCAGGTGATACAGTGTTAGTAATAATACATAAATACATGTACAGGAAATATCTTGTCTATTGTCTAACACCCTTTCCCTGTCTTCCCTTCAGATTGCGGACGTGCAGGCGCAGGTATCGCAGAACACGGAAGCTCTCCAAGGAGCCCAGATGGAGATTGGTGACTTAAACAGACAGATACAGACTCTGGAAATTGAACTTGCGTCCCAACAGAGCTTAGTAAGCATGCATTTTACACGTGTTTCTCATACATATTAATTTTATTAACAAACCGGAAATAGTCAAATCCTCTCAATACCCTGGCCATTACATAACACTCACTCAGAATTGTTGTCATACTTTAGTAAAGCAGCAAAACATTCCTAAATAATCCTTTTCACAAAGGAGTTGTTCCAAATTAGACAAAAAAAAAACTTTGGCATACTTTTCATTCCTCCTTTTCATTCCTCCTTTTCCATCCTTCATCAGAAAGCCTCCTTAGAGGACACATTACGCAACACAGAGCAACGAAACAACATGGAAATGGAGAAGTACAACAGCATTATTATCCATCTGGAGGAGGAGCTGACCAAATTGCGTGCAAACATCCAGCAACAGACCCAAGATTATGAGGCGCTGCTCAACATGAAGATGAAACTGGAGGCTGAGATTTCCACTTACAAGGGTCTGCTGGATGGTGGAGACTTCAAGTAAGAGTTATAAAGAGATGGAGGAGAAAAAAACAGATCGAGGCAATGTGATGATGGTGGTGGAGGTGAATACTAAAATCATTTGTTATCATGGTTTGCATGGTCAAGTATAACTACATCATGAAGTGGGCAGTAGTTCCAGTCAGTTCACACGACACGTAAATATTTTAAAAGTACATTTTTGTGTTTTGTACAGGCTCCAGGATGCACTGGATGAGCTGGCCGCCACAATCTAATTTGGAATAAAGAATCTTGGACCATCCCAACAAAGAAAGCAGAACAACCCACAACTATCCATCGTGGAAAAAAAGTTCCATGCTTCTCCGAACATCTGAAGCCAATTTTTAAGACCACATTCCGTGTAAACCATAAATGAGTTAAGCAATTCTGAATAAAGGCATTTGACCACACCACAGTGAAACAGGGCTATTTTAAAAGCAAACAGTGCCTGATCTGACAATGAAATAAAAATGAATAAAACCACTTCTTGAGTCACGGTTTCTGTGCATTTGTTATTGTAACATAATATAAGAATGTGCATGTTATGTTTTGTGATATGTGTATGTCAGACTAATTGCAATATCATAGCCCTCGCTCATTAAATAACAATAACTTCAAAGGTATTACATGTTTATAGAAAGATGATTAGATCATTTCTGTTGGCAAAAAAACACCCAAATTACATGATTTCACAGGATGTTTAAATCTGCCTTAATTGATTTTTGGCCACTAGCGGGCAGAATAACTTTAAAACAAGCCAGGAGACACATGGTTGTGAAATATTATCACTTTACACATTTTTTATAACATGCTCAGTCATGTTTCTGGTCAAATGACAAAAGTCCAATATGAACTGGCTTTTTATCTCTGGCTTACAGCTTTTATAGACTATGTATATCATATAATGTATTATAATATGAAGAATGTATTTTTAAATACAGTGCATACCTAGAGTTTTGTTAGTTGACTTTTAATACTCTCCTAAACTCAACATTTGAATAATTTATTTAATCCTGTTCTCATCCGGTTATTAAAAAGAAGTTACTTGTGCTTTAGTTGAATATGTTCATGTTATGTTATACTTATATTTGAGAGGAAGGTTTGTATATTCATTTCACAGCTGAAATGCCTAGTTTCCATATAAAGAATTTACACACAAAACTAATGAGTTTATAAAATACGATGCTTTGTTAACTATGCACCATTATATAAAGTTGTAGAATCAACATCACCTTTAACACTAAAATGCTGCTCACACATAATGCATTAGTCTGATAATAAAATATATGATGATGAAGGTGTGAAGGGGTGTCTTCAAAATAGTTCATGTAAAATATGCATTAACAGCCCAACCTAGGAGGATTAAAAATACTAGAATCAATAACACAATACTTATTTGGCTGATCAATGTCATTTGTTTAAGCAACACCCTTATTAAGTTATAGCTAATGCGTAGGATTCTTTTGAACATGATCAAATTATATGTACATTATTATTATATTATTATTACGTTAACAGTTTTGAATTTTAAAAAAATGTGGCCATGAACTCATTAATGTCACAGAGAAGCACATATTTCATCTTCTAGCAGTAAAGCACCAAACAATATAGAACTGGACACATGACTTGGGTATGGAAGCCAATTTCCGCCAATGTGAAAGGGGGAAAGGATTCTATATATATATCTATATTATAATGAGAACTTTCTCAATATTTTGTCTACTATCTCAAATAAGGACTTTGTGATACTAAGTCCTTATTTTGAGAAAGTTTCTTATTATAATGTCTTCCAGAATCCTTTTTTTCCCTGTCACATTGGAGGATATGGGCTTCCATACACTTCCAGACTTACAGCCTACTTTAATTATTTAATTGATCACACTTTCACTCATTGTTCATGTTAATTGATGATAGGTTATTTAGCAGCTATAGACATTTGAAGCTGAATTGTTGTTTTTGGAAAAGTCCTTTGGAAACTATAAGACTATAAGAGACTACATTTGGAGACTATGAGACTATAAGAGACTATATTTGGGGGCTATAAGACTATAAGAGACTAAATATAGCCTGAGCCGGCTTTACCTCCTGAGGAGGCTCAGGTCCTTCAATGTCTGTAACAGGATGTTGCAGATGTTCTATCAGTCTGTTGTGGCGAGCACCATCTTCTTTGCTGCGGTGTCCTGGGGTGCGGGCATTAAGGCAAAGGACGCCAACAGACTGAACAAATTCATCAAAAAGGCTGAATATGTTGTTGGCTTGAAGCTTGTCACCCTGGAGGAGGTGGTGGAGGAGAGGATGCTGGCAAAACTGCTGGCAATCATTGACAATCCCTCCCACCCCCTCCACACAACACTAGATAAGCTAAAGAGCAGCTTCAGCAACAGACTCATTCAACCCCGCTGCTCTAAGGAACGATATAGAAAATCGTTCCTCCCCACTGTTATAAGACTGTATAACTCATCTGCCTCTGTCAGATCCACAATTACAGCACTGGACTAAATCTACCTGTGGAACATATACTATCATATCATATGTGATATGTGTTAATATAAACCATGTTGATATTATATATCATATTTATACAATATATTATTATTACTATTATTATTATTATTATTATTCTATATTACAACTATTATTATTATTATTATATAACAATATAACAATAAGATATTATCTAATGTATGTATATCTTCTTGTATAGTCAAGTATCTATTATACATATGCTATATATCATATCATATATTGTGTATATATATTACAGTATGTATATACACACACCTTGCACAGGCTGAATATATGACACATGTTTACATCATATCAATATAGATGTATATTATCTATGTGTATACATGTATATCTGTTCAGTCATCATATTATATATACATATTATTATTATATGATTATAAATATTATTAATATTATCATTATATGCTGTTATTATTATATACTGTTATTAACATTAACACTACCATCATGTCATCAGTACTATTACCACCATCTTGCAACTACAACTCATTGCACCTTATCTATCTATTTATCTTTTTTTATCTTTTCTAAAAGTATTTTATTCTATTGTTGTATTTTATTCTATTGTATTTTATTGTATTTTAATGTACCTGGCTGCTATGACGACCCAATTTCCCTCCGGGGATTAATAAAGTCTATCTATCTATCTATCTATCTATCTATCTATCTATATTTGGAGACTATAAAAGATAAATAAATGAACAACCGTGAGAGTTAAAGCTAACGTTAATGTAGTTGAGTGACAGATATGATAAAAACCTAGTGAAAAGAAGGTAACAGTCACTGTAGTCAACTTAAGCAGATGTGAGTACGCAAACAAGGGAGGAGACAGGCCCGTGAACGCCGATGCGCGCTCCCGATAATAAACCTCTGACGCCTTCATCCGGGAACTACTACGAACTCGCTCTCCAACATGGCGGCGTCAGGTGAGGTTTATGAGGGTGAACGATCTGGGTCGGTTGGGGAGGATTTCAGCGGTTTATACATCGATTTAATTAAAAACATTAAGTTTGGGTATTGTTAATGCCTCGTCTTGTTGATTGGCGTCGTTGTCTGGCGTCTATAAATAGGTTCGTCGGTTGTTTTGGGCCGGTAAAGACGCAACTGCTGGTGGAAGGCGAATGAACGAAGCAACGACTTGCACAATCTGAATTTTTAACCTACAGATTACATGCGGTCTTTTCCTATGAATAGTCATTTCGCGGCGTTAGGGCTTCCCGCTTTCGGGGTTATACGGTATTTCATGTATTGGACATTGTGTGCCGTGTTATGAAATGTTTCTAACTGCGTGCAGAGCTGGCACATTGTATGTCCGTAGCGGGGCTCGCCGTGGCGCTCAGAGCAGATAAGCATCGGGCGCAAGCGCGTTTCGAGGAGGAGGGGTTGGGCCGAGAAGTCCGGGCAGCCCGAGGAGTCTCCCCACGTGTGCAGCCTTGCTCCCGGGTATCGGCGTTTGATAAAACGGGGCAGCTGAGCCCGCTGGGTCGCATGTTAAACACTTCCCTGGCAGCTTCTCAACTTCGTGCCGTCCCATCCGGCCGGCCAAGTCTCGCTCCGGTGATGGCGCACTTGGATCTTGGCGCTGCGACGTGAGCTAGGCCGTAAAACCTAGCCAGCTAAGCAGGGATACTTCCCCCGTCAGCAGTCCTTTGCTGACTAAGCCCGCATAGGCATAAAGACAAAAGGACCTACGTAGTTAGCAAACAACCTGCGGGTTTAGCCTAATAGTTAACTGTTGGCCCTCGCAGTTATTGTGCTATTGTAGCAGCTCCTAGCTTGCTAATGTCACATTAGTGCTGAGCGCTAAGAAAGCTACCTAACAGGCAGCAGATGATTTTTTTTTTTTTTTTTTTTTTTTTTTTTTTTTTTTGGGGGGGGTTTAGAGGGCACAAGCAGTCAAGGCCAGTTAGTAAGGCCTGTTAATTGTAAACAATGACTGAGCATTATGCAGTGGGAAACAGCTGTAAGCCGCCTGTTTTGCTCTCTGTATGTGTGTAGGTTTTTGTAACGATGTGTGTAAAGAATGTCCTGACACCTGGGATTTTCACAATAAAGCTCACAGCCAGCTTTGTTGCTCCCCTTTTTTCTGCCTAAGACCAAAACAAACCAGACCTGCTCTATGAAATGAGCTGTGTGATGCAACTGGCAACTGTTTGCCATACAAAGAGGTAGCATGAGGGATGTACTGCAATGGATACATGACTCATTTATTCATGCTCCTGATGTACATTCCTTGGAAAGGGCAGCGAATGGGCAGCCCAGTGGTCCTGCCTTTTCTGGCCTGCTGCACAGTGACGGTTGTACAGGCAGGCCACTCCCTTTGTGTTTACTTTCATATAGCAAAATAAGTCAGTGTTTTTGTAGTGTCTCACACATTGATATCCCCTTATTTGACTGGACAGCATCGTGCACTACAAATAGTGTTTGTCTGCGCAGAGATGCAGCTGCCTGCATGAGTGGATGCACACACACGGGTCTCTTAAAAACCCAGACTGTTGTTGTGTTGGTGTTTTTAAGGAATGAATCCTTCAGTGGCACAGCATTTCACTGCTTTAATAACTACATTTAGTAAAATATAAGTTGTAATAAAAGCCAGTTTTGACTGTAATTACCAAGTTCTTACACGCCATCTGTAACATCTGGCACTATTCCCAAACTGAATGTGTGTTTGTCTTTCTAGTGATCTATAGCTTAAAAAAACTCTATCAAAGGTACATTTATTGACTATTTAATGGATATAATTTCTTTCTTCTTTTAATGAAGAAAATGGACGACAGTAGGAAGAAAGACTTCCTACTGAGATGCCATTACTTTCTTCCATGGCTGACTCTACTGTTTTCATCTTCCCTTTAGCTAAGAAGAAGAATAAGAAGGGGAAGACCCTCACTCTGACTGACTTCCTGGCAGAGGACAGTGGAGGCAACAATGCGCCCCCCAGCTACCCGGCCAAGTCCACCAGCTGGGCAGATGAGACTGACGACCTGGACGGCGATGGTGAGCACACATTTGAAGTCTTTATATTGCATACCTTGCATTTGTCTTTCATTTTTTCGTCTAATAGTAAAATCAGTATTATCTCACTTATCGATCGGGTTGTCTCTTGGTTGAGTTGGAAGAAATGCATTGAAGAATGCAGTCAAACTGGTGGCGCATCAACATTTGTGGTTGGATGCTTGACTGAATGTGAAATGAGCAACTGCGTCTTTGTTTTACATGTAAATGTGTTGCAGCAGAGCTGTATTGATCTTTCTGAGGTCTTATTAAGGTATGTAGAAGTAATAAAAAGTCAGGCTGCTATGTAGGGGCAGCTTAACACCAGTTTTCCAGTTCTAATATCACAGTGTTGAGTGTCTGCTTTGACGAGGGCAATGCTCGTTTGTTCTTAATGTAAACTACACCCTTTAAATGCATTTTGCCTAAGATGGCTGTCTATAGCCATGGCACATAAATTGTTAAACTGATACTTCTAAATAACAACATGACCACGCTTTGCCAAACTGCTGCAGTTTACTATGAATCTTTTCAGCCTGCAGCACTGCTTTTTGCAGCTGTTTCTTTTAGATTTAGTAATTACGTTGGTCATGATTGAGCTCCATATAACAACTGTAAACTTGCCACTGCACTGGTTTCCAAGTGTTTTTGAAAGGAATTCACTAACTCCCTTGTACAGAGTTGTGATGGCCACTTTGAGTATTAAATAGAAGTTGGATAATGAGGATGGGGCCTTGGATGTTAAATGAATCATTAGAACTCCATCTTATCAATTGTTCAATAGGGTTATTTATTCCATTATCAGTGCTGAACAATTGCACTCTGGATTCAGTTTCTTATGCTCTTTGCTGGTTTTCCTTTGTGGCTTGTTTAACTTTGTCATATTCCTTTGCATGATGCATCTACAGATGTTTTTGTCAGATTTGTGGTGCTGAACCTCACGTTTCAAATTTTGTGTTCTCCTGTTTCCCAGCAGCAACACATCACATTATCACTTGTTGTCGCGTGATGTTTGGGTAGTTCTCTTTGCATAAGGCAAAAAAAAGGTGCCAAAGAAGTACTTAATGACTTTTCTGGGTTGTTTCATTCCCAATACTTAAAGGGAGAGTAAGTCATTCTGGAGAAAGATAGTTGAGTGTTCAGTCTAATTCCCAGGTTGTAAAATACAGACGCTTTGGGGTAAATGGGGAAACAAAGCCGCTCACAGCAAATGGGTTGTCAAAGCGTTGGTATTTGACAACCTGAGAATCAGACTCGACAACCTCATCTTTTTAATATCTTTTTATTTTATTCCAATATTCCAAGGTTTTTTGTTAGTGTCAGATCAAGTACTGACTATTGGAACCATTAATATCTGCCTTACAGAACAGTAACTACAGTATACTACTTTATGTACAGTACTACATACTACAATACACATCATAATTAATGCACTCCTGTCAGAACATTTGCGTGTCTGCTGAACTAAAGGTACATAAAAAGGGTTTCCTGTCAGAAGTACCTATTTGTCACACTTTTGAATGTACGTTTGGCTTTTGCTGGTTTGTCCTGTATGTATTCGGATGCTGATATGTGAGATGCATATATTTTCCATCATAATTGATTCATGTGAAGTTTTTGTTTCCTTTTGCTTTTTTCTGTCAGAATAAAACTACTGCAAGATATGAAGAACTGAGTGTCAAAGAGAAAATAAGCGGTTGTTGTTCAGTAACTGAAAAGAAGTTTTAAGTTGGTATTTGTTTGAAAATCTTCCATTTCTCATCTCCCCAGTTTCGACTTCATGGCACACGGAGGAGGATAGCTACCGGGCACCACCCATTGACCGGTCCATCCTGCCCACAGCACCTCGCTCAGCTCGTGAACCCAATATTGATCGTGCCCGACTGCCCCGCAGCCCGCCTTACACGGCCTTCCTGGGCAACCTACCTTATGATGTCACTGAGGACTCGATCAAAGACTTCTTCCGCGGTTTGGCAGTAGGTTTAGCAAGCACACACACTCACACACGCAGTATATGGGATATAACACATAGTACTTGGTGGTTACACTACTGCAGCTTTTTGTTTTTCAATGCAACACAAACAGTGGACCTTAAGTGACAAGTGTCAAGCTAATCAGTCTCAATATTTAGTCACATCTGTAATTTAAATGTTGGATTTAAAAAAAAAAAATCTTTTTCACATAACACAGCTTCCTAAAAAAGCCAAGCTGGTCAGAGTTCTGTTTCAGTAACACAAAAACAATTCAGTCATCTGAAACACACAAGCCTCTGCCTTGACTGATTTGTCACACTTCAGTTCCCTTGAACAGTTCCTGTCTCATTCCTCACCTGTTCACCTGCTTGTTGAGGGTTAGGGCAGAAATTGATGAAAAATATTCTCATCTGGCATTTCCTCCATCCCAAAGTCAACCCATTTTCTTTCATATTTTTCATTTGCATACTACTCTTTGTTTCTCCTTATCTTGTTTGGCTGAACTTAACAGTGTTGAATATGTTCATCTCAGATCAGTGCAGTGCGTCTGCCTCGAGAGCCCAGTAACCCCGAGAGGCTGAAGGGCTTTGGCTATGCTGAATTTGATGATGTGGATTCCCTACTGAGGGCTCTCAGTCTTAACGAGGAGGTGAGGGGACGCAATATGACCTTTTTTGTGCTTTTTACGTTTTGCATTTTTACTTTAACACCTGGAACCGAACTAACATATGAAATGTTCAACTTTAGCTGTAGCTGATTTGCACAATGAAATCTTGCCTCACTGCATAAAATGGCAAAGCTTTTTAGATAGTCAGTTTCTCTATCACATAAAAATGTAAAGAGGGATCGCTAACTGTCAACTCTCTGTATTACTAACAGAACCTTGGAAACCGAAGGATCCGTGTGGATATTGCAGACCAGTCCAATGATAAAGGTACGTTGTTAACTTTTTTGCTTTAACTTCATCTGGCCGCTAGTGCAACATTGCAGTGCTCCTCTCTGCCTTTTATTGTAATTTAGCATTTAGAAGTATGTCTTTCAACTTTGTACATCTCATCTTCTTTTTCTTTACACCTCAGAGAGAGACGGTGGCTCTATGGGCAGGGACAGGGGTGGAAGGATGTCGGACATGGGTCCTGACAAGACAGACAGTGACTGGAGGGCTCGACCCAGTGCAGACGCTGATGAAGGACCTCCCAGGAGAGATGATGCCTTTGGGGAGAGTGAGTCAGACTTGCCGTTGTTCTTGCTTCAGCATCCATACTTATTACTGTTATCAGAAATAGAATTATAGAAGGGACCTTTTTCTAAGGCTCTGAATGACACCAGTAATACTAACTAGGATAAAACAGACATTACTTTCCTGTCCAAGGAGATTATTAGTTGAAAAAATTTGTAAAGGAAAGCTAAGTATTCAAAAGTGGACTTGTGGTCCAGACACTAAGGTGTAAATATTCCCTGATTTAGTTTCAGGGTTGTGATAATGGCGAGATTTTTATTTGTAAAACATGCCATAAGTGCTATTTATATATTCTTTATCAAAATGTTGATTTTTACTGCCAAAATTGTTGCATTTATTCCTTCCTTATTCCTTATTTGATGTTGTTTTCTGTTTTCTCAAACAGTCATTAGCAGAGGAATTCTATATTGAAACATCATCGTTATTTTATTACAATTCTTGCAGGATCACGGGACCGTTACGATGCGCCAAGGCGGGACAATGACCGCTATGATGGAGGAAGAGACCGCTACCGGGATCGCTATGATGACAGGGACCGCAGAGATTTTGATAGAGGAGGTGTGTTATTCTGCTTGTTTGGGCCCCGTGTTGGGATTTAGATCCACTTGTCTGTATCAGCAGTTGTTTAGCTTCCTGATCATAAAATCAAAGTAATCTACAACGTGCCCATTGTAAACTAATCATTGGCTTACATGACTCCCTGATCTCTCTGCTGCGACCTTTACTCCCATTTTTATCTCTTACCAGTTTTCTTTCCTGTCCTCCTGCCACCCTTCTAGGTTTTGACTCTCGTGGTGGTAGTGGTGGAGGTCGTCGTGCCTTTGGCAGTGGCTTCCGTCGCGATTATGATGATAGTCGGGGTAGCAGTGATCGTTATGGGGACAGGGATCGCTATGGCGAACGTGAAGACCGCTACGAGAGACGGGATGAGAGGCGTGATGAGAGGCGTGATGATAGAGGTGAGAGTTCAATAAATAAATACTGCATCTGGTCAGCACTATTTATCAACGGATCATCTCAAATAAGGTTATTTGAATGATGGAGATTGGCACAGATATCAGTGTGTGTGTATATAACACAAATTCAATAAATTTCTATGATGTAAAGTTAAAAGTTGCTTAGTGTGTTGACATTTTCACATTTTCAGAGCTACCCCACTCCATATTAATATTATTAGATAAGATGTTCCTTTATTGATCCCCCTTAGGAGAAATCTAAGATATCCTTTTCTGTTTTCACACCAGCTCCTCAGCAGAGACCCAAGTTGAACCTTAAGCCCCGTAGCGTGCCCAAGGAGGAAGAAGGTAGTGGCGGCGGTGGCGGCGGCAGCAGTGGTGGTGGTGGTGGCGGCGGCGGTGGTACTTCCCCAGCTGCAGCTCCAAGCTCCGGCAGCAGGGCCTCATCCATCTTTGGAGCGGCAAAGCCGGTTGACACAGCAGCCAAGGAGAGGGAGGTAGAAGAGAGGCTGAAGAAACAGGAAGAGAGGCTGCAGAGGCAGCTGGAAGAGGACAAAGGCCGGGGACCTGACAGAAAGATGCGAGACAGGTCAGTGGTTTACATGGATGGTCTATAACTAACTTTTTGATGAGTTGGTGGCTACTTAATTTGTTATTTATGAAGTCAAAGTACAGTTTTAAAATAATAATCCCTATTTTAGGAGGAGTTAAAGTTATTTATGCTTTAATATAGTTTTTGCAACAGTGCTGAAAACACAGTTTTTTCATCTCACTGCAGTTTGCAGGCCTATGTAAGCTTTTTTGTTATTGTTTTAAGGGATCCAAGCTGGCGCAATGAGGAACCTCCTGCTGAGCGATCTCGCACAGGAAGTGAGTCTTCACAGCAAGGAAGCACTTCTGGAAGAGGTGAGATACTGTTGCATTTAATTTCATTTTGACATAGCTTGCCTTCGGGGATGTGGTTTCTCCCTGTAAACCTGAAGAGGCAAGTTTACGTCTCTGAGTTACTGTATCAAATTTCTGTGTCTTTCTTTTAATCAACACACAATTTTCATTTGGGACCTGTGTTCTTTCAGTCGCACAACAATCACGCAACCTTGTAAAGCATCCAAAGCTGTTTGTTAAAACGTTTTTTTTATTGTGTCTCAGTTATCTCAAAAATGCTTCCTCCTGCACTTGGAGCAATAAAACCATTCTTTTGACAAAACAACCAAGACAAACTAAAAATGGTGAATATCTCATCAAGTGGTAAAAGTTCTGTAAAATAATCCTCAATGATGTAAAAGCAGTAAGAAACAACGTGTGGGTTTTCCCAACCAGGGTCCCGGTGTCGAGATAGTGAGCGCTCTGGGGATAATGAGGTTTTCAGTGGGAGAGAAGGTGAGCCTTCCTCCCCTGGGACATCCCCACAGCCCCCCCCTATCAGCTCCCCTAAGGAGCCACTGAAGGTGATGCCTGCACCTCCTCCCAAGGAGAACGTCTGGGCTAAGAGAAGTGCAGCCAGCACAGGCTCTAGTGATGGCGATGGACGACCTCCCGTCTCTCCTGTCTCCACAGGTGGTTCAGCTCCTCCAAAGCTCAGGTGAGAACACAAGCAGGACATATGCTGTATGTTAGGACGCCTTTCAGGAACACACTGCTCAGAAACATAAACAATCAAATAATTGGACAACGTTTTCACACCTAGAATGAGCTTGTAGAAAAGTTTAACTTTCATGTGTTTTGTATACCTGTCCCTGATTGTTCTCACTTTCTCTTTAGCTCCCCAAGTTCTGCAGATGAAAGAGGATCTGGAAGAGGTGAGGCCTACTGAGTGCTTGGCATAAAACAAACCTCGACAAAAAAAAAAACACAACTGAAGAAGGAAGACATTTATGTAAACAAACGGTTGCATACATCCCAAGAATATGTGACAATCAATTTTTTAATTTGAGCAAAACTTTAAGTCACATTAGCAACCCTGTGAGACTGTAAAGGTTGTTACCCAGAAAAAAATTCAACTGGTGGATGGGTGAAATAATTTTCACTAGTGAGGCGAAATGCCAAGTTTGGTGCTAGTGGACAGGCCATGTTTTTACCTTTTTAATCAAAACTACTTATCCTCTTTACGGTGGCCAATTTAGGACATATTAGACTCTTAACGAGGCTTGGCTCTACATTATCAGACTAGGCTCGGCTTTCATTAGCTTCAGCTTCTCCTTATGCTTTAAGCTAACAGCTAATGTTAGCATGTTTACATTCATGACCACAACTACTGTTATTGCACAACATATAGTGAGTATGTTAAACATCAGCATTAATCTCAGATTTTATCAGATGAGAATTCATTAGGATTCATCTCCTGGAGTCCATGAACTGTATTTCATGGCAGTCCATTCAATCCTTTTTCCTTTAGATAATTATTTCTGGACCTTGGAAGTGTTTGACTTACGGACCAACTGGCACTGCCATCTCTAGAGCCTCAATGCAAGTCCATTTGCAACCTCTTATTCTTCTGTGATGATTCTTAAATTTGATATTGAAGTGGTTTCAAACTTCTGTGTGGTCCAGAAAAGGCAACTGAGGTTTGCCCGAAAATGGATCTGGGGTTTTTAATTAATCCACTATACAGACTGGAAGTCAGTTCACTATTGTACATCCAGTATTTTTCATCAAGACTAGCTCACTTACAAGAGGATGTGCGAGAGCAGCTGTGTTATCCTTACTTTTCACACTGCTTCGCATCTGTAACGTAATGGACATATTTGGTAAAGTGAGAATGTGTCTGATAGGAGCAGCTCATGAGCTCATCTTCCTGCGGAGAGTGGATTCATTACAAGGGGAGCACAAAAATATGTCTCACATTAGTCTGTATCAAAGTGTCAAAAAATAAATAGATCTCAGGTTCAGACTCCAGCAATCTGACCAAACCTGAAAACATCGAATACCTACATTGTCAACAGTGCTGTATCAGTAGAGGACTTTTCTTTCTTTCTTTCTTTCTTTCTTTTTTGCTTTGGAGACTTTTGGCATAAATTTCAAGACACTATCAAATTGAAAGGTGCTGAGTTCCAGTGTACAAGCTTGGCTTGCATTCAAACAGTTGTGCACCTCTCATTTGGCCCTCCATCAGTGACTAACACGTTTTGAATCCAACCCAGTGGCTTTTTATGCTGCAGTGTGTTGTGAGTGTAGTCTACTGTAAAAGTCCACCAACCTCCCTTCACTCATCTGTCTGGCTTCTTATTTAAGATGAGAACAAGGCTGACGGTGTGCGTCGGGACCGGGGGCCCCCGCGGGCACGAGGGGGCCTGCAGGGCCTGGAGCAGGGCGGGGCCGAGGAGAGGGGTCCAACAGAGACCGAAGAAAGGAGGCAGACAGGTCAGCCATCCAAAGCTAGCAGCTCCAAAGTTGTTAATGAGACAGGGAGGACATTTACTGGGCATCTGTAAAGACTGGCCTATGCTCAGTTACACAACTGATGATTCATTGCTCCTTGTGTTGTGGACACCATGATTTCTGGTGTGCACGTTTTAATGCTTTATCTTTTTTACACCAGCTGGTTACAATTGCCATTGTCATCATGATCAAAACATCAAGAGTACCACATAAGTTACTACTGAAATTTGGGATATTTCTGAATTTTATTTGATGTTTTTCTTCTGAAACTGAGGATTGTGCACAGTGTGAACTGGGTGCCAAGTAGCTTGTAGATGTTAATTTTCAGATGATGCAAATGAGCATAGTTTGTGCTCCTTTAGTTTCTGTTGTTAGCTGTGTTTTAAGGATTCATAGCAAGGGTTAACTTTCTAGCGCTGAGACCTGCCGATACATTTTAATCTGGGTGTTAATTCTGATTGTAGAAAGGATAACAGAAGAGACCGAGACTCCAGACCACCCCCAGAGCCAAAGAAATTCGAAGAAACCCCAACCCCCGTAAGTCCTTCACTGCCAAGGTTTAGTGAGACTTTGATGTCACCAAAATTACTCTTCATTAAAGGGTTTCCCTAAAGTCTCAAGTCATTTTACCTCAGCTCCCCCCGTACATTAGTTTTTAAAAACATCCTTTTTTTCTGCTTTTCTTAAACAACAGCCCAGGTCACAGAATCATTGTCCCTAATGTTGTTTCTTGTTCCTTGAGAAAGATGACATCTTTTCTCTCTCCTGTCTACGCTTTATTTGTTTAGCATCCAAAGCTACTGTACCGATCCAAGGTGTATTTTCTTGTTGTTTTTTTTCAGAAGTTCAGCTCAGCCAGTAAGTACGCCGCTTTGCTAATGGACGGAGACCAAGGAGACGACGCGGAGGACGTAGACTAGAAAGAAAATAACGAGATGAGGCCTGAAAGACGAGGAGAAAACGAAGACCGCAGAAAAAAATAAATAATCTCACATAGCTTATGAAAAAACTCCTCACGTGGAAGAGGCTCCTGGGAGGGAGGACAAAACTCCCTCCCTTCTTTCCTCCTTCAAACCTGTCCTTTACTTTCAAAACACCCACCCATCCTCCCTCCCCTGCCCCACCTTCAAGACTATTCAGGTTCTAAAGAATAGTCGCATACTGGACTTGTTTTAAATGGAAAAAAGGAGTAGCTGACATGACAAAGTGATGGATAAAATTGAATTAATTGTAATAAATAAATGGAAAAAGTGGGGAAAAAAATCAATTTGTATATTTGTGGATCACAGGTGTGGTGAGGTTGGCTTATATGACACAATGTGGTTTAGTAAGTTGTTTGTTTTTTATATCAACTTTTGACTGATTGACTTAATTCTTAGATTAAATGCATAACTATTAATTATAAGCCCTTTTTATTCATTAGTAAGTAATTTGGTATTAGAATTATTTTAAATCAACCTCTCAAATCAAATTTATTTATGGAAATTAGTCAAGAAAATCCTGTCTTCCAGTACCAACAGTCCTGATTGCTGAGGCTGGTTACTAATTTAAAAACATTTGTCAATCATGTGTGCACTATTGATTGAATTAGTTCTAAACTGATTCACAGAATTACAAGAGAGGACTGTAACACATAGACTACATTATTGCAGGAGTGACTTGTGTATGAGACTGAAAGGAAAAACAGACGCTACACGATTCTCACTCAGAGAATCCAGTGCCATTACCATCATCCCTAATCATTGTACAGATGTCTCTCTATTTCTACACCCTCTGATGAAATAATCAAACCAATTAAAGGCTCATAATGGTCGTTTCCAGTCATCTGAAACATCCTCAACAGCTGTCTAAATCCTTCACTCTTCCTGAAGTGGGGAATACAAATATTTGGGGAAAGTCTGGAGTTGGCTTTAGTAGAGTGAGGATTTCCATGAGATTACATGAACCTGTCTTCCAATTTGCAATAAATTGGGGTCATTATGTACATTTAAATAGTATGTCGTCATTGTATGCATTTCTGGAGGGATTCAAGCTGCGGGTCGAGCGCCTCGTAGCCAAACTGCAGCTCCTCTTTACTGCCTTTGTTAACCCGACTAGGCCCTATACGCGCTCTTGTGACAGCGTGGCAGTTTAAATGAACCGGTCAGTCGCAGGATTGCGAGTTGCATCCTCAGATGTATCACTTTTATGTGCAACAACAAAGTATTTTTTCTGTTCTCCTGGTGTGGTCTGAGAGGCAGACGGTTACCACAGTATTTCTTCAGTCTCGACCCCCTGTTGAGCACTGGACTCCTGGTGGCAGCTGGTTAAGATCCTGCTGTGCTTCACAACCCACACACACACACACAGAGGGCACCCACTTTTCTGTAAGACAGTAGTACTCTAGACCCTCAGGCACTCTTTTCAGTGAACATCAGCATACCAGAGACTGACAGAAGGAATGGTGAACAGCTAGCAAAATACCCTCTAATGTAGATTTCCAAGTGTTTGAGGTACCATATAATAATTACTCCTGAAAGAGTTTGTGTATGTTGAAATTCAGCAGTGGCACAGCAGTTTTCAGGTTCATTATCTGTTACAAACAAAATCAGCCCTGTGTTATTTTCACAAGGCATCTTAGTGAATATTGTTTATACTGAAGTGGTCACTCATCGTAAAAGCATAAGACAGAGAAATGCTGACTCAGTGTTTAGTATCAACTGCCTGTAGACAGTAAACATGAGGTCTTATGTTGTCCACATTACAATTACACAAACTACAAAAGGCCCTTTGCTTTTTATATTTACGTTTCTGTGAATGGTGGCAGCAGTAATGAAAATTAGAAACAAATCATCTAGGAGAACAAATATTACGGATAAGTACAATTGTTCCTGTTATTGTGTACATTCAGCATAGTTCTGTGTAGTGTGTGTACACACTTTGTACATAAATCAAGTACACTTTCAAAGTGATTGAGTATTTTCATTTTATGCAGTCTCATATTGTACTCATTTATTTGACAGCTTTAGTTACCTTATAGATTCAGACTCTACATACAAACGTCATCTGGTCATAAAATATCATACATTGTTAGGAATTAAACTACTGACAGCTTCATCTCTACACGCTGCAACATGACTCACATTAATGCATCGGCAATAAAAATTTTATAATATAATGGTATTCAATTCTGCTGACTTTTACTTGGATTATTTTTACATTAGCCTGTAGTATTCCTGCATTAGTAGAGATCTGAATACTCCCTTTACTGTCAGAGAAGAGAGGGCTATATCTTAGAGTTTGTGTGAGTGCAGCCAACCCACCCACCACCAGACCCTCACTACTTTTGCCATTTGAAATTGGCAGCTGATCCACTCAGGAGGGTCCTTCCTTCCTCCACTTTAACCCACAACATGCCTGGGGTTTGCGTCACTCAGGTCCCTAGGAGATGTATCAAGTTAAATTCCCCGTCATCGTTTACTAATTTCACCTGTTATTGTTAACCACACACGTCTGCAGCTGGAGCTGTAACACAGAGGTATCTCTCAAGTTGCTGCAATTTTTTTTTACTTAATCAACTTAATGAATTAATGCACAGTGTTGTTGCCTAATTTAGCCTCAGCCACAGATTTGTCTCACTTTAAACCAAGGGTCGCTTTGTATGATCTCACCAGGGGCCAAAAACATGGTTTCAGAAAGAGCTTATTGTTGGAGATTTTCCCCTCACAACCCTGAAACCTCCAGCTTAAAGAAGTTTTTTGTCTGGAGAACCCAGTTTGGGGAAATACAGTTATGTGTGTGTGTTACAGAGAGAGAGAGAGCTGTAGTCTGAAGGAATTTAACGAGGGGAGAAGCAGATCTAAGATTTAAGCACAGAGCCTATCATTGTTTTCATTTCAGTGGAGGGAGCAACAGAGGGAATCAAGAGAGGACATTAATATTGGGTTGTCATGTGTCCTATATCAGACAGGGTGGTGGACTTAATCACATCTAGCATTTTAACATCCAAGGGAGATGCAGAGATGTAAAAAATAAAATAAATGTGCCAATGTATTAAGTATCCGGGCAAGCTTATAGTTAAAAGTCTTCACTTCACTCAGAACAAGCTGAGCGGAGGCAGAAGTGGGATCAAGCCCACAGTACGTTCTCATGTGCAAAGTTACAGCGTCTAGAGGGATGACGTGTGTGAAAGGAGCTCTATCTAATCACTCCCCCATGAGGAAGGAGAGAGCGAGAGGGGCTGAAGTGAAGCCAAAGGAAAGGGGAAGGGCCTGACATCAACAAGCCAAAACAGCTGCCCCCTTCTCCCCTGTGGAGGGACAGCAAGAGGAGCCTGATGGAGCGAGGGAGAGGGGAAGACTGGAGGGTCTGTAAGTGCGAGAGAGCGCTGTGCAAGACATTTGAGGGTCTGTAAAGGCGAAGGAGAAGAGAAGGAGGTACTGGCAAGTGAAAAGGGAGAGGTGGTGAGTGTATGCTTGTGTGCTTTTAGAGTAAGGATAGCCTGGGAGCAAGGGACAGGGAAGAGTGTAAGAGGAGAGAGAGGGTGGTGGGGGGGGGGGGAGTGGAGGGTCTGCGCTTGGTGACACTTCTTGGAGGGGAGAAACAGGGGTTGTAAGAGGAGAGGGGGAAAGGAGGGGGGGAAAAAAAGTCATCTGGGGTGGATATCAGGGCAGGACAAGCTGTCAGAGAGAAGGGCAGAGGTGTGAGGAGTCACCGGGGGAAGAAGGAGCATGTTGGAGAAGAAGACATTAGCTGTCGCAGAAACATAAGGAGACCCTTCAAAACATGAAGCACTGAGAGGAGGAAAACAAGAGGGACCCTCTGGAGTAAAACACTTGTCTGGAAGGAGCGGATAAGAGTTGGGGAATATTAGACGTACGAGGCAAAAGAGGAAGTATGGGGTGCATTCACAGCACAAGCACTGGCAGGATGAAGAAACATGGACCTGATACTGACACAGGAGGAATCCCCTTAAAGGCAGACCCCGAGGTACATCCTGAAATCCTTCAACTTGCTGAGGTAAGTCAATAACTGCTCTTTAGGGAAGTGTAAACAGAAATGTCATACAGTATGTTGGGTGAGTCCATTAGTATCTAAAGGTTGGAGGATAAACAGAGCAAAAGATCAGCTGTCTCAGGCACAGATGCAGCTTAGTGTTTGTCATTTGACTCAGCAGAAGGAGAAGCTCAACTTTGTTTAATTGTTACACACTATATCCATCACATACTAGTGTTAGACATCAACCAAAAGGAATCCAAAGAATTACCACTACGTTTCCAAATTAGATGAAGCTCTGGGCTCCAAAGCTCGCTCTCCCCAGTGCCTCTCTCTCTCTCTCTCTCTCTCTCTCTCTCTCTCTTGCGAAATATTCCTCTTCTGTATTTTCATCAGCATTAAGCAGAACAGAAGCATCTCATGCCACACATGCTTGCATACCGATGGATAAACGTCCGTTTTGCAGGTCCCATTCAACAAGCATGAATTGCATGCACTAGTAATGTTTGCAGACCTGAGCCACTATCATGTAGGTATTTGATTTTGATGGCCGTATATATGTGTCAGTCCTAATAAAGGAATCGGTGGCGATGAACTACGAGGGGGGAAAAGACACAGACTAGTATATCCTCTTGTTAATCATGTCCCTCTGCGGTCAAAGGTTCAAGAGGAAGTGGTATAAGTTACTGTCCGGTTCCGATCCGCCGTCTCCCTGTCTGCTGCCTCTATTTAGGAACATGTATGGATTTAGGAGCAAGCTCCACATGTAAAGCCTCTGGAGGACTTTTATAGAGACTAAAATAAAAAGTGTCTGTTGGTTTAGCACCAAGGCCACACACCAGAATGAGTGCGCTCTCACATGTCGGAGTAAATCAAACTCTGGCATGCTGCACGTCAAAGGACAAAGACGAAAAATCACAAAGTGTACCTTGTTAGGATGTTTGTGTGATGTGTTTATACTTTCACATAATGCTGTGAGGTGCTGCACAGTGAATGTCTGGAACAAAAACACTCAGATCACATGTGGCTTCAAATCCACAAAAGCCCTGATTGTGTCTGAATTTCTGTGTGTGTGTGTGTGTGTGTGTGTGTGTGTGTGTGTGTGTGTGTGTGTGTGTGTGTGTGTGTGTGTGTGTGTGTGTGTGTGTGTGTGTGTGTGTGTGTCTAACTATGCCAAATTATGATAACATAGTCCCAACTGAATGGGTGGACTCTGCAGTGGAGAGGAATGAAATATGTCATACACACAACAGTCCAGGAGTTCTTTATATTGTTTGTAGTGTCTGTTTTTTTCTCTGTTTCTCTCTCTCACACACACACACACACACACACAAACACACACACACACACACACTCACAGTCATTCCCACACCTATTTTCAGCATTTTCATTGCTGTTTAGAGGTGAAACCCCCTACTCATGCAGGTTATAAATAACTTGCCAGAACTAGATCCTGGCTCGCCACCTGCTCCCGTCCCTTCCTGAGTGGATCGTGTGTGTGTGTGTGTGTGTGTGTGTGTGTGTGTGTGTGTGTGTGTGTGTGTGTGTCAGAGGTTGTGGCTCCTGCATGTCATCACCAGTGAGGTGTCACTGAAAAAAACACTCACACAGACCAAGGCATTTAGTGGCGAGGGGGTGTGTCACTGTACTCTGTATTCATTTACATGTGTGTGTGTGTGTGTGTGTGTGTGTGTGTGTGTGTGTGTGTGTGTGTGTGTGTGTGCCATTTGAAGCAGTGTGTATATTCCATGAAATACATGTTTTTATGCATTCAGACATATGACAGAAAAGTTGGCAATGACAGTGATGTTACAGTCATATAATTGTAATGTTTGCACTCTTCGAAATGTGTTAAACAACATTTTAATGCGCCTCAGCTGTAGATAACTTCCTCATGTTTTCTTTGTCAGTATAGCTGAGTTATTTTGGAATAACACCCTTAAAATGCTGCTGTTCATTCACACAGTAATAAAAAGCTCACGCAGCCACAGTCATAAAGAAATCCATTATGCTGCTGCTGGTGCCTGACCCACTCCTCAACTCCGTGTTAGAAGTGGAAGTGCTTCGGGCTCTGCAGTGGTCAGAGATGCTTGCAGAATGACATAGACTTTGGCTGCAAAAATCCAAATGGGGTGGGGTCCTTCAGTACTGCAATACTGCAACACTGCTGATAGTCACGGGAGTCTCTGGAGACTGAATGTCCATTCAACCAGAGTTTGTTATTATTACTGGTATCAAATCCGCGTAAAGGGGGAGGGGGACACCTGTACAGTCTAATGCAGTGTAAATTCCCCCCACCGACTTCCACTCTTTGTACTGAAGCTGAGAAATGGAGGGAGAGAGCAATAACTGGGGAAAAAGTGCAAGAGGCAGCATCGCATAAAAAGACACTGCCACACAGTGAGATTCATGACTCATTTCATCTGTGTCGGTTTTTAATTTAATGACTGTTCTTTGATCCCGTATGTCCCATTATATGACAGATGATTACTGCATAATTTGTTTCAACTTGAGTGCTAACTCACTAGCCTATACTGCTGCCAACTCTGCTAACACGCTGTGAGAAAGCTGAAGTTCTTCTTTAAGAGTTTTGTTTATTTGTAGAGCAGAAAATGTCAATTGCCAACTTTTCATCACGCTATGGAAACAGAATCTCCTATGCACCAGAAAACCTTTTATTTATATAAATTATTTTAATATCTTTATTTATATTAACCCATTATATATAAATTATATATAGAGATATATCATTTAATCAGTCTGCTCAAGCTTCCAAGTAAGGAAGTAAATTGTGATAACATTATCTTTAACTTTAGAAATGTCTGTCCTTTTTTGGGGGGCTTAACTGCACTACAACCATTTGTCCATCAGGTGGTGCCCTTTACTCATCCTGCCTTTTTAGTTTGAACTTCAAACTGACACACTGACATCAGCAGATGAGTAATTGTGGTCAGGTTTCAACATGGAATTGATACAATTCTGTTCATCCAATATGAAATTGTTGAAGTTGTTGTCTGGGATGTTTGTCTCTTGAAAAGGATTCACAGTTCTCCAAGTGATTAATGTGGCCAGGATCAGCTTTGATGGACCTCATTCCACTCATTCTTGTACTTCAATGCACGAGTCAATTTACTTTACTTTAAATATTTGAGTTGCGTTGATGCCATGTTTCTATAAAGGCCACATTTCTAGTTATTTTTATTCAACAGTACTACAACTTCCACAAAACACTAAATACAAGTATAAACATGGAAAAACATTTGTAATTTAGTTGACGCGAAGCAAATGTCAAAGGAAAAAATAATGCAATGTTTTTTAGTCACATGACACTCGACTGTGATTAGTTATTGATGTTATTGTTTTGATGTTATCACCATTATTCATAGAGTATTTAAAATAAGATTATCTTAACATTATGTACATTTTAAGCCATTGATATATCAAGATATATTACATATTGGTAGTATAGCATTAAGAAATATATCATTATTAAACTTTTCTCTTGTAGCAAAGGATTCAGTTGTTTGTGGAATTTCATAATGCTTAATTTCTCTTGAAAGTGATTTTGATAAATGCTGTAGCTCTCTTTTACTGAGAATATGGTCCAACTACCTCCTCAGTGTCATTACTGAGAACTTTACTCTGTATCCTACAGATGATCTCAGGTCAGTTCACTGGGCCATTACATAAGTCCAATTGATTCAAGCTCCAAAATTCCTGAGTTGTGTAATAACATTTAAAATGTAAATGGCGGGAGGAGGTGATGATCCTTCTCTCCCCTCATATGCCCGCTTTTTGTCAGGTTCACTGGTCCATCATCTCTCCTCCTAAATCCCCCCCACACACACTCACACTAGTACACATGCAGAGACCCAGATTCAACACATTCAGCAGATGCCACAGTTCATAGCAGCTTCCATTCATCATAACAGCAGAGGACATACTGTATATGTCAATAGTCCAAAGTTCCTCTGCTGCTTTGTTTATGAGATCAATACATACAGCATAATGGTAATGTGTCCCATCAATTGCCTGTGAGCATCTGATCAGTCCGGGTCAGTGACCAAAATAAATACTGTTTTTCCACCTGGGAGGGTTTCGTTGTTAGATATGACAATAGAGTGCACTGCGCTAGTGAATTTATTATATAACTGATGCCTTTCAATTTTAAACACCCAGTGTGACCCCCGAACCCGACTGGGGGACATCCAACCCTCATTAAATCACCTGCAAGTGGATTAAGTAGATTTAATTTTTTTTTTTTTAAGTATTCACCGTTTTTCATAAAACGAGTTCTGTGAATTTGTTTTGTTGAGGGTTGTGAAAGTGTAGTTGGAGCAAGTCAGCTTCATTTATGTCCACATTACGTAACCATACAAACCTCAAGGTTGGGCTGCATGAAACATGAATTATACATTTATGGTCATTAAGGATTTAAACTGTGTATGCTCCAATTCAGAGACTTGGCTGTTTTATAATACATTGTGGTTAACAGAATGAGTTGGCTTCCACTGACAATTCAAGATGGTGGGAGAAGTGAGTCTCTGGTGTTGGATAGTCAATAAAGTGTAAGTGGTTGTGAGAGTCCAAATCGACATGCAGGCACCTTCACCTTCCACAGTTAAATTCAATGTCTCTTCTGTTTGGAAAAACCCAGGCATCGGAAAAAGTCAAAACATGAGCTGAGAAATGTTTTTTCAAGACCAGAGAAATGCATCGAGCCATTTAATAAGAAAACAAACAGCAGTGTGTGCAGGTACGCCATTTCTGTTTCCACCTTCCCCAGTGCCTCTCTCTCTCTCTCTCTCTCTCTCTCTCTACTCACACACATCCCTCCCAATGTTTCCAGGCCCCTCCCTCCTAGTTCTCTGCTCAAGGAAAGATTTAATGGTTTAATGTGCTTCACATGCTGTCAGAAGGCATTGCTTTGGGAGGATATTGCCATAACTTTATATAAACATTGTCCTATTTATTTTCACTGGGAGAGTTGAGTATTGGTTTTTAAAAAGAAAAATCCATGAATTATGACTCAGGGCACTGAGTGTGTGTGTGTGTGTGTGTGTGTGTGTGTGTGTGTGTGTGTGTGTGTGTGCCTGTGTGCCTGTGTGTGTGTGTGTGTGTGTGTGTGTGTGTGTGTGTGTGTGTGTGTGTGTGTGTGTGTGTGCGCGGGCAACAGATGCACGTTTTAGATTTTTCTCAAGGATTAAACCTCTCCTCTGTCATTTAAATGTATACTGTTATTGAGTATCATTCAGTTCATTTAGGGTATTCTTCTTATGTTAAACCTTGCAGCCAATAATGACGTATCAGAAGAAATTTGAGTTTTGATAAATAAAGAGAACAGTGGGTCTGTCTGTGTCAGATTTACCTTCATCTCTTTCTTTGCTTTGCCCACAGAGGCTCATGTCTCGTGTTTGCACAGCTGCCATGATGGTTCAGTGTGTTACCACCTTGCTGTGTTGAAAGGAAACGTATAGTAAGCCTGTCATCAAAGAGCAGAGACCCCGGCTACCCCGGGACACCAACAATGAATAAATGTTAAATATTTAACAGTAACAGTATTTACCTGATAGTTTCGTTTACACAGTTTATATGTATTATTGTCTACAGTTTTTTTCCTTGTTGTTTTGTTTTACAATTTTCTGTAGTAATTGTATTTATGTATTGGGATTAGGAAAGGCCTTTGGATTGGCTATTAAAGGGAAGGTGGACAAAATAAAACTGGTCAGCAGAAAGCATCATTTCACAACTAGGAGTCTATGTATAATTAAAGACAGTACTGAAGGACAGCCATGCTTGGAGCTAAATGCTAACTCTAGCATGGCAACATAGCATTCACAGTGCCAATGGTAACATGCTGGTCCTTATCACGTTTAAAATTTACCATGTTCACCGTCTTAGTTTAGAGTGTTAGGATGCTAACATTTGCCAAACAGCAAAATACAGCGAAGGCTAAGGAATGTCATTAGTTACTTTAGTCAGATTAATCCTCTGGGGAACATGAACGTCTGTAACAAGTTTCATGGTAATCTAGTAAATAGTTGTTGAGATATTTCAGTCTGGACCAAAGTGTTGGGCAGACTAACATTGCCACCTATAGAACAATTCATGCCACTAGCAGGGCTAATACAAATACCAGTGATGACAGAGAGGATAAAACGACACAGCTAGACTAACACACCGAGAGACCTGAAGAAAACCAACTACATCACAACTGACATGACTAAAACAAACACCATCTGCATCTATTAAATTACATTTAGCTTACCTGTGACCATACAGAACATTAGAGGGGGGTGGCAGTACAGAAAACTGCTTCTTTCATCATCTTAGCTGCCCGACAGACTGAGACAGAATGAGGACAAGTTAAAAGACAAGACAACAGGATGCCTTAAAACACAGCGTGATATGACAGGTATTTTTAGTAAAGGATGCTGGTGTGTCGCTGAACCAGCGCACATCTGTACTGACAGCAGCCACACAGGAGACAGTGACCATCTATTGCTTCAGGAACAATGCTGACATAAAATGCCACATGGGAAGACGGCTAAAACTGAACACATCACAACCACATACTTGGTATCTTTTCAAAAGTGCACAGTTGCTGCATCATTAGGTAAATGACTTCCTTCGAGCTGTGGCATTTATTGTTTACCTCTTTATTCTATTAATTTGTTGTGAGAATGATCAGGTTTGACTCCAATGTGTGCCTGCAGCTTGCCAAAGCAGGGAGCCACGTCTTCACAGAGAAGAGCTTCAAGAGGAAGCGAGTGTGCGACGTGTGCAAGCAGAACATCGACAACCCCGGGGCATTCTGCAAGGGTGAGTCCACGTCACAGGGTGGTCAGGCAGCAGACCCAGAGACACAACTGACCAGCTTGGATACATACCTACTGTAGATCTGACATAGATGAGGTCACCCTGGCTGCCCTCACATTGTCTCTTTCACAGCTGACAGCCAGGTTGTGATGTTCCTTACCTCTGTTCTCTCCTCACTGTGTGCAGAGTGCAAGGTTGCAGTTCACAAGACATGTGAAGCCAAGGTAAGCCATACATTTCCTTACTAAATTCATCACAGATCACTTGTTTTACCTTCCCCCTGTCCTGACCAAATTGTGCTCCTGTGTCAGAGCTTCCAATGTTAATACGGTGTGAGTCTTAAGTGGAATAAGCCATGTGCACTGACCTAGATGTCTGGTTAAAGAAGGCATCCCCCATGAACTGCAAACAGCCAGGTTGCCATGAGTAATTCAGTCATGTGGTAACGCAGCAAAGCTGGAGCTCATGGGAGTCCTGAAGCACCCAGGAAGTCTCAGTGGTGATTCTCTTAATACTGCTTCATATGAAGCATTTGTGCTTATTAAATTTTACACCATATTCTGATACTGCAAGAAGTGCTCATAAGCTGATGAGATGGGGGCAGTAAGCTGTGAGCTGTAAGCTGTGGGGGTCAGATGAGAAGAAAAGCACAAGAAGCAGCACAGCGCACAGATTTTCATTTGTTTTAGGATTTGTTACTTAAGGCATCCTATCTTTCTCTCTAAATAGCTCTCCCTTTTGAATTCACTCCTCTGTCAAATGATCATTACACATTTGCTGCAATATAGACCTTCTTCACAGCAGAAATAACACAGAGTCAGGTTGCGGCTGTTGTGCATGTTGGCTTACTGAAAAAGCTCTGCTACACTGCTGGATGGATCAGAACCTTAATTAGTGTCACTGGTAACACTGTAACTTTACTGTACTATTTCAATGGCTGCTGTGAAAAGGGTCTATAATTGTCATCACATTATGGCTTTAACCTTTGACACTTCACATCTAATATATGAGATGCGTGTGATTTTGTAGTCATTGCACATTTACAATGGAGCTCAACTTGCCCAGTATTTTCATACACCGCATCAGTGGTAAATGTGAAGTGTTGTCAGATGCTTGTCACCATTTTGCACTGCCATCAAACAATCATACTGGGTCAAATTCATCACAGAGGAGAGAAGAGAGAGAGGCACTCTCTCTGTCCACAGCTTACATCAAAACCACTGCCAGCCTGCTCTCATGTGACCCCGCCTACAGCAGCTCAGTTTCACACACCACTGAGTGAGCTTGTGACCTTGCTTTAACTGCCTCACTGTCCAACAGCACAAACACACAGAAACAAGCAGAGACCCACTGTTTTTATTTTTCAGCTCTTTAGGTCAGCTCAAATCCTATGGGATTTATTACGGTGGGGGGGGTGTTGTCCTCTTGCCTCCTCCTCCTCCACACACACACACACACACACACACACACCGTAGCGGTGTACAACAGGGCACAACCAGCTGTTGTGCCTTAGCAGCACGCATTAAAAGAGGATTATTATTTTTGTCATACTCGTCCCCCTGGTCACCACAGTGATAGCCAAAAACAACTCTTGGTGGCTGCAGGAGAGGCAGGCGCCGTGGACGAGAGTAGACATCGTCACACAGGAGGACGATGATCAATCTGGATAGGAGAAGTCTGAGCGGGTAAATATAGAAAATAACAAGAGTGCCATAGATGCCTGCCAGTGAGTGATCTGTGGGGGGACACAAATAAGTGAGAGGCAGCTGGGGAGGCAGACTGTGTGTGTGAGTGTAATCAGTCCCATTTGGGGGTATTCATAAATAAAGGGGAACATTGGGTCAAGGCTGCAAATTGCTGTCTGGTTCATGTCACGCTATGCTCCCACTGTGTTTCCTCTATGAGTTTCCATGTGCATCTCATATGTCAGCACATTGCTTTTCTTACTTCTTTCATCTCTTGCGTCTCACTGTCATCATCTTTTTTTTTTTTTACCTTTAATCTGTCAGATTTCTGCTTTTCTTGATGTTTTATAGTTGAAGTTAAAGCTTCTCTCACCTTCTCTGTGGCATTTTTCCTTCTTCTTTTCAAGTCATGAATGCTTTCATCAGTGTTGTGTTATGCCATCTTAGTAACATCTCCATTACCATCACCACTTAAGTATTTTTCTTGCATCCTTTGTGCATCTTCTGTCTATCTGTCTGCCTCATCAACCGTACTCTGTTGTCATCTTTCTCTCTCGCTCAGCCTCAGGCCACAGGAGAGGTCACTATACATCAGCACTGCCCAGTGCATACATGTGGCATATTGATGTGTGTGTGTGTGTGTGTGTGTGTGTGTGTGTGTGAGTGCACGTGCAAGGGAAAGTACTAGCACAGTTGACGTACTTGTCTCTACTGTGCGTATGACACAGGCAGAGTGAGAGGGAAAGGCTATGCTGCATGTGCTGCTGGCACAGTGGTAGTGTGTGTTATCGTGAGAGAGGGAGGGAGGGAGGTAAAGGGAGTTGGTGAGAGAGAGAGCAGAGAGCTTGTATGAGAGAGAGAGGGAGGGAGGTAGCGTATCCTACTCTACAGACAGGACTGCTCGGAGGCAGAGGGAAAGACTGAAGCTGCTTGTTGAGAGGTAAAAACACGCTCTGCGCTGTATTTACTGATGCTTTCTTTACTCATATATAATCAACACATCAGTTTTTAATTTTCTTGTACTCTGTGTACTTTGTTTTCTACTGAGTAGCAGTTGAAACAACCTGAAAGCCCCTTCACAGTGTTTGCTCTGATAATGCAGAATGTGATTGTGCATATTATTCTATTAAAGCTGTAGCCAGAGAGCTCTTGCTTTGCCCAGAAAGAGGATTTCGTTTACTGTGATTAAGGCAAGTGCAGAAAATGAAGCAGAGACTCCTGCTGTGACCCACAAAAAAACACAGATTTTAAATTTTAATACTAGAGAGAGAATTCATATGATTTACTTTTTAATGAGACTGTTGTCACTGTATGTGCAGGTTGGCAGATATTGGAAACTGTACCAAATCCCTGTTCTATAGGCTACAATATGTGCCTTTTAATGTAACATTTTGTTAAACTTGTACCAGAGTGTTTTGGGATAGATTAGATGTGTATTGCTTCTCTCTCTCTCTCTCTCTCTCTCTCTCTCTCTCTGTGTGTGTGTGTGTGTGTGTGTGTATGTGGGCATTTACAAGTGTCTGCATACACCCGCGAGCATTTATCTGTATGCACAACTTTCCTTACTTTTAATTCTATCAAGATTTATATAACTTGTGCATGCTGCTGTAATAATGCAATTTCCCCCAGTATCCATCTACTTCAACACTGTGTGTAAATGTCTGTGTTGTATAAAGTGTAGGCAATCATGGGGCACCTGACACAGACAAATGGCTTTTTCCCAGATCCAGTCAGCTGTCCTAACATCATCTGATGGATCCTAATGTTGTGTAGTGAATAACAGATGGTTACAGTGTCTGCTCATACACAGCAGCTGTTCTGCTAATGTTTCACACTGATTTATGAATTGATATAGCAATTATGATGCTATATGGACTACGTGCTTGTGTAATTAGTAAATGTTGCACATAACAATGTTATGCAAGTGGAGCTGGAAAAAATCAACAAAGTTGCCTGAAAAGTTGTAATCTTTCCTTTACAAAGACACATAATGTAAATAATCTTGATACAAATCTTGAATATTGAAAGGTGACACTGTTTCTAAAATACCTAAAAAAAAAAAAACAGCATTTCCGTACGGCAGTTTCTTGTCACTCATTGGCCAACATAAACTGCAATACAGATATATCTGCAATATGCTAATAATGGCTGATTTAGCTCTAGTCTTGATGCAGGTGTCTTGAGCAACATGGCAACAAGTGTCATGTTTTTCAGTCTTTCCTGTTCGTGTCTCACCATGGGAGACGTGTTGTCCTGTGGTAGCTCTTCGTGTCGTTGCACATCAATGGGAAGGTAGAAATAGCTAAGTCGATGGAGAACTCAGCAGGATGGTGGTTGAAGTAGGTGGAAAATCCTGTCACATCTGTGTGACTTGATTAAGATGGTGACGTATTATGTCACATTGTTGTATTTATAACCATCACCGGCATAATGCACTGTGTACAAAATAACAATCATGGTTAATTTAATTTTACTGCTCTTCTCGCCTTATCAATAATAAAGTATTATAGTGACGGTGTACACACACACGGATACATGCACAGTGTTTATATTTACCCATTGCTTTTCATTTCCTGTGAGCTTAAGCCAAGTGATAGGTGCACAGCAAGCCTTGTTTGATATCCCAGGAATTATACAGTTCAGATTTTTTTTTTACAGGATCATAAAATCAATTTGAGCTTAGAGGGCATCATTTTTTATATAATTATTTTAATATTTAATATTATAATAGTCATGCGTTGGATGGATATAGACAGTAGGTGTTGATAAAAGTATGTCTTGCTTTTCAATTATCGGATGCTGGCAAAGCACCAAGGACCAAATACAAATGTATGTTGCCACAATGCAGTCACATGAACTGTAGTACAGATCCAATGCCAGATCTCTCGGAAATGTCACTGCTGCTGCTGCAAGACAAGGCAAGTGGATTTGCGAGACGACTGATGAACAAATAGACAATATGTGCTTGTGTTCTGAGTGAGGTATGCTCTAAAATAAGGAGCTCTATCAAAATAGCTCTGTGAAATCTCTCTGCTCTGTGTCAGTGGTCAGCATGTTCAGCTGTTGACATCTCTCTCCCATCCAGTTCCCCGCTCTCACTTTCTGTTTGCCTCTCCTCTTTCCTCCTTCCCATCTCCTGGTGCCTTTTTCCCTCCTCCTCTAAGCTTTTTTGGTCTAAGCCCTCATTCGTGCTTCCTCTTGTTCCCTTCTTCCCCGGGCCAGTTACATACTGACTATCCCCGGCTATGCGTGATGCTTATCGAGGTGTCCGTTGTCATCTGATGTTGTTTATTCAGGGGGAGCGCATACTTGTATCTCACAGGGATGATTGTTATCCGGTCCCCAGGCACTGAAAGTAGAGAGAGACGGAGTGTGAGGTAGCAAAGGGAGGGAGTGGCAGTCTGCATGGGGTAGGAAATGGAGAAATGAGGGATCAAAGATGAGAGAAAACGGAAGAAAAAGCTGAGCGATAATGAGAGAAGAAAGAGAGGGAATGCCATACTTTGATGTGAAGCCTCCTAAATCACAGCCACTCCTAAATTTGCCTTCCAGCGCCCTGAGTGAAATGTTAGAGTCTGTGCAAAAAATAAAAAGCCTCAGAGTTTTATTTAGCTCTCAGTGTCTTTTTGTGAGACTATGGAACTTGGAATAAGCCGTGCGTATTCTGCTTTTCCAGCTTGAAATGGTAAGTCTTACTCACTTCTCCCTCTCCAGAGAGTGATGTCAGCTCTGAGTTGATGGTCAGAATGAAACTCGCTCCTCCTGGATGGCATACTGACGCCTGTGTCTCAAACACTCAAATTTATCTCCCGCTTTCCCGTTACTGACTCAGCTGCTCCGGCAGATCCCTGTGTTGGATTTCCTCGCCCTGGAATAGCAGTAATGATTCAAGCTGTGGGAGTGACAGCTTTTAAGATTTGTGACACTCTGTTGTGGAGGAGATTAGTGGCCAGGAACTCTTAAGGAAGATCTACTGCTTGTTGCACAGGTTTAATGTAGATTAATGCTGATTAATCGGTCAACTTTTGAGCTGATCAGAGTAAATGTCAGAAAGTAATGAGAAAAACTTTTACAGCCCAAGATGATGTCTTAACAAAATAGTTGAGAAATAGTTAACTTAGCATAAAGACTGGAAGAACAGGGAAACTGGTAGCCTGGCTCTGTCCAAAGGTAACAAAATCCACCTACCAGTACCTATAAAAGCTACAATGTGTTGAGTTTTAGGGGTGCTGGAAGAATAATTCTTTAAAGTAAAAATTAAAGCTAGTTGTTTCCTTGTTTCCAGTCTTTGTTTTACGCTAAGCCAACTGGCAACAGCTCTCTATCAAGAGGTTCGGTTCAGTTCTACTAGTTCCAGTGTCTCATATGTGTGTTTCAATGTTTTTTTTCCTAATATGTTTAGAATTTGGACTGTTTGTTGGACAAAACACATGATTTAAATAAATGATTTGACATTTTGGGAAGTATGTCCAGAAGAAGAAGATTGATACCACTCTCCTTACAGGCCTCTCTAGGAGCCAGTTGGCTTAGCAAAGAAACTGTCTGCCTTTTGGTGCTGAGCAGGTAGTACAGTGTGTTTTCAAGGCTTTTTACAAGAAAACAGCTTCCTGCCGAAAATGACGCTATGACGGGTTGAGAATGAACAAAAAACTGAAAATTTCAGGCAAATAGCAAAAACAAGCAAAACACATGAGCTAATTCTCTATAGACTGGTCACTATGAGCAAACCCTTTCACATGTTCATTGTTTTGCCATTGAGAGTGGTATCTTCTCATCTAACTTTAGGCAAGAAAGCAACTACACGTATTCCCCCAAAGCCAAAGATAACAGAGAAAAGCAGCCCATTCTCACATTTGAGAAGCTGAAACTGGGGGATGTTTGCCATTTTTGCTTGAATGAAAAGTGTTACTTGATGGCAACAAGGCAAACTGAACCACTAAACAGTCAGTCAGTCAGTCAGTCCCTGAGGGCGGGTCGAGAGCTGTCATTGGCACCTCAGTAAATGCTAGCTGATGAACAGGACAAACTGAACCAGATGGCGCCGTTCCCAGTGGCTCCAGCGTACAGTTCACATGCATTAATGAAGACCTCGAGGCTGGCAGAGCTTCCAAAGACACGTGTGCGTGTGTGTGTGTTTGCGTGTGTGCACATGTAAACCTAGGTTGACCAGCGCTGACATCCTGTTGCAAATTGCTTCCTGTTGACTCTGGTGTCTTCCTCCTCTGCCTCCATGCTGCTTGTCGGGGCCCTCTGCCTCTGGGTTCAACCGTTGTCTTCTTCTGTGTGCATGTTTACGAATGGGTACACATGTGTATGTTGTGTCTGTCTCCTACTGTTCCTTCCTGGAGACATCCACTTTATCCACTTAACCACCGTTATTAAACCTATTAAGAGAGGAGTTCTACCCTATGGCTGAATCTCTGTGTTCTTTCATTTCCTGCTGTAGGCTTTATAACATGTTTGGGATCTGTCTTTGTACATTTACACACTGGAAAGTACAGATTATGCTGGTGCTGTGGAAGTATGTGAAAAGAAATAGATCGACTCACTCAAACAAATTTTAACAAGAGTCTGTTTGTTTAGTATGTTGGCTGTTAGTATGTATGGACCCTGCATGACAATAATCACATAATGGCATCATCTTGTCAGTTCAGCTGTAGCATATTTCGTTGAATGTTAGTAGTAACCAATTACAGCATGCCCTTTTCCTCTCACTTCACCTTTTACTCATTCCTCCCTCGAATCACATGTCCATTTATATTTCCCCCCTTTTCCCGCTTCGCACTCTCATAAACTCTCAGTCAGTCAGTCTTTCTCTGTATTCCCTCTTTAATGTCGTTCATCTCCATTTTGTGTGTCACAGAGTCTGTGTGTGCCGTGAAATCAGAAATCTATCATTTGGGTGTATGCCATGTAATAGAAGAGAAAGCTAACAAATTAAATGTAATGTTCCAGGTGCCATTGCTCATCTTTGAAATGTTGTGTTCTATTTTTCTAGAGAATAATTCAGTCTTATTTACACTAATGTCAATAACAGCAGGTAAAAATAATCATAATGGTTGTTCTGAAAATTTAACCCATTATGAACAAATCAAATAGATTATTACTGTTAATTTTGAACCTTCCAGGCAGACACTGGTCTGGTACTACTGGGTGGGCCCAAACCCCTCCTAATTGACAAGACCACCCAAATAAAAACAGTATTAAAGTCACATCAGTATCGTGTATCTGTATTATTTTGGTCTCTTTCTGAGAAGCTGCGTGAGGGTCATGATGCAGCAGCTGCAGCAGCCCCTCACAATGATGGAATGAATTTATCAACCTCAGTTTCAATGTAATTTCGACACTGTCAGGTTGCTGTTGCCGACATGATGACATGATATGCCTACAAAACACACAGCTTTTCTGCATCTACTGAACAAAGACAAAAACAAATCAACCTCGACTGTCAGGGACTGCTAGTGAAAATCAAACAGACTTACAATTACATTTCTCTGGAGCTGGGACCAAAACTCACTAACAATCATTTGTAGTGAGCATTAGGTGTCTTCTTTTTTCAAAGTTAGAGTAGGTATGGTTTACAAATTAGTCCTTGGAACCAATATCTACCTGGGAGTTATGACACCAATCTAAAAAAAGGAAATGATAAATGAAGTAATGAAAATGTCCTGCAGCAGTAATCATACCTTGGCTTGGCTTGTTTTTTATGAGGTTGTTTCAGTTGTAGATCATTGTGATTGTCAGGCATTTGACTTGTTAACCTGTTGCCTGACTCTTGTCAGCACTGGCCAGCACTCAGCCACAGAGGGCAGCTCAGCTGTCAGTCAGTCTCAAAGTTCAAAGGTCAAAAGCTGAAAAGAGTGTCACCTGTCAAGGTTTACAGTTGGAGCCCATAGCTGTGCTGTATTACTGAATCTGTGATTCCATTTTCTAGCTAATTTTCTGTATTTTCTGTTTGTTAGGTTGTGTTATTAATGCATTTCTTGTTTATTTTTCACCTTCTTTTTAATAATTGTATGTGATCTCTATTACACTGAGAACCACCAAATAAGTCAGAAAAGTAACACATGCCATAACATACCAGTTTCTACTGGCTTGTCCCTTCAGGGTCAACTGCTATCCTTATAGTAGAACAATTCAGAAGAATGTACAGAAGTATATTAGTGGCTGTACCCTGTTTGACTGGCCTCAGCTTCCTTCTCTCTTGTATATGTGTGTTTGTGGTTTTGGCAAGTTACTGTTGGCTCACCAGCAGAGAACAAGGACTGCACGCCACATGTAGAGTGTTCCTCCAGTAAACTTTATCCGTCTCTCTCTTCTCCTCCTTCTTTATGAGGCAAAAGAAACACAATCAATCATTTTTATTGAGTACCTTTTATTACACTGAGCACTTCTGCTTATTCAACTGCCTGGTCCAGCATAATAAGCACCAGTTAGTTATACAGTGTGCAAAAGAGTAATTTCTTTACATTTCTGTAGACATCAGTGGAGATGCTTAGTTTGTCTTTATGTGTATGTGTCTGATATTGTGTACAAGGCTGTGTGTGTGTGTGTGTGTGTGTGTGTGTGTGTGTGTGTGTGTGTGTGTGTGTGTGTGTGTGTGTGTGTGTGTGTGTGTGTGTGTGTGTGTGTGTCACTAACCCCTCATGTGGAACAGCCAAATCTGTGCTGACAGCCTCCTCCTCGAACCAGCTGCTGCAGATGTGTAGAGTGAAGTGAAGAATTTGCAAATGACTCTTACTATCCACCCTATCAGCTCATCATCTCTCCTCTTCATCCCCTCATCCTTCCATCCCTTCATCTGTGCTGCTGGAGCAACACCAAGAGCATTAAACCAGCACATGACTTTGCATTGGTGTTCATTCCCAGTGTGTGTGTGTGTGTGTGTGTGTGTGTGTGTGTGTGTGTGTGTGTGTGTGTGTGTGTGTGTGCGTGCGTGCGTGCATATGGTTATGTGACTGCTGTAAAAAACAAAAACCATGTGTTCATTTACTTTCAGGTGACTCCCACCTGTACCTCAACACTGGACCTGGTATGTGTGTAAGAAAGTAGTTTTATATTATGTAATGCAACCAATCCTTGCTGTAGACTTACTCTTTTCTTATTGTTTCTCAGCAGGGCTCCACTAAATCTACACCACAGAAGAAGAGAGGCTCCATATTAAGGTACCAAGGAGCATGAGTGAATGATATTTGATATGTAAAATTGATCCACAGAAATAAAATATACAGTAAAATAAATATTATGAAACGCTGACTGTCCTAATCGCCTAATAGCTGTTTTGGCTGCATTAAAACAATAAATTCTCACAATGACCAGGAATAAAAGTGTGGAACAAGTGATGGAGCATGTGATGGAGTGCCACTATGACTTTGACCTCACCTACATCACGGAGAGGATCATCTCGGTCTTCTTCCTACCAGACCTGGAGGAGCAGCGCTACCGCAGAAACCTACAGGAAGTGGCCTCCATGCTAAAATCCAAGCACCAAGACAAGTTCTTGGTTAGTCATAAAACTGACAACATAGGGAATATTAACTTAAGGTTGTAATTTGTCTTACATTGATAAATATGCTGTATTCCTTTTGTTGTTGATATATACAAACAGATTTGTGTCTCTGCCTTTTCCAGCTACTAAATTTATCAGAGAAGAGACATGACATCACCAGACTTAACCCAAAGGTATGGCAGATCACACCCTTTTTATAGGTTACAGAAAGGTTAATGGAAAGGTTTGACTGAATCTTTCCTCCTCTATGGTTCAGGTTCAAGACTACGGCTGGCCTGATGTTCACGCCCCGCCCCTGGACAGGATTTGTGCTGTTTGTAAAGCCATGGAGACCTGGCTGACCTCTGATCCCCACAATGTAGTGGTTCTCCACTGCAAGGTCAGTGCAACCGATCCACATCTGCTGACTTTGCTATGAAAATGTTAAAAAAGTTGGAAAAGCTGTGTCATAGTTGCTGTGATCTGTGTTCTGTTTCAGGGAAACAAAGGGAAGACAGGGGTCATTGTGGCTGCCTACATGCACTACAGCAAGATATCAGCTGGGTAATCACAATTAATAAGGCACTCAGTACACCAACGTGTGTAAAGAAAGATCAATTATCTGTGCTGAATTTACACCTGACATCAAAGCTGCATTTCAATCAAGAAAAGATTGATCTCTACATGGGTCATCAGGTTGATACATTTCTCTTGTGCTGAAATCAAATTGACTTCTTTGAAGACCTTTGTGATTTTAACTATCAAATAACCAGCAGATCTTTTTTTTAAATTAATAATTTAATGTATATAATGTTTGAAAATAGACAATAAAGAATCTCAGAGACCAAGTTGACATATTTAAATAATACACTGAAACCCAAAGATATTCAGTTTACTATCAGAAAGACTAAAAACTTGCAAATATTCAATATTAGGAACTGAAAACAATGAATTTTTTGGCTTTATTACTTGCCAAAACATTTTAAACCTTTAATTGATTATTACATTTCAGCTCTAAATCTATATATATATATATTGTACAATACATTAAATTATTGGAAAAAGTAACCAACAACAGATTTACTACAGGCATACACCTCACCACCTCCAAAAGAAGCACTATAATACCATCATTTCCTAAATTCTGCTTGCATGGATCTGTACTAAATCATTCATTAATACACTTGGTTGTGTCCACAGAGCGGACCAGGCTCTCACCACGCTAGCAATGAGAAAGTTCTGTGAAGACAAAGTATCCTCTTCCCTACAGCCCTCTCAAAACAGGTGTGTCTCACTCATATATTCTTTGTATTTCCTCCTCTGCTTTATATAACTTCTTGCACTGCTGCTGCCACCGCCTCAGTCGCTCGCTGCTCTCATCATTTCATCATTTCATTTCCTCACCTCTCCTCCACAGGTACATCTACTACTTTGGCGGCTTGCTGTCTGGTACCATCAAAATGAACAGCAGCCCTCTGTTCCTCCACCAGGTCCTCATTCCATCACTACCAAACTTTCAGGCGGGAGGAGGTCAGTTTCACACAAACTAATCTTGTATAATAGCTTGCAGTGTTGTTATGTTATGTTATAATTCTTAAATAGTGAACAGAAAGTGTTTAACGTTGTATGAGAATAATAATGAAGCATTCGTCTGTCTACAAATGCTCCTCCCTTTTTATTGTTTTTTTATTATTTTTTTCTGTATCTGCAGGTTTCTACCCTTTCCTGAAAATCTACCAGTCGCTACAGCTGGTCTACACCTCGGGCGTCTAGTGAGTACATGGCCAGTTGTCCAGTGTGTGCAGGCAGACGCTTTCCTTCCTGTCTAACTGACAGATGTTGTCTATACTGGCCACTGTCTGTGTTTAGGTGTTGGCTGGTCTGTGCTTATATAAAAGTTAAGGTTGTTTACCATTGTTTTACCCAACTGAGACATGTTTTGACTGGTTTTATGTATGTTTTGAGCTAGTAAGGCCCTTTTTTATCCTATGTGTGTGTGTGTGTGTGTGTGTGTGTGTGTGTGTGTGTGTGTGTGTGTGTGTGTGTGTGTGTGTCCAGTGATCCCCAGAGCTCCAGGGCAAGGAAGCTGTGTGTGACTATGGAGCCAGCACTATTATTAAAGGGGGACATTATGGTGAGGAACATCTCATCGTGAACTGTCACTAATTGGAAACCTTACTTTGATTTAAATCATATCCATATCCACACATACAGTATATCAGTGCAATAACTGCAATGTCTCACATCCTGCAACCATTCCTGCTTACTAAACTGCTGTGTTTTTCTTTCCTGACTATGATGTACTTTTGTAACTTTATCTTTAAAAAGTACTTGATTACTGTTAAACCACTTAAGCCACAAATCCTCTGTAGACTATGAACTTGCATTCTTAATTATTTTCTTACACTGCATTGCATGTCTTTTTGAGACTGTAAAAAACACTCAGAGCCCTTAGCGACCTAGAAAGATACAAAGGTACTTTGTTTATCTCAGAGGGTAATTGGTTGGCACAGCAACAACACGCACTGTATACACACTGTATGATCCAACAAAACAGAGCAGTATAACAAAGCAAATGAAAATTAACATTTCTATTTTGTCACATTTGTCTTCTTATATGTCAACATTTTGAGACATTCCATGTGAAATAAAGCTTAGTATTTGTACATCGCTCTCTTACCTGCATCCTCTTCAGGTGAAGTGCTACCACCGACGGAGTCGAGCAGCAGAGAGGGAAGTGGTGTTCAGAGTCCAGTTCCACACCTGTACTGTTCATGGAGCCCAGCTGTGGTTTGGCAAGACTGAACTGGACCTGGCCTGCACAGGTATAAAAACATATAGGTTGTTAAGAAATGCATGTATTGTAGTGTATGCAAGTAGGAGCAACATCCCTGCTGGGAGGTTGTTTAGATTATACTAGTGCTCTACTGCACTAAAATAGTAATATATTATAAACATATGAATGTACAGATGGAAACCTCCTGAAGCATATTTCTATTGCTTCCTTGAAATGGTTTAAATGGCTGTATAATTCAAGACCTACTTATTTTTCCGATCGCTGTGGTGTTTGTGAATATTTTGAGACAAATATCAAATGACAGTTTAGATGAAACAGAAATGCTTGTACATGGCTCAGAAAGCAGCAGTCTCATGACAGTTACTCTAAGTGCAAACATGCTGACGCATGCATGCGATGTATAAATAATATTACCCACACTCATGCATGAAAGTAAAAAGAAAACTAATTTCAGATACATTTCTTTGAAGTGTTGCTTCATGCTCTGATTCCATTATGAAGAGTGAAAGCAAGTATCTTTATTTATTAACTTTGGTATTTCCACTTCACAGATCACACTTTCTTGCGACAGTTTTTATCCGTCTCTGTTGTTACGGTCTGGATATTTTTGTCATTGCCTTTATGCTCATCTTTTTGTAGATGACAGGTTCTCTCCAGATGCTACAGTCGAGTTTATATTCTCCAATGGGCCAGAAAAAATGAAAGGTAAATAATTATTAAATGTCTCTCTGTCACTATATCCTTTGGTGCATATGCTTCATTTCAAAATATCTGTTTTCCAAGGTCGAGAATACCGCAAGAACGACGCCTCCATCAAAGTGGACTACAACACCTCCGACCCTGTGGTCAGGTGGGATTCTTACGAGAACTTCAACCTGCACCACCAAGACAGCATGGAAAGTAAGAAATGCACACAGGTGTAAAAAGTAAGCTTAAGAGCTTAAAATCAATATCACATAACATCACACTCCCTTCTTGTTTTTTCCAGATATCTCTCATACGAGGGGCCCTCTGGACGGCAGCCTGTACGCCCAAGTGAGGAAGCGTCGTGGGCCAGGCTCGACTGCCTCAGCAGCATCACCCAACGGATGCCTTACTAGCAGCCCAACAGTCAAGCCTCAGACTCCCAGTCAGCCCCAGCCTCTCACCTACACCTCTGACTCTAGACGCTCCTCTGTCCCCTCTGATCAACTGGAAGAGACCTCTCCATCCATAAACCACCCAGAAAGAGAAAACGTTGACAGTCCATCGAGAAGAGGGGGCGGGGATGATAAAGGAAAGGAGAAAACAAGAGGGAAAGAAAGGGACAGAGAGACAGCAATTTTAGATGACGGAGACCCTTCAAGTCCTGGGGGTTTGAGGCGAGAGCACTCACGTTGCAGTCAAGGAGGTACAAAGTGTGGTGATGTTGGATGGGAGAGAGAACGAGAGCCCTGCCTTTCTAAAAGTCATTGTCTTGGCCGTTGTAGCAGCATTAAAAAACATCCAAAAAGCCAAACTCTTCCTGCCTTACCATACAAATCTGTGTCCCCGCCTCCCCATTCAACTCATATGGAACTCTGCCATCGACATAGCGCCCATCCTCTACCAGAGTTACCCTGGGAACGTCCAACCCCACCCCCGCCTCTGCCCTGTCTCCTCAGGCCCTGCTACCCTTATTCCACCCCTGAACGCAGCCACCCACACAGCCACACCCTCCCAGCCTCAAACAGACTCTGCACTGGGGAAGAGTGTCACCTCTTCCATTATTCCAGCCACAATCCAGTCTCTCATCTCTCCCATCAGTCACTGCCTTCTAGCCCTTACAGGGAAATGTTCTTCAGTGCTCCAACACCATCCTCTGGCTGCCCCTGTCGGGACTGCTCCGGTAGGCGAGAGCACCAATCAGCCTCAGTTAGAACATTCCACCCGTTGCACCCTGATCAATCAGAAAACCCACACTGGTCCCAAGGAGCAGGGGTACAACGAACAAGAGAGGTGCCTCCACTGTGGGAAAGTGAAAATCCATGGGAGGTGGCAAGAGAGGCGGAGATCTGGCAGTGCAAATCAGCCTTGCCGGCATTTCGCATCTGTCACTCCACTTTGGATCAGGGCCCAAACCCAGACCATCCAAGATATGCCATCGGACCTCACCAGGGCTACCCCAGTCCCCAGTCTCTGATAGATGTGCGGGATGGAGCCAGCAGTGGGTACCACACCCCTCCACAGCCCTGCCACTCCTGTCCCTGCTCTCCTTATCAGTCATCCCCAGCTGAGAGCCATGAGAGCCGGGGTTACGCATCAGGGTACCACTCTGGATCAGCCTCGCCTCTGCCCGCTAGTAGCCCCTCTCCAGGGAGAGGCAGGCTGCCCGAGACCCCCTCTCAATCTAGAGACCACCAGGACGCTGAGCATCACAAAGGTGAATGAGAACAAATTTCAGTTTTTTTCATTGAAATAACATGTTTGTTACTTCTTTCATCACTTGTTTTTTTCATTTAATACTTCACTTCATCTTGTTTTATCTTACTTCTCAAAGTCGAAAAGGCCATGTCTGATGTGCCTGATGACATATCCCAGGGTTCAGAGAGTAAATCGGACTCTAATGGCCAGTCAAGCACCCCTGGACTGGACTCTGATCATGACTACACAGTCATTGGTAGCAGCAGTCCCACACACACAGAAGACAGGTTGGTGAAACTATTATTTTTGACATCTACTAATACTGAAAATCAAATGACATGTATCCATATTTGTTGATAATGATCTTATTTTTCCCATATTTTCCTAGTGTAACTGTTGATAGCCCTCCACAAAGCCAAGAAACCTCGACACACCTGGAGTCCAACACAAGTAACAGCAAAACTATCACACCGGTGCCAAGAGAAACACAAACCCAAAGTTCCGACATTTCCATAAACTCCACACAGTCATCAAGTGAGCAGAGTTTGAGCTCTGATGGTAAGCTTGGAGCAGCTAGGATCACAGGAAGTGCAGAGGGATCTAACCAATTACAGAAGTCAAGTTATGCCACTGTCATCATCACCCCGGTCCAGGTGCAACTGAACGGCTCTGCCCTTCCTAGTGATACCCCATCTGACAGCAGCAGAGGTGTGTCCATGAACTGTTCTGCCAGTCTCAGTTCTAGCCCTTCCACCACTTCCCCAAATTCTCCTATTGGTTCCCCAGACCTCCAGTCTTCTCCCCAGCGCTCCACGTCAGCTACAGATGCAGCAGGACAAAGACTGACTCCAGACAGAGACAGCTCATCCAACACCAAACCACCATCACCTGTGCCCGACGGATATCACACACCAACCTTCCCCTTAGCGTCCTATTACTACCCATTATTAAACGTCCCTCATGTACCATACACTGGGTACACTGCAGTCACCATCCCAGCCATTCAGCCACCGCTTCCCGAGAAGAAACGACTTTCAACCACACCAGGATCCTTGAACGGACACAACTCTCTACTCCGGGTCTCCTCAGCTCCTTCTCCCACACACCACGTTACTTTCTCCTCCTCTGTGGGAGAGCAGAGATGGGGGTCTGCCCAACACAGCTGTAGGGAAGAGGCAGACATCAAGGTCAATGCAAAGTTTGTCCAGGACAGCTCCAAGTACTGGTACAAACCAGGCATCTCCAGAGACCAAGGTGAGGGTCACAATGAAGCCTGATGCCATGACCTGATGAGGCATATGCAATGTTTGTATTCATCATTACCAAACAATCTAGTGCTTTTTGACTATTAATGATTAACTGATACAGTAAAGTGAAACTTAATACATAATACCAGAAACAGCGGGGTGTTCTTGGATGTGTAACCCACACATTGTCATTGTTGCATCTCTTATTTTACTACTCTAATGTGTCTTTTCTACTATAGCCATAGCTGTGTTGAAGGACAAGGAACCAGGAACTTTCCTCATCAGAGACAGTAACTCCTTCCAGGGGGCCTACGGCCTGGCACTCAAGGTGGCTACCCCACCTCCTAATGCCAACATCATTGGCAGCAAAGGTATCCATTATGAATGTGTTGTTAGTATAAACTAGCCGGCTTCCAGTGGCCCTTTCTTGGACATGTCACAGAGGAGAAATATTAAGGTGTAAATAATAAAAATTAATGATGACTGAATTCCTTTGAATTCCTGAATTTAGCAGCTTCGGTTCAGCTTCAGGGTCCTATTGTGCATGCTGGTTCGCTGTCACACTGACAGAAATGAGCCATTGTAAATGTTATTACACCTGTGCTTTTGTTTCATGACAAGTTAAAATGTGTGCTGTGAAAAAGGCCTATGTCAAGTCACAATTCAATTCAACAAATTATGTATAGAAATTTGATGCCAGTATTGTGTACTTCAATGGTTGAGTAATTGCGTGATTTTATTCAACTGCTAAGCCTGTTTTAACATTCAAAATGACTATTTGGTTTGCAGGGAATAAATGTACATAATCACAGAAAACTAATCCAGGTTTTAAGTAGTTTAAATACTTGTTAAATAGTTTCTGATCCAACCACTGTTTGCATTTATGCTGTTATAATGAAGAAGAAAAATAAATCCATGAACATAAACATTTCACAGGAATTCAAATGAGGTGTTTTAGTTGACAACAACTGCATGGCTAATTCTTTACTTTTCATGCTGAATTAAACACATTTTAATACTGGTATCGAATTTAGGCACAGGTACCAAAAAGAATAATAACTGGGGCTGTTTTTTAACCAGCTCTTATTTTTAAGTTTTTATGTATTCGTGATTCATTCTGTTCATGCATGAAATGAAAAACGCAAATGAGGCACGGTCGTGATAAAAAAAAAGCAATGACGTAATGATTTTATATGGTCTATAGCATTCATAATCTTATATTTTCAGTATTTTTGTTTATGCATCCTTGTAGATTATGCTCTGCAGTAAGACAGTCATGCCCTATTTTTCATCCTCACTGCCTCCCTTCTCACCCTCCTCTCCTCTCTCCCAGGGGATCCTCTGGAACAGCTGGTAAGACACTTCCTCATCGAGACGGGGCCACGGGGAGTGAAGATCAAGGGCTGTCAGAACGAGTCCTACTTCGGTCAGTTACCTGGAAGACACAACTGTGCGGGATACTGAAACTGATCGCTTTACCTGTTATTTCCTTCTAGTCTCATCTATTTTCTCTTTCTGTCTTTGTCTTAGGAAGTTTATCTGCCCTAGTGTACCAGCATTCAATTACTCCCATCTCCCTGCCTTGTGCCCTTCGCATCCCAGGAAAAGGTCAAATCAGTGTACATTACATTAAGATGTCATGATTTTTATTCCTAAATTAAATATCTACCTTTTCAAATAAGATGTATTCATTATGAGTGAACAATTCAACACTTCAAGGAGTTGCAGGTTAATACAACAGTTACAGACTTGATCCTCAATCATTTAAACAGTATTGTTATGTAACTGAAAACTATGATGTTTCAGATTTGGTTGGGGAGCTTCAGGAGATGCAGACTGCAACAAACACCAGCACAGCAGCTGACCTCCTCAAACAAGGAGCAGGTAATACATGTGCTTCAGCAGATTCTGCTGTATCAATATCACATGTAATGCAATAGTTGTAGTTCTTACTCTCGACCAGCAGAGGCTGCTCAAGGTTAATATTTTCATAGCACTGAGCCATGAGAACACACGTTTTTGTCAATCCATACTCTCTCATAATCAAGCTTGCAACGTGCTGTACCTGAACTCTGTGGAAACCGAGTCGTTGACTGGGCCTGAGGCAGTTTCCAAGGCAACCAAGTGTACCTTAGCTCTGAGTCCACGTCCAGCGGCAACAATGGTCCACTTCAAAGTGTCCTCTCAGGGCATCACTCTAACCGACAGCAAAAGGAGGTACATCTTAGAAACAACCACTACAAATTTATATAAAAAGCGGTATTTGTTGTTGCGTTAAATTTTTTAAAGTGCAAAAACAAATAGATAGTATTCCTAAAGCTAACGGCAAAGACAAGTGAGTCATAATGCTGTTTTTGTTTACACAGACTGTTTTTCAGGAGACACTACCCAATCAGCAGTGTGACTTTCAGCAGTCTCGACCCCCACGACCAGAGGTGGGTCACTGAGACATTGACAGTATGATTTTGATATATGTGCTTGTAGATGCTTCTGCTGTTTATCTTTAGTAAAGGCAGTAATATCTGTGTGCTTGCTGCTGCACAAATACTTTCTTACTACTTACTCTGTATTGACTTATATTTTATAAATATAAGTTCTGTATAATTTGTGTGTCTGCTTTTTTCTTTTTTTTTTACTGTAAGAGGTGAATACACATTGCTAGTCAGTGCCTTGTCTGTATAGGACAGTCTCCATGTCTTTGTTATTCATGTTTTGCTACGTTTTGTCCCTGTCTCTCTATCTGTGTACCCGTGCTTCAGGTGGACTAATTCTGATAGCACGTCAAGCAAGTAAGTGCTTGCGTTACTGTGTGTTTTTCTTTACAAGAGATATTATTGACTGGTACAGTGTGCTTCTTTGCATGGCAATTAATCACAATGTGTTACTTTATGAGACAAAATTTGTTTTCTTTCAGTGTTAAATATTATTTGCTCTCCCATCTTTTAACTCCTCATGTGATTTTTGTTACAGGATGTTTGGCTTTGTGGCGAGGCGGACGGGCAGTACTACAGAGAATGTATGTCACCTGTTTGCAGAGATGGACCCTGAGCAACCAGCTGTTGCGATTGTCAACTTTATCAACAAAGTCATGCTGGGACCACAGCTACACAGATGAGAGTTTGAAAAAGTCTGGACTATTGGGGATCTGGGGGAGATGTTAATATGATTTTGACATATTTCTTTTTAATGAAGTGTGTGCGTGTAACTTCATTTTTGCTTGCATTTGTACAGGTGGCACCACTGTGCTTGGCTGTATGACTGTTTTTATAACAGCATCCAGTTCTGATTAGTATTGTTTATTTGTCAGTTAACAGAGCGAACAGCTAGAGAGACATAGTTCAATAAACCAAAAAGTGACCTAACTTTGGTAAGCTAAGCCAAAGGAGATTGAAATAAGAGTTTATGGGTTGTTTTGTTTATTTTGCTGTTGGTAAAGTTATTGTTATCCTGTTTCAACAAGTTCACACAATGAACAACAAACATCACAAGCTGCTTGAGTGACAATCCGTTTGCCACACTGTTATTTGTATTAAAGTTTCTCTACATCAACACTTAAAGCTTAAGTAGACATGGAAGGTCTTCAACAATGTAGTAGAAGGTAAGAGTCATGTTTTAAGGTGTAAAGTGGCATAATTATCCTTATGTAATGTCAGGAGGTGATGAAATAAAAGAGAGAGGTTATGTATTGCGACTATCTAAGGAGAAAGTGTATTTGGCTACATTTAAACTCAATGGTTTTCTACATGTTTTAACAATCAGCATTTTTCCCATTGCAATTATACTAACTTATAAGTGTATTTTTACTGAAGTGATAACCACAGATGCAGTGGAGTATTACACTCACTGCACCTACAATGTAAAACACAGACGGGGAGATTATTTAATAAAATGGAATCTGGCTACTAACTACATAGTCAAGTAAAAGGGAGATCAGCCTTAAAACAGAACTAACAAACAGTACAATAAATAAAAAACCTTACTTTGTGAAGTTAAATATGTGAAGGAATCAAAAGACGTTCTCATATGAGTCAATGTACAATGTCTGCAATGTTGGTAATGCCATTAGAGCCTTACCACAGATTAGTCTTGGCCTTGTTTTTGTCCCTATTCAACTAACCAGTATCCATGGCAACACATGTGAGTTATGTTTTAGAGGGGAGTTTAACTTTAAGCCAAAGAATTCAATACTGTGTAAAGATAAAGACATTTTGAACGTTTAATTTTCTTTTTCATTACTTTTTGTTGTTGTTTGATATGTGTGTTTTCTATAAATGGCCATATATACAGTATTTAGATGACTTCAGCACAATCATTATTTTTCATAATGGATTTTTATGTAAAAGAAGTAATATATTTTAGTCCTCTGAGGTGTTGAGAAGAACGGTATATGTCATGTTTGACAGGAACTTTATGTAATAAAATAAAATCAAATGCAAAGTGTGTGCTTCATCATTTAAAGGCTTCATGTAACATATATTTTGAAATATTTTATCACCTATTTGCACACAGAATTATATATTTGTTATTTTTGTTACTTATTAATCGCAGGTAAAAGCGGTAAATCAGATTAAGTGCAGCACTTATTTGCCACATATTCTCAGCTTTTGCACATATATAACCTTAAAACACCATGATTGCATGACATAAGCATTCATATCTTCTTTTTTTAATTATTTTTACAGCAGTTGGCCTCCTTAACATTGCATTGCTGCCTCCTGGATTTAGTCTTACTGAATGTCTTTTCTTTCAAAGTCCAGTAGCTCTCATAAAACCAAACAGATATATTCTACCCTCTGCACTGTCTCCGTATTCCAATATACTTTTTACACTGGCCTTTACCGCCCTGTCTTCTGTAATTGTGTGCTCATCACTTAACCTAAATCCTAAAGCTATCTTCATAACATGTCATGCTTTTTCAACATCAAAAGACAGTCTTGATTTACTTGAGCTCATCCAGACACAACGCTGACCCTTCCTCTCCTAAATCTGCTTCGGTATATAGCCACTATGCCTATTTTTCCAAGAAGTAAGTTGGCCTCTCATCTGTTCCATCAAATAACAGTTTGATCCCAAGCAACAGGACCATCGCTTGCAGACTTAGCATCTATCGTGGAGCTCACTGACATTCTTCCCTTACGTTATTGACCAATTCAAACAACTTCTTCAGTCCCCACGTAATTTGCTTCTAAAATACTCACTACTGAAGTCATATCTTTAAACTTTGACAAGTTAAAAGGATGAGGTCCCACCGAGATTTGAACTCGGATCGCTGGATTCAAAGTCCAGAGTGCTAACCATTACACCATGGGACCAACTCCGCTAGCTACGGCCACAGTACTGTACTTGACATGAAGTACAACTACTCAGTGTCTTCCCCATTCATCTTCTGATCACTGTCGTTTATATTTAGAAATATTAATTTTCCGGTCGTACATCTTACCAATCGGTACGGTATTAGGGAAGCTAAACTCTTTGTCGGAGTGACGACCACCCCGTGTTTCGGCATTGCTGGTTAGCTAAGTAAAGCTAACCTAGCTCACTCGAGTGAGCTAACAAAACTCGCTGTGTGTGGTGGTGAGAGGCAGCAGCGTCGGAGTGTGAAATCACAGGTAACGTTTTTATTAACATACGCATCCGTCCACAGGTGCAGACAGACGCCCCTGTTTGTCTAACCGAGCCTGCCGATATTAGTTATCGAATAGGCCTACATTACTAGAGGTTTGAGTCACGTCAATTACTTTCGATAAGGTGATCTGCTAGCAAGCTGCTGGTTATCCGAGTTCGATTTCCCAAAATAAAAGCTTTGTTTTCAAAATAAAAGTTTACATTGCATAACATTGACTAAATTGTAACAACAGTTTTACAACAGATTCTTGTTGTCTGAAATGATTGCATAAACATTTGGGAAAAAAACTTAACTCTCATTAAAATAATGAGTAAAATACATCTGATTAGGGAAAACAAAGGAAGGCTTCAGCAGTTAGTTGCTTTTAAGTAACCCCCACTGCTCAAGTGGATCTCTGCTCAGTGGCCAAGGATAAAAGATTGTTTGCACTGGTGTGAATGGGCTTGCTTGCTTGGTTTGTGCATTACACACAACTAAGACACAGAGACTATTATTAGGTCTTCCGAGACTAATAATTAACCAGATACAGAAGTGTTTTTCGAGGCCAGCTGTTTTGCAGATTCTCAATCTAACTCTCACTGGGTTGAGAGATAAAAGAGAGTTAGGGGTAGTCACTTGGCAAATACACCGTAGTATCGTAAGATCTTAATGCTTATTTATATTTCCTTTGTTGCTGAGACACAATAGAGGCTCCAGTTTGGTGTGATTGCTTGGAACTGGCTCAACCGGTTGCACATTAGTTAATTTCATTGGCAGGCACTCAGGGATTTACTGGTGCCATCCTCTGTTCCTTTTTTTTTAAAGGGCAACACTACAGATTTAGCACTGTAGTGTTGTTATAGCCCAGGGACTGGGATAATATGATAGTACAGTATAGTAATGGGTGATTAGGCCATGTTGTCTCTCAGCTTCCCAGAAGAGGGAACTAGAGGGACTTTAATAAACCATTGTCTTCTGTGTAGTCAGATCTCCATATTGCAGCTCCCCGCAAGCCTCTGGAGAAAACAATGAAGAAACACAGTATAAGGTTTCACATTTTTCTGTTTGTGAATGAAAGATGAGTCAGTCACAGTCAATCTCACTGCGTCACTAAATTTAAGAACTGACTCATGTAGCAACTATATTACCTGTTTTCAATATGTCCTGTTATTTTTGTGCTTTATGAAGTCTAGGAACTGTAGGAGTCCAGGAACACCCTGCCACCCTTCTTGATTATCTTCTGAGGAATTAGAAAAAGAAAAATAACCTTTGGTCTCTTAAGTAAATATTTGAAGAAGACAAAGGAATTCCAAAAATGTTCAAGATTTGCTGCAATACAAAACATAAAAGATATATGTTTGATTGAGCTCACACTATACTGAACCATACGTCACACATTAAAACACTGTCAGTATGTATGTGTATCATTTATTTTTTTATAACTAATAGAATATTAAGGCTTCTCAAATACTAGCTTTTATAAAAAATTTTATTAATAATGTTTTAAGAAGATAAGCATTTAATGATACATTTCACTTCTACACTGATTATTTCACTGATTGTATATAATTAAGTCTTACATCAAGGGTGAAACTTATACATACTCCTTTTGGAGTCTGATTTTTTACTGTGTGTATTTGTTGTTTAGTTTTATTCATTTTAAAAGCCCATTTAATGACAGACATTGCAAATTAGTGTAGGCTATAAATAGTACAATAGTACATTAACTGTACTTGTGTACACTTTTAAGGTACTTTTTAATGTAAAATGTTAAAATTAAAAATAATATCTAAATTTTGTGAAGCTTAATAGTTTAACTACACTACATTTCAGATGGCTCCACTACTTTCAAATGCTGCAGATTAAACTTCAGCTCCAGCATTAAAATAAAATAAAAATGTACTGTACACTAAACAGTACAGGGCAGTGGAGGACAAAACTGTATAACAAACCACTGAAGTCTAAACAGTACTGTTTTAGACTGTTCAGTCCAAGTGCAGTATCATCACAGACGCAACAAATTGGGTTCTCCGGGTAAACACGTTTGATACAGGCCCCAACAATTGTTTTTCCTGTGAAATCAACATTTTGATGCAAAAATGATGAATCCCACTAACCGTGAATCATTTTGCAATTGTAATAGCTGTCAAAATATTTGCAATCGGATTTTTTTCTTTACCATATCGTAAAGCCCCACTGTTCATGCACTCTATTCTTCTCTCAAGACTATTTTTACGAGTAGTAGTAAAAATCAGAGTTTCCTGGCATCGCTCCAATATTACTAAACCAAGACTCACATATTGTGTATTTAGAATTTATATAAGTATCATGTTATTCTTTACTTTGCAAATGTGTTGTTTTTTTAGATACCCTACTGTTTAAGTAGATGTTTCAGAATTCATGCTATTGGTGAAAGTCAGAAATAATCAGATTTTCTTTCCTCTTTCATGAAAACTTGGTAAGTGACAATGCTGATGGCTGTGGTGTCATTCTCCAACTGATGAAAGAGGGGCTGTGCTGTGCCTCACTGTTATGTGTGATCAGGGAGTACTGGCCTGGGCTTGAGTGCCGAGAATGAGTGGAAGAAGTGCCAATCTTCACCACCAGTGGTCTGCCTGTCAGCAGGTCCAGGATTCAGTTGCACATGGTGGTGATCAAACGTCATCCCTGAGTTTGAGTAGAGTTGTACTGAGTGCTGTGCGGTAATCAACAGTATTCTCACATGTATGCTTTTCAGTGGGGTTAAAGTGATGGCATCCTTGGATGATCTATTTGCTCTATGCAATCTGCAGACTGTCTAGATTGCCCAGGGGAAATGAGTGTATGTGAGTTTTGACCAGCAGCCCGAGGCATCTCATGATGACAAGTGTAAGTGGAACAGGGTGGTAGTCCCTCAGGCAGGATTTCCTGGGTTTCATAGGCACAACATGAATGCATGCTGTATTGCACTCAAACATTACAAACTGGGGAAGGCAAAGATTGAGTGTATCCACAAGAGCACCTGCCAGCTGATCAGCACATGCTAAGCTGGCCAGAGATTCTGTCAGGTGTTTTAAGTGGGTTGGTGCACCGGAGGGCTCTGCTCATGTCGGCGCTGGACACAGTGAGTGCTTTTAGAGATTCTGTGTCATTCTTACTGTTATTCCTAAACATGTGTGTTTATCTTGTTTGGGACGTGACACACAGCTGTGTGTGTCCCTTTATGTCTCTGTGACTGTCCCCAGACCAGAAAAGCTGTCTCTAAATGATGGAGGGTTGACAACGTTGAGAAAAATGTAAGACACATGATGTTAAACTTCTTATCTTATCTGATGTGTCTATACCGGATGAAGCTGTGTGTGTGTGTGTGTGTGTGTGTGTGTGTGTGTGTGTGTGTGTGTGTGTGTGTGTGTGTGTTGTTGTTGTTGTTCTCTGACTTTAAAACACAGATGACACCTTGTGAAATCTGCTCATAATTTGTGCAACATTACAGTTTTGTTCCCTGACAAAACAATCCACAACATGTTTTATGTCTATTAACCTTTACTCTGTTCAGTGCATCACTTCCACAAATGATTATCTTTATCTTTAGTTCATCATATTGTGATGAGAGTATCAATGTCATAATGCACCATAATGGAAACACGTTCCCCTTTAATGCATCTCCTCTAAATCTGCAGCCACATTACTGCTTGCATATGCATACGAATATGTGTGTTCAACTGATGTTTACACGCCCTGTACTGTCCCGTTGCACATTTATAGCCTAAAATCAAATCTTTCTGTCCTTAAGGCATGTGCTCTGCTACTATGCAAGTTATTTATGTCTCTGCCCCAGTGCCACGAATACTAATTCCCGTAGTTTTAGTGGGTCAAGTGTTTCTGATTTATTATTTCCACTCTCCTGGTTTCCAGACAGCAAGCCAGCTCACTGTGAAGGGCCGGAGCATCTGAGGACACAAAATGGCTGGGCCAGGATACATGTCTGACATGGGTGTTGTGGAGTCAAATAAATCCCCGTTAGCTGAACGGCTGGATCCAGTACTGGTGCCAGACCTGGAGACCTCCCAAGCCACAGGACAAGGATCAACTCTTCATGAGCATGAACCTAACACCCACATACTTTACTACTAGTTAGTGTACATGAATCAACAGTTAACAAGCTTATGACACATGTCTAAGGTGCTGCAGGGCTCGGGATATGCTGACTCTGAGGGTGAGACAGACACAACTGGACATAACTAACTCGGTAGCTGACATTGAACTTTGCACATGAATGCTTGGGTTTTCTGGTGTGGCCCTAATTGTTGAGTGGTCTGTACTCTTTAGCCACATGGCGGGTACAAAATGTATGACTGTCTAATGTGGAGTGGACTGGAATATTTAGGGAATGTTTGTTGTGAAAATTCTTGTTGTTTCGGAGGCAAGGCAGTGCTGGTAGGGTATTTAGAAAGCAGACAAGCACTGCACGACATATATCTAGCAGTTCTGTGCTGACTATCAGATCAATGCAGTGGATAAATGGATGGTGCAAAATACCTGATACACATTTGATAGGTGTGACAGAAGAGCTTGTTCATGCAGTTGTGAGAGTGGTAGGCACAATACACTACGGTTTCAGCCTATATCTTTTTGGTTATTGCTATAATCTGTTTTTGACATTGACTCATTGTCTGTTTAAATACTTGGCTGTTTCCAGTTGTAAAATCTTATATCTTAAAGAGCAAAAAAGATTAGATGTATTGTATTTTAAAGAGTAAATGTATTTGTAAAAGGTAGCCTATTATTTTATACAAAAACAAATGTCTTAGACCTTGTCAAACGTCAGAAATAATTGTGTACTGCTTGTAGGCAGCTACTGTTGTATGGAGAACAAAAAGCGGAATAATTTGCACAGCCGCGATCTGTATTCGCGTTACAATCTACACTAATCTACCTCTTGTTTTCAGACTGCAGCAGGAGTAAAGAATTGGCTGGAAGAGGGTATATGGGACCGGATGGGGCCCTCCTCTCTCTTTCCCTCTCCCCTTCGTATCTGTCGCCTTTACTGTGTTTACATTATAGACACACCCCTGACCTTCACCCAGGCCCCCTCCGCTGGCCCCACCACACACACACACACACACATATATCACCATTTACACCACATACCAGAGCTCTTAAGTGCACACAACCGTGAATGAACAAATGTCATTTAAATAGCCAAATAAGTGGGTCGAAAAAAAAACCCCAGATTCTATCTCGGTGAATGGCACAGAGTATCAGCAATATTTGCCCAGTGTGGTCGTGTAGTGGAGGGTTTTAATCGTCTATTTTTAGCATACTCGGCAATCTCTCATGCATTGCAAATGTATGGCAAGATCGCCATGCAGCGGAATTGCTTCCCAGCCTACCACTGTACTGCAGAGTAGACACACCCCTCCAATACGCACGCCTCACTGCACACATTTGCAAAGTGTCAAAGAAACAATGAAACAAAATGTATAAAATGGAAGATTAAGGACCAGACGGGGCTCATATTATTGTTTCCCCCGCGTGATATCGATGGGGATGGTGTTGTGGCTTATTTAAAATTAAAATATAGGGCTTAAAGCCCGTAGCCGCAAAACAAAGACGCTTCGGTTCAAGAGAGAGAAACACGACCTCAACGGGACGGTTTCCACCCATTGAGACACCACAGCGTGTCTAATGTTAGCCCGGTAATCCCCTCACCGGGTGTCCGCTGATTCACAGATCAGAGGCAAAACGATGTTGCCTTAAAGCTCACGCGGTCAAAGTTGTTTACCTCTTCGTTACCTCTGACGTCACGACACACCCCTGTTTGAGGGGGCGGGTCTCCGCCGTACGGGCACCGGAACCCACCAAACACAGCCGGGCTGGGCCGAAATGTCACCAATCAGCGCACGGGAGACGCGCCGAGCCCACATGTGATTGGTTACCGGAGGGGCTGGGGGGGAAATCCCTCTTTCCCGTAGAGGACCTGAAGAGGGGGCGGTGCATAACAAAAAGTAATGGCCATCTATTTGGGTCCTGAAGAAGGAGGGGTATTTCTCGTCGGACTACCGTAAGGTGTGATTGAGTTTTATTCATGTTAGCGCGTACGTTTGCCCGTCAGTGATACCGAGCTGCGCCTCAACCGGTTTTCCGTTGAACATCCGTTGGCCGCGGTTAACGGTTAACGGTTAACGAGCTGGCTGAACTTGGTGCCGCGTTTTAGGGTTAAAGCAGCCAGCTAGCCACGCTAACGTTAGCTAACTTACTACCAGCGCCGCGGTGTGAGCCAACGTCTGGAAGGGCGTACGAGTTTGACGTTTTCTCCCCAAGTCTCCTCACATTTCTGAGTTTAGTGCAACGCAGTCCTCTCCCTCCCTGTAGCTAACCCAACCAGGCAACAACATGGAGGGGACACACTTTGCACGAGCATGAAGGCGACGAGAAACGGCGACTAAAGAGGATTAAAAAGAAACTCGGTCTTGATGGGGAAAAGTTGAGCTGAGGTATGAAAATCGCATGCACAGGAGGAATGTTAAAGTCTTGACTTGAGTTAATGTGATTTCTGTTATTCAAGACCCCTGAAGAAACAGGTTTAGCACAGTTTTAAGTGTGTTGTTTAATCAACGTGTTTGCCTACCTACTTGCATTACTGCTGTGTGATGATTACCAGTGAGTGTGTATGTTGCTGTTGAATTCAGTGTTACATAAACAGAGCAACTGCAGGTCAGGTATAGGCCCACTCAGTAACTTGCGACATGCCATTTTGCTTTTGTATTGAACAGGATTAACAACTTGGGATAAACGGAAGAAAGGTTTCAAGTCTAACCTATTGTACAAGGGCATGCTAAAACCTCAGGTGAGACATTTTTATTCTGCTATTAAGTCATACTTTACAATGTGCACTCGTGTATTTTGATAGTCTGCTGTCTTGGAAATGATAAATCTATTCACGTGTAATGAAGACGTGCTTTGTGTTTGCTTTGAAGTTGCACATTTTTGCACAGATTTTCTGGGATTGATGCAGTCTCTTGATTTCACTAATATGATATTTTGGTTATTAGAAATACATTCACTCTTATCATACATGTCTAAAGATTTCTCTTAAGAATCAGGTAGTGAGTAATGCATGGGCTACTATCAATGCTGAAATGAATAAGACTGCAATACCAGTATATTGAAGTGCTAACATTTGCAGTTTCTAAATTGGACATATTAGTACTTTTAAAAACTTGGGTTAAATTAATATGACTTGTCAAGATGTGACCTAAATGAGTGACACTGCTGAAACCAAAGGACTTGGGCCAGACTCTATGTGGTGTGTAATGAAAGGACTGAAAAGGAATTTGTCAGTACAGTCAATAAGCTGTGTGTTTGTCCAAATGAGAACATTATATCATACAATTACAGGGTGAAAATTCATCCCATAAATTATAAATACTACATGCAATCAAAAGTAATGAAATAAAGGTTACATGCTTGATATTTAGTCACCTTTGAATAAACGTCAGTTGATTAACACATGGTGAAATAGTTACAAGCTTCAGTGATCTCAGCGCAGAATATAGCTTGTCATGTAACATAACAGTACAACAATTTATCCGAGCATGGAAGGAGCAAACACACAGTTGCTAGGTAGACTTTTCTTTATATTTCTACAATCATATTTTTTCACACCCTAACCACTAACTTCATAGTCATGGAGAACTGAGCTGCCGGCTGATAATGACAACATTAATTACATGAGCGTCTTGTCTTTCTTAAGTCTGAAATTTAAACAGCCTCCAGCTTTTTCTCTCTCGTCACTTAAAAGAAAATCTAATGGGACCAAATACAGCTCACAGCAAGAGGTATATATTCCAGCCTATTTTGCCAGTGAGCTTAGTGCTGTAATTCTCACACCTATCCATTTCTGTTTATGAAACTGTTTGACTCTTGAAAAATAGCTGGTAGGATGTTGTTTTTATATCAGCCTGTTTAAAAAAAAAAATAAAAATGTGGTTTCCCTTCTCAACAACTTACTGGACTTGAGATCAACGGTCACATATGTTCTGAATTTATATGAGGTGGAAATTTACAGTAGAACCTGTATTATTTGAGACAGAACGGGAAACACAAACCCAAATGAGGACCAAGAATGTTTCAGCTTTTGGCTCAATTTTCAATTAATTTGTCAGTAGGACTGAGCGCAGACCTGCGACGAGCTGGGCTCGGTTTGTGTCTTTATTGACTGTAACTGTAGCAGGTTGTCCATGGAGCTGTGAGCTGTGGTAATGGTACAGTCCAGTAAGTCCTGTACAGTGAAATACCCTGCCCCTCCCCCCGTTCGTGACTACAGTAATTGGTCGCTTCCTCTCACATGTAACCCTATAGGAAGAAAGAGGCTGCTGTACTTAACTGTATAGACCCACTTGTATGTACTCTGCATGCGTGCTGTTTGCCATATATGTTCAGTTGCCTTTCAGACTAATGAAGTGTTAACTTCCCCCTAATGTCTTTGGGTCCTGAATTACCTCCTGTGGTTGATGGTTTCTAGGCCAAACGCATCACACAGGTAATATTTGTTGTATAGGGAGTGCAAGTCACGCAGAAAGAATTCTTCTTGGAAAGCAAAATAGATGTCACTATTTGATATCTAGGTGGATGTACAGTATAAGTGGATTACAGATGAAATTGTATTATTTTCACTATTCAAAAGTTGACTTTTTTCTAGAAATATAAATACAATTTGTTATATTTTACATTTTCTAAGAGAAGAGTTTCCTGAAAGAGAGACAGGATTTTATGGAGGTTATATAACGTTGACTTTGACTTTAAAGTTGACAACGTTGCCTAAGTGTATTTGCACCCACCTCACCCACATGTCTGTTGTCTGTCCAGTTCTGTCCAGTTGGCTTTCTGCGTGCACAACTCCGTGTGCTTGAGAATGTGCATTCTCTGTCAAATTCAGCATATACATAAACAGGACTTTTGGTGTGTGTTTGAGTGGGCCTCTCCCTGCCTCGTCTCTTTCCCCTCTCCAGAGTCCAGCAAGGGGCCCAGCATAAGGGGGCAGGCTGCCGTCACTGCCTCTCTCTCCCCTTGCAGGCCAGCACTGGGGCCTGTGCAGGGGGGGGAGTGGTGCAGAGACCATAGGGGTTGGACACGGGACATGAGACCCCCCACCCCTTCCACCCCAGTTTAGCCCATCCTGTGTGGGGCACAGGTCACCTTGTCATGTGCTATTACTGCTGCCGTAACATGCTCCCTGTGATCGTAGGAAAACAGTATGAGATAGACCCATAGAGAGAGAGAGAGAGAGAGAGAGAGAGAGGCGAAGGGACAGGACTGGACTAGTCTGCTCAGCCAGTTGTTTAGCTGAATTACAGACTCAGTTTTCTACTTTAGTGTTGTAAGGTCCACATTGTCTCTTTTTGTCCATTGTTGTCTTTCCTCTATCTGTTCTCCCCATGTATTGTTTTTTGTTTTAGTTTTTTCTGAGGAAATTTCTAAACGCCAAGCAGATTTGAATTAAACTTCCTCTGTCACCAATCCCAGATCATGTTTTCTTTTAATGGTACTTGTTTTCTTCACGACCATCTTCCTCCTCCTTCTAAGTTTCCCTTTTTCACCCTCTTTTTTTTTTTTTTACTGTTATTGTTGGGCCTAGATCTACTTCTATGTGTGAATCACAAGCCCATGTAGACCCTGCTCTCTCTGCAGCCCGGGTCATTCCAGATCTGATTTGTTTTATGTCTCTTCTGTACTCGTAGTGACCCAGCCCGAGGTATGCAGTAAAACACATCGCCTTATGTTTTCTCCCTTCTCCCTCCAACCCTCTCCACAACGCCTCCCTGTCTTTTCTCTTTCCCCTCTCTCTCTCTCTCTCTTTCCTCCTTTAAATCTTTCTCCCACTCTCTCACTGTCTTTTTTCCCTTTAAGAGAAACTTTTGGCAGCATGGAACAATTTCAGAACCATTTGTGGGATTGCGTCATGTGATGTAAATGCAGGATGCTCATTGGACTGTCAGAGGGCCTCCTTCTCCCACTCAGGCGTTCCACAGCAATCCCTCTTTCTTCCAGTGCTGTTATAGGTCTGGATGTGATTCCGACTCTGACTCTTATGTGTTGGGATGTGGTCGGTAAGCTCATTGCTGACATTCTTGGGACGTGATGCCAGAGGTTTTTTATTTCCCGCTTTCCTTTCTCTCTTCTGCATGTCTGTGTGCAGTTAAAATGATCCCTCCTTGAAATGCTGTCTGGATCCTCCTCTTTACCCACTTTGTTATATCTTCCCCTGTCCTCACTCATATTTCATTTCATCACCCAGGCGCTAATGGCACCACTTAATTAGGTTTGTTAGTCAGTGGGTGTTGGTGGAGGGTAGGTTTTTATAATCACTTGATATCGACTTTGATGAAAGTTAATCTAACATCTGGGCTGCGGTCCAAATCTTTTTCACAGCTGAGGTCTCACTTATGTCTTTTCTGTAAGTAACAGGGCACCTGACAAGGAAAACCAATGGCCACTTTCCTGTTTAGTAATCACATACTTAGACAATGGTGCAGCTGGAAATGAAATGGCGAGTAGAACAGAAGGAAACAAGCTACCTTGAGTGGTATTGGACTCCTGCCATGGTCCACCTTGGCACATATACCGCAGTTACTGTAGATACAGTAACTGCAGCAGTAATGCACAGATTCCTGATTTGCTATGTTCTAAGGACTACGCTCACCGTACAACATCATCAGCACGACGTGCTACAATTTCTCATATTAGCGCTTAACAAGTCTCTTCTCTCTGTTCCTCAGGTTTACACCATCTGTAGTCGTGACTTAATTTTGCATTGATTGACATCTAGTGTCAACTAATTAGAAGGTGCACATTAGAGGTATCCATTTGGGACACTGGGATGCAGATGGTGCAAACAACTAACACTGATAAATGTGGTGCTGGTTGTGTCGTCGTTTTTTGGGGATATTATGCAAAAATTGGTTGGATATTCCTTCAACTCCACCACCAGTTAGAAATTTGCCAGGTGTTCATTAATAAATATTTAATCACTGGACTTTTTATGAAGTGTGTAGGTTATGCTCAGATTATTAAAGATATTTTGTTATAAGACAAGTGAAGTGTTTTTTCTGACATATTGATCTTAATTCAGTCCAGACCACCAAAAGCATTTTGCCATTTATCTTTAAAATTGATGACCTATCAACCGTTGAGCATTAAGACTTCTTCAGACAGTTTAAATCCAACCAGGGACTGGTTCTACCAGCAGTCCCTGGATTATGAGACACATGCATGTCATTTCAGCCATGATGTGAATAAATCAAAGGAGGAAAAGATGAGTCATTGCTCCACTGCATGCTAAGTAGCACTTGTTCTCCCTCTGCTAGTTTGTTGGGTAAAAAGAAGAGGAAACTCCCTAGCCTCCCCTCCAGCTACACCACCAAAATTGGGGTAATGTCTTTATTTTGCAGCTTTCACCACCCAGTTAAAATGACAAGCTAGAGTCAGTTTGCGGTACTGTGCATAATTACAGCAGGCCTCATCTCTTGCTCATCGGCCACTGCCGCTGTGTCAGACTCTCAAACTTCCAGTACACACTGCCTTTCTTTCTCTTTATCACTTGATTTGTCAGAGTTCATCAATTCATTCTTACATATAGGTTGTTCAGTTGCAAAGCGGAGGTGCAATCAGTGCAAATGGTTTATATTTTACACGTGATCAATTCGATCTCTTATCTGTAAAGAATTGTCATATTGTCAACACTTTGACTAGAGCTGAAATGATTAGTCAGTGAAGTAATCATCAGATCAATCTATTATAAAAATCATTAGGACCATGTTGGCTTTAGTCCAGCCTCCAAAAACAGAATAACTGTCCTGGTCTTCAATCGTATTACTCGTTGGTTGAGCAGTGGGGTGTGGCGACTGTCACATGTGGTATTAGTCTATCAATCCTGTGCCTTGAGCCTAAAAGTCTAAGGCTGAAAGAGACTTGCATTAACATGAAATATAACAATACCAGTCTATTTCATACATACAATTTAGCTGACCAGCCAACGGATTTTTCATTGCCACATGGACACTTGTACACACACACACACACACACGTACACACACACACACACACACACACACACACACAAACAACACAAAACCGAAATCAACTCCTTGGTTTTAAAAATGGGAGTGAAGCAACATCAACTAAAATAATCGTACTATAAATGTGATTCCAACATGAATAGCAAGTTGCTTTTTCCCCTGATACTTCTCAAGATGAGTAGCTGTCAGAGAGAGACATTTATTTATATTTAGCCAGTAATTGAAGTGGCTTATGACTGTATATTTTTAGCCATCTTTCTAAATCACAAAAACTCTAAACCACAGGCTGTTTGTGTTGATTGCTTCTGGCCTCTGCTGTGTGTACGCTCCTCGTCACTATTTCCCTCTCATATCCGCAACAGCCAGCAGGGTATACTTTGTGACACAGAAAGTCACTGTGACAAAGAGGTCACCCCTCCCCTACTCACTGTATCTATGTATATATTCCTGTCTGTTTTTACTCCATCTCTCCAGCGTCCCCTCCACCCAGCCTCCTTCTCTCATGCATCCCTCTCTCCAGCACTACTGTCGCTGCTCAGTGCTGTGGGCAGGCCCTTCCTCTCTCTGACTGCAAACAGCCATTCAGATGGCAATAGATGAGAACTTATCTGAACGATCCCTCCTTATGTGTAGTGGACACATAAGGAGAGTAAAAATGTACCTACCATGGTGATACTAAAGAACATGGTGAGAAGGTTTCAGAAGCCAGAGGAAATGGTGCTGCTGTAAAACAGTTGCATGTTAAACTTGCATTCATGTATGTGGTTCAAATATGTACAAACCTGTGAGATCACTCCTGCTTTGAGGGACAGAAAGCACGTTAAATGTACACCCAAGGGAATGAGAAATTCTAAGTATTTTACATAAACAAATGTTGCAGCCATACCGCTCAGAAAGAAGTTGTTCGTGTTTAAGAGATTTGTCTCCTTCAGCTCGTGTAAGCTTATTCCTACTCATACTAGTCATGTGGCTGAGATGAGCTACCTTAATTACCCTCTGTAGCTCTCCACTGCATATGAAATACACCCACCTTTCACAGTCATTCATTGAGTAATGTCTATTTTAAATACTTATAGCTTTTTCACACAGATATTTGGTATGTCTCAATCAATGGCATCTATTATTAGTAGCATCATGTTAAAGTAAAAAAAATGATATACAGTATAACTTCAAACCACCCCCTTGAACTTTATCTCTACACTTTCGCTTAATGTGTTTTTTTAATAGAAGTAAAACAAAAGTGGATTCTCAATAAAAGATAATGTGCATATAATTGTGATGATATATCTGTAATGAAGACTAAATATCTGAGAATAGAAGTAGTGTAGAAATGCAAGTAATTCCAGAAACTTAGGTCAGATGTCCAGTTTCTTAGTGGGTTTTTTTGTGCGTGTGCGACACTTGATAAGCTGTTGGGAGGGAAATGTGCAGTTTGAAAAAATGTTTTGACATTCATCTCCAAAGAAGCAGCAATCTACTGTTTTTATCACATTGAAATAATTAGCAAATATAATTAAGTTTTCTTTTCTTAATTAAGAACCCACTCTCTCTCGTATCTCACTCTTTTAGAGTTGTCAGAAAGTTGGACATATTGTTTAAACAGTTATTACATTGCAAGAAGTTCCCATCCCAAGTCCTAATTATATTACTAGTTAAAACCAGTGCTTGTTTGCATTGTGAATAAATGCGGTATACATCATGCTGTCTGGGAGCTTGTGTCACCAGTCAGCAGTGTTCAGTCAGACCATTGGAAAGTATCACCTCGGGAGCAGAGGATTATGTATGGTAAACAAAAGGCCACAAAATAAAGGTTAAAACCAATTTATTAAATATCATTTTTATGTGATATACTAGATGATATGTTTTTAGTCTTAAGATACGAACTTGCTCATAAACCGTGACAGACTAATGTGTGGCTTTAAGGTCATATACCAAAAATTACTTTTGTCTTGTTTCCCTAGTTTCAGTTTGTTTATTAAATCTGTTTATTTTTTTCCAATGTAAAGTCCTAGCCCGACATTCTGTTTTATGTCAAACCAATGAAAATAAATGAGGTCTTGAAACCATTATACAGGACCTTTAAAGTACAACTCTATCTTATTTCCAGGTTTTCTCATGCTTTCATGAAGTTGTGAAATACAATTTTTTATTTTTCTACTTTTGTTGTTGCCATTTTTCAGAGTAGGTAGAACTAAAATTTTATTGTTATAATTGCTAATAATACAGGTTTTCTTCCTTTCGTTAAGTTACCAAAGCTGGTGGAAGTTTCTTGCTTTGGTTTACAAGTTGGCTTGACCGAAATGTAAGAAAACATAACCTAATAAATGCTTCACACGTTACACGTGTTTGGAGAAGAAAATGTTGAAAAAGTAAATCTGATGACCCAGAATAGTGAAACATCCAGAGAAACATCTCAAACACCTTTCGCAGTATAGTCCATTTTTCACTGTCTCTCTGTATGCTCTGTGTGTTCTTAACATCATATTTCTGCCAAATATACGCCACTCCTGTTTGCAGGGAACAACAAATCTGTTCACCACCTGAGAAAGTTTTACTTCCAACTGTTTGGAGTTCAACAGTCGTTAGCTCCAAAAGTTTCTGGACTCCAAGATGTTAAACTAATTCAGTCAGTGGCAAAGCATAATGTCCCTCCTGCTGCAATGCACAATTCAAAACACATGGCAGTGATTGTGTAATTGGTAAAATAGTTACAATCTGAATAGATGCTTATCAAATGTTGTAATTATACATATCAGCGTCTATTAGCTAGCCGTCACAGTGTTACTGTTTTATCCTTAGGCTTTATGCCAGTGTAACACATGAAGCATGAGTAATATTTCGCATTATTACTGCAATGGCAGATCTGATTGATGCTGCTGAATGCCGTACACACAAATATGTATATCACTCAAGAGTGGGGCATTCAGCAGGAGCCTAAAGCTGAAAACCTGTTCCCTGGCTCTGCGTGTCTGAGACTGGAATGAGTACTGATCTGGTCTAATAACCTGATGCATTATTTAGCAGTCTCTCAATACTGCTGTGCATTTAGTGTAATGGCCTGTCATGGCTGAATGCAATCACAGAGGACTGACTTCACTGATCAGTTGATGATATAGTAAGGTATAAGCGTGTTTTGCCTATTGGTTCACAGTGAGTGATGAGTGTGAATGCCTGGTGGGATTAGTTTGCCCACATGCAGTAGAACAGATTTTGTGTTTTACAAAAGGCTTTGCCATTTATACTGGTCAGGGTTACATTATATTACACAATAGCAAATAAGATTTTGTAGCTGTTCTGTTAGACCTGCCAAAAGGACCAATTATATGTTTAAACCACTGCGGTCTTTTTCTGTTGTGTCATAGATGTACGTTGTCGATAATGTGTCACTGCTCCAAACATCAACAGGACTTCAGAAGGTCTCTTTTATCACATTTATACTGTCCTTCATCACATATTACCGTATTTTTGTGTTTATGGGCCAGCTCATACAACAACTCACAATACAAAGCTACTTAACTAATACTTTTTAACAGACATCCCAATTGAGGCTGGGAGCGTAGGTTGCACCAACACAAGGGAGTTTCCATACCCTCACTGCAGGAGGCTGCGAGATTCCATAATGTCCTGGCTGATTCTGAAAACTCATCTTAAATTGACAAATCGTGTCATCGAGTAGCTGACAGAAATTGTATTTTCCCATGAAATCAGTGTTATTAGAGAACCATGACAGCGTTTGATAAATCCCAATAGACATGACATGAACTAATAGGGTAAACACAGGTGTTACCAATTATACAAATTAAGCTTATGTTCCATTTAGTGTAACAGAGCCTTTATGGTGAGCCAACATGCACAACAGCAGCACCCTCACTCTGATCTGAGTAGAACGGCACCTTATTTAGTATCATTGGTAACACTTGTGTTTACCCTGTTTCATGTCAAAATGGCTGCTGTGAAAAAGGTCTATTTTAGAACCATATTTTTATGCTAAATATTCAGTTTAAGTGTGTCTCCATTCGTTTTTGGTGCTTTCATAAAAACGACAAATAGCCGCAGGGTCTTGGCCAGCAGGGTTACTCGCATTATTTAGGCTACGTGATGTGTGAGAGTGTGACCTGTGCCAATTCATATTACATCACCTGTTATCGTATAGTAAATAGCCTGGAGGCCTTATCTTGATGTGTGTCCATGGATAAACCCACTGTCATGGAGACATTACATTTGTCTAATATGATTGATGGTAGTGCAGCTTTCATTGCCTGGTATGTCCTTCTGAGGGACCTTTGACTCAACACGTGTGAGAGAGTTGGTGGAAGAAAGAAAGTTACTATGAGACAAGTGAAGAAAGTCACTGGAGGCTAGTTGGTTATCTAACAAAACAAAACAATGCTCATAGAAACTTTGACCCTGTTACTATGCAGTGACAGTAAATGTACAATGAGTGCAAATGAATTGTTTTGTCAGTCTTAACAGTGTAGATTTAACCCACATGTTAATCTGAGAATTTACTACTCTCCTTTGAGTTTACTTTACATCAGCTGTTGCAGTTTTTTACATGGTTATGCACCGATTTCGCACCAATACGACTATGCAGATACTCAGAAAGCTGCTTTCTTAAACAAATAGCTTTCAAAACTAAATATTAAATAATATTTAAGTTGAATATTCTTGATAAATAATTTAACATATACATTGTCAACCAATTCTAGTTGCCATTGCTGAAGCTGCTTCTTTTCTCCTACTCTGTGCTGCATGTCACAATATTTGTAAATGACAGTGCACCCTGCTAGATAAACTTTGCAGTGACACCAATATATAACTACAAGCATTTGTTTCTGTATTATATACTGGAAAAAACAGTTTATGCCCATACGATACTGATACGTCTATGATGAGGCAATATCCCAGTATCGTCAGCTGATATATCAGTTGGTCTCTGTTTCTCTGTGATCTGTTGTATATCTGAATTCAGTTCAACCTGCCTGCCGAATTCCCTCCACAAATACTTGCAGTGTATTTGCTACTACTTCCAGTTGTGTGTATATATCTACTGTTTCACTCAACTGTAACAGTCGTTGTATCAGATGTTCCTGGTTGGAGCATGTGGTGCTATGATACAAGACATCAGCATACAGTAGAAGCTCGAGTCACTGCTGTCCATGATGCCTGCAGCAGTAAAGCAATGACTAGATCCTCTGTTTCCTTTCTTCTTTTGACCCTTTGTTGTAATAAGGACTACATGTCCTGTTAATGGAAGTGGTCAGAAACAGACTTTGGTTTAAAGGCACACTGTTCAAATTCAAAGTTGTACTAAGTAGAAAAACAACAGAAATAAGAACACAGTTGTTGCATTTACAGGAGTATGAGACTTTTGGTAGGACCTTTTTTTTTTAACATTAGACATGATTGATAGAGTGATCTGTCAAAACATTTTCAATTATTCAGCTGGGCCGTTACCTCATTGGCTGTTGATTTGTGAGTTTGTTGAGGTTTGTATTGGTTTAGTTTCCCTTCCCTTCCCTCCACTCCTTCGCCCCTCCATCTCCTTCCATCATTTGCTTCGCTTTCACTCTGCAGTGGAAGCAAAGAAAAGAATAAGAAAGGAGCTTTGTGAAAAGGACAGTGATTGTTTGTTTATGAGGATGCTAGCCTTGCGGTGACATGCCTTTTCTTTATGGATACTCTGAGCACTATGTAATCAAATGTAACCCAGATCCAGCATTTTGGAGGGGAACAAGGGGTTTTTCCACTTGATTCATATGGCTCCGGTTCCTTTCCCCAAGACAAAAACACTGGAGTTGAGTTCACCTCCAAAGGGTAGACTGGGGACTGGGATTTGTCCCTGAAGGAAGGGACACTGTTTGGTTGGTATGGAGACAGGTGGAAAGACATCTACTTCGTGTAGGGTTTTTTCAGCAACTTTGTAATAAAAAAAACAACAGTTGAAAATATTATATTATAACATAATGATGGAATGGTTAATTATCAGAAATTTAAAATTAGTTTTATTATTTTGTTGTCACCTATCTTGTGAACAGATTATAACTTATTAATTAATTATTACTTAAATATTCTTAAATTTACTTCAGATGTTAGAAGTTGGCAGCCGGATTCTTGTTTTTTACTGTCTTTCTTGTTTTGTGCTGATTGATTATAAAGTTATTGAGCAAGGTTGTGTAACCAGGAGCTGATTTCATCTGTCCTTTTTCTGTCTCTTATTTTTCTTTCTCCATCTGTCCTCTCTTTGTTTAGTAATGGAATCCACGGTTGTGAGTACGTCCACTCTGGCCCCTGATGAGTTCGACAGGAATGTGCCGCGGATCTGCGGCGTGTGTGGTGACAAAGCCACCGGCTTCCACTTCAACGCCATGACCTGTGAGGGCTGCAAGGGTTTTTTCAGGTACATAAATACATATGTGAGGTCATAGATACGCCATCATAATGTACACACACTAAAAAGGCCTTGTGTAGCACAATAGCTTATATCATACTGCTGAAAACAAGAAGATGAATATTCACCAAGTAATTGACACATGTATACATTAGCATACAAACACAGGTCTGAACTTGCATATATAAAGGCCACCTACACACACAGACACTCACACATTAAACGTAATTGCCACCCAGAGTTGCACAAGAACACACACCGAACACACACCAAACCACTGACAACATTCGAGTTCACACTAAGGCCCAGCAGCAGGTAGAGAATACAAATGAGCTCGGTCCTATAGTTAATGCCTTGGCTGCTGCCTGCTCATTGATACACACACAAGTTTCCAATTTAACAAAAGACAAAACTAGAGCAAGTTTGTGAGCTTGTGTGTGTTTGATGTATCTGCCCGTTTGCGTCTGTTCCTTTCGGCGGAGAGGATGAAAAAGACGGATGTTTTGATAATCTCCTTCCTTGTCTCTCAGCTGGCCCTTGTTTGAACTCTCACCAAGAATGCATTTCTGTGTGTTTTTACTCACATCTGTGTATAATTGTACATACATACATGTCCATCACTGTCTAAATCATTTTGGTTTGCGTCACCATTTGGCAAGACTTGTCTTTTACCCCTGGATTCTTTGGCACTCGTCCATATTTATGCTGTTTTACTCAGTCCCAGGCTTCAAGGGCAAAAATATTTATCCAGTTCTGCTATGATTATTTGAGCAAAACACGTTGAAAGGTGCCACAGGGCTATTTAAGTTGAATTCAGTTTGTTTGCACAGAGTTCCATTATCAACATAGTTACATATGTATTCAGATACACACGTAGAGCCTTAACTAAATTCTTAATAACGTCAATGAATTCTTTGGAAAAAAATTGTTTATGATCTGATATATCTGTGTATTTTAGCAGACTGTTAAATGTATACAATTTATTTAGGCGCAGTATGAAGCGCAAGGCTGCCTTCACGTGTCCCTTTAACGGCAGTTGCACCATCACCAAGGACAACAGGCGCCACTGCCAGGCATGCCGGCTCAAACGCTGTGTGGACATTGGCATGATGAAAGAGTGTAAGTATGAAAGGTGACCCATATGTCTTCAGGGCAACACTTTACACTGTGTGATTTACTGCTTTCATTTAAATAGTGGAGTTATTTGGGTTTTGCAGGATGATCCCAGTTTGTTATAAATAATTAAATGAATTGCTATAAATTGGTAGAATAGGATAATTGGTTGCCCAACACTGTTAAATATGGATCAGAACTATATCCTGGACTCGTCTAAGGCTGCCATCCCATGTAAATAAATAAATAATATAATCTACTGAATGTAAATTACATTAAATCTATTTTTCTTTCTTTTTTTTTTGGATGAATAGTAAAATTTACACAACTGATGTTTGCAGTTTTGGGGGCCTACTGTCTGTCTTGTATATATTATGTAATATTTGGACTGGGGTCAAGTATCTCTGGGTCTTTGCCCCCATTAGAGGGTTTACATATTCTGTTTGAACTAGCGGAGCCTCCCCACATTGTATACAGTAAGTATACTCCATCTGAAGTTTAAACACCTGCTGTTATGTACAATCTAGTGAGGCCTCTTCTTTCCACATAGTCTTGTTTATTTTCATGGTCTGTAAATAGCAGGTACATTTCCTTATTGTTTTCTCCTGATATCCGTATATTGTCCACAGGCCTCTTTTTAAGCAAAGGCCTCTGATTTCCAGCTGAATGTTCTCTCCACAGAGTGTTTCTGGGAATACCACAAGAGTGGTGGCACAGACACTGCGATTTACTGTACGTGAACAGGAGCCAGTGGCATTGCCGTTGCAAAAACAGCAGCGTGTTGTTGATACCCAGCTCTCTCTCTCTCTCTCTCTCTCTCTCTCTCTCTCTCTCTCTCTCTCTCCCTGTCTCTCTCTCTCTGTGAGCTAATTCAGTGGCTAGAACAACAAGGAGCGAACAGAACAAAGACAATGCATTCACTTGTTCAGTGCAGCAGGGGTCTCCATATGGACCCGTCCCCTCCCATTCTCTTCCGCAAGAGAATAACAACCCCCCCCAACCCCAACACTACATTGACATAGCTGTCATCACAATTTAAAACACAAGTAAATACTGGAAAGCTTTAAAAGTTGTGTACCTTGTTATCTGAAACTCATTGTTCCCTACTTGTTGCCCCGCTTTTACTCTGCTTTAGCTTATGTAAAGACTGTATTCTCCATGCTTGTTTTTTCTAAAGTTTATTTTTCCTCTGTGCACGCCTGTGTGTATAATTCTAACCCTCTTTGTCTCTTTATACTTGCACCCTCAGTCATTCTGACAGATGAGGAAGTGCAGAGAAAGAAGGACCTGATTCAACGGAGGAAGGACGAGGAAGCACAGCGTGAAGCGGAGAGGGAGGCGCGGCGGCCCCGGCTTACTGACGAACAGAGTCAGGTCATTGCCACGCTGGTGGAGGCGCACCACAAAACATATGACGACTCCTACTCTGACTTCTGCCGCTTCAGGGTTTGTGTCTTAATACAGTAAATCTCATCAACAGTTATTCTTACTATAATATCATCATTTTGCAGTCAGATTTCATACATCAAAAACACAGGTTTCATGTGAAGGAATACAGCTGATATTGTTATGATAGGGTTAAGATTGACCACTCTGTTAGACCAGTAGAAACAATTATGCTGCTTTAGATAACAATATTGATTTTACTTTAAAATTAGTACAGCAATCTTTGCATTAACCTCGCAGCATTTCAATGTTCCTTAGGTCAAAATGTGTTTCTGCTTTAGCTTTACTCAAGTTTTATATTGTTTACACAGAAATTTCACACCCAGTGGTCCATTTCTTCTCGGAAACTCAAACACCTCTGTCCTGACATAGATCTAACCTGTAGTGTTCTGTCCATTCTGTAACAGATTTCCATCCCCACAAAACACACACAAACCCATACTCAAGTCCAGTAATTAAATCCCAGTTTTTCAGCCGATACTCAACAAAACAGCATATTCTGTATTTGTGGATGACAATCAGAATTATAACCTCTAATTGGTCGGCTGTATTTAAAAGAAGAGTGTGAAGTGAGATGTATTTGTGTACTGCATAAATGTAAAAGATTATCCTCGCCATCAATAATTTCCACTTCCACTCCGGCTTATCTTTTTGTTTTTTATTTTTGGTGACGTGACTTTAAGAATCCACCAGGGTCTTTATATGTGCCCTTTTCTCCTGTCTAGCCTCCTGTGCGTGAGGGCCCAGTGACGCGAAGCGCCAGTAGAGCTGCCTCTCTCCACTCTCTGTCTGATGCCTCCTCTGACTCCTTCAGTCACTCTCCAGGTAATAGACACACTCTGAAGACTTCACTTGAAATCGAGTGAAAACAGTGACTAGGGACTAAACTAGTGACCCTTTAGTAGGAATCCTCTAGAAACAAATCCTATATTGAAGCAAGGAAGAATAAGGTTTGTCACCTCACTATAATTATAACTGACTTATGAAAGAAACAACATAACTTTTAATAGAAAGTGAAACCATCTCAATCAGCAGGCATGTTTTGACAAAAATATCAAAAGAGTTCATATTTGACTTAAGACGGGTATTTTTTCCAGGTCAGCTGTTTGCATGTTGGCTTATATAATCTGTTACGCTGCTTTACTGAGAATTCAGTGGAAATTCTGTGAACAATTCTCCCCAGACACCTGACTCCTACTAGTAAACATCAGTTCATTAATGTATCCGTCACTAATGGAGTGAACACAGCGAGGAACATGGTCACGTGGCCTACCGCCAACACTCAGCGGAGACAAATGACTCAAAACAACCCCAGCTAGCATGTTGTCATAGCTGTCATCTAAGCTTTCATCTCACGCCTACTGACCTGACACTCAGATGATCATTTCCATCAACAAGCCCTCTCTATTCCATGATTTCTCTCGGTTTTCCCAGGACAGTGTGTGTCTATTCATGGAGGAATAGTGTGGCATTGTCGTTCTGCTTTTGACCATTTTTCTCCCTTCTTTTCTGCTTTCTTCTTCTCTTTCCTCTTCTTGCATCTTCTTGTTCTGTTGTCTTCACTGCAGAGTCTGTAGACACCAAAATGAACTTCAACAACCTGCTGATGATGTACCATGAGCAGGGCAGCAGCCCTGACTCCAGCGAGGAGGAGGGCTCCAGCTTCTCCATGCTGCCCCACCTGGCTGATCTGGTCTCCTATAGCATCCAGAAGGTTATTGGCTTTGCCAAGATGATCCCTGGGTTCAGGTATGTGTGTGAGTGTAGAGAACATTTTGTCTGTCATAGTTTTGACTCTGTCACTCTGCATTAGTTGTTAACAACTGATGCTAGCCTGAAACCAAACATGCCTTATCTGGAGAATTTGACTCCTATGCATATGGGCTTGCAAAAAATGTTGTCTTATCAAATTCACAATGACCAATGTAAGATGGCAAGAAAAAAATTTTGTTAGCAGAAATAATTATTTTATAATAATTACATTTATTTGGCCTATATATAGATGTTCAGTACATATTTTCTGAGCTTCAAAGTCCAAGGACTTTCTATTCATCTGATTTTCTGTTTGTATATATAATAGACATGCTTATGAAACCAAATACTGAAGTCTGGTAAAATCTTTGCCTAAACAGAAGTGTATGACCAGAATTTTAAGAACTCCTCCTCATGTATTGTTTATTTACATGTCTCTGAGTGACTTTTTACCTAAATGTGTGTTGAAGACTTTGTACACCTACTTGTTTTTCTGCCCGATTAGTCGATATTGTGCCACAGTAATGACTGTCGTCTAAAGGCCGTATATAGACTGTATATTACAGATAGCTGAAACACTGTGGAAAATCTTTTATGTTGTGTTGTTCCTTCACTGGACGAGGTTATACATTTGCCACGGTCATGTTCTTAGTGTGAGGTTCAGCTCTTTGACTATGTTAGTAGGTGATTGCCTAACCTCAGAGCAACACTTTAGTACTGAGCAGTCACCCGTCTGTCTGTCATGTGCACCCTCAGGTTTTCTATCTGACATTTTTTAAAGAGCACGTGATAGACAGGAACTGTTAGAGGAAGGAATGTCTGTTGTTAAAAAGTCTTATATGGTATAAGGGTGATTCGTAAATAGAAGTGAAGGAGAATACAATATCTTAACCTTGGAGATTGAATAGAGTAAATAGATTATTATGAGGCTTTAAAGGCACATTATTTTACTGTAAAGTCGAGGCCTTTTCATTGTTTCTTCCCTACCTTCCACACATGGCAACTGTTGCCTTTTAGCGAACGTGTTTGTCTGTCAGTGTGTTGACATGCTCAGTGTCTCGAGGGTCACCCCAAAGTCAAGGCTAAAACGAGTTGGGGCCTGTATTTCCTGAAAGTTGTCGTTCCCACTGGCGGCGAGTGATGGACGTGGTCGGATTACCTTTGGAATGTTTGTCCACTTATGATCTGCTGCCTAAGCCCTGAATAACACTCCTAGCACAGACCTACCCTAAAGATCTGCAGGTTTCAGCTCATGTCTACTGCAGGCTCAGTAGCTTCATTTTATAAACATTTAAACTCATTTCATAACATTACTGATGTAGGATTTTAGTGTGACTTGTTTATAAAATGTGTTTTCCATACACAGGGACCCATCACAGCAGGAGGAAATAAAACAATGTTTATTTTTCTTCCTGCACAGCATATATCTGATAAACTTTGAAGACTTTGACTGACCTCGAACACGTAGTCAGTAAACCATTGATAAGCAAAATCCTTTGAAGTGAATTATACAACTAACGCACGCATAAACATGCAGAATGGGCAGGTACTTGGTTTGAACTTAGTGGTTTACCTGTTGCTGTTTCAGTTTCCTGTAAAATTAAACACGACATGATCAACACTACATGATTACTGTTGTTTGAGAACGATTAGATTATTATTATCATTATTATTTGATAGCTCACTATTTGTAGTTCACTAACTTAGTAGGTGATATCTTTCTCTGCAGGGAGCTGACTGCAGAGGACCAGATTGCTCTGCTCAAGTCCAGCGCCATCGAGGTGATCATGCTGCGCTCAAATCAGAGCTTCAACTTGGAAGACATGTCCTGGAGCTGTGGTGGGCCTGACTTTAAATACCAGATCAGTGATGTCACCAAAGGTCAGTTTAAGCACTGTCACGTGTACAGTTTGACTGCTGTGAAGACAAGCTAGTGTTTAGAGTTATGTATATGAATGCTTGTAAACTAATTTTACTCGGCTGGTAGCTGAAGAAAAGAAGTGTATGTTACACATTAACACTACTCAGAGCTTGAAGGAAGCAGCCCTGTGTTAAAGAGGTGACTGGATCATTAGTGTGGGAGTACAGATAAGGTTATTGGCAGCAGCGTGTGCACACACCCATAGGAAAAGGATGCTAAAGCACGTTTTTCTGAGAAACCAGTCTTACATATCCAGAGAAGCCCCTGTGGGCATGGCTTTCATTTGCCTTTCAAACAAGACCCCTCTCTCTGGGATCAGCGAAAGAATGTCACTCCTGACCTGTTCACCACACAAAACAACCACTGTCTGGACCAGGAGAAGCAGCTCTGTTGTGCTTCTCTTCTTAAAATAACCATGAATAGTTGACATGAACATGACTGGAATACAGATGTGTTTTCTCATGCAGTAATCAATAGTATACAAGTTTTAGATCAAGACAAATAAAAAAGTTTTTAAAATACATGCTGCCCCCTGTTTCTCAGTGGTTGATCATTGGAAAGATTTTATGTAACAGGCAGTTACTGCTGTGTATCATTAAAAATGTCCAATTCACTACCTTCATTTGTTTAGTAAAAACATTTTTTCCAGGAAAAACTTCTTCTTCAAACCCTTTTTTAAAAAGCAAATCTTTAAAATGCATCAGTGTTTAATATTGTCTCAACACAAACACTTGTACAAGACCAGTGCCTAATTAAAATGCAGTACAGAAGTAAGTTATTATTCAATTAGAACAAATTACAAAGATTAATAATCTCAAAAAGCATTTGGCGCACATATTCCATGCTACAGGCAGAATTTCATCAATGCTCAGACAGTATTGAGGTTCAATACACAGCCCCAGCGTGAGAAATAGCGTATACACTCATCCGAATTCAAATTTGCTGATGAAATAAATTCTCAGCCTTTAGTTTTTAGTAAAAAACAAACCTGAGAACGCACGGCATGCAAAGAAAACCGTCTCCAGAGATGATTCCAACATGCAGAATGAAATATTAATTAGTAAGAGGGATGGTAACGTTCCCAAGGGTCATTTCTTGTGTGGTTTAGTATGGAGCTGGTTCTAATGATGTTTCGTCCTCTATAGCGGGCCACACTCTGGAGCTGTTGGAGCCGCTGGTGAAGTTCCAGGTGGGCTTGAAGAAGCTCAACCTGCAAGAGGAGGAACATGTGCTGCTGATGGCCATCTGCTTGCTTTCTCCAGGTACCGTAGGTCTGATTGTGTGGAGGAGGGAACATATAGAGGTCATCATATATTCTTCACGAGTGATGTTACGTGCATCTTTTTTTCCAACAGACAATATGTTCATTATAGTGTTTATGTGGCAAAAGATCAACTTAAACATTTTAATTAGAGTTCATTTGAAGGATTGTTTTTATCTGATAAACAACATGAATCACATTTAGGTGCAGGTCTAAGCTACTTGAAGGGGTTTCGTGTCTCTCATGTATCTCTCTGTATCTTTCTGAACACAGATTCACGTGTGTGGTATGCATTTGCAGAAGATACAGTGCATACATTATACATGTACAGTTATGCAAGCAAGCAAGCATGTGTGATTAAGTAGATATTTGCATTCCTTTGTGTATGTGAGGCACCTCATTAACAATGCAGAGATGTGCTCTCCCTGATCTAAAATTAGCAAGCCACCTGACCAGAACGGTAGAAATACAAACATAAAGATTATACAATTTTATGTTAATTTACAGTTGGACTTGTATATTATAATATTATTTCAAAATCAACCTAAACACAAACTTTCAAATCCTCAGTTTTCCAGTAACATTTCCATTTTAACAGTTAATTTCTGCCACTTTTTAGCTTGTGTGACAGCCATTAATATCGTAAGACCTAATCTCCTCTCCTGCAGATCGCCCAGGTGTGCAGGATCACGCACGGATCGAAATCCTCCAAGACCGACTGTCAGAAACCCTGCAGGCCTACATTCAGCTTCACCACCCAGGGGGACGGCTGCTTTATGCCAAGATGATCCAGAAGCTGGCCGACCTGCGCAGCCTCAACGAGGAGCACTCCAAACAGTACCGCTCGCTCTCCTTCCAGCCGGAGCACAGCATGCAGCTCACCCCGCTGGTGTTGGAGGTGTTCGGCAGCGAAGTCTCCTAGAGGCTGCCTCTGAAACCTCAGCGGTAGAGAGGAAGCTGGAGACAAGAGCCCTGGGTGTAAAAATGGAGGGAGAGAGCTATGGATGTGCTGGATGGACTAAATGGAGGTGTGGAGTATGAAGCACGTGGAAGAGAGAAAGTGGTGTGTGTGTATGTCTGTGTCTGCGTGCATGTGTTGGGTGTGTGGTTTCATGTTTGTCTCGTCAAAAGAAGTCTATCTCGGTTTAAAGGCCAAGGTTGTGTGGATAGCAAGCAGATATTAAGAGAGACAGTTAACAAGGAAACTTCATATAATACAAATTAAACTATACACACAGTACAACTTCTGCCTATATACAGTGTTTTGTCTGTATTTAAATCAACAAACAGCTGCTTCAAATGCCTGGACATTTTGTGTGTGTACGTGACGTGCACACACCAACACAACAAGCATACTCAGTTATTCATTTAGCCATTCAGTTGAGCTACCTCTTGGTTTTACTGGGGTTGTTTTATATTTACATCACCTATGTGAAACAGTAACCTATACACAGAACAATTTAGATACAGTACGGATGACAGTGCAAAAGCAGTGCCTGCACATTACTTAGAATTTTTGATGTTTCAGAAATCCTTTATTTTGGTTTTTCATCTGCTTCTCTCCAAGGCAAAACGTGTGTATATGACTGTGTATACAAATCAAACACATGCCTTTCACCTTTCACCAAAGGTATGGTCAACTACTTTCTCAAAAAGCTTCCAATACCTAAAAATAACCTTGCTGCTCCATGGCTCAGTTCACGCATGCAGGCGCTCGACATGCTAGCAAGTTGTCTGCCTCACAGCCTATGAAGGAAAATGTCATTGTTTAGGATTACTGCGGAGTCCAGAACATAGTCTGTAATTTTAGTGAGGTTTTGATAGGACTTTGGGGTGCCTGGTTTTGAGGTGAGAATTAGCCACTAAATGTGTTAGCTACTTTTTACACTGCTAACTGTCAATCACGCCAAGCCTGCATTATGGCTTGTCACTCTATTTTAAAATTGTTTTTTCTTTCTCCTTTTCTTTCGTTTAATTGTTTATTTCCCTGTAAATAGTTAATTACTACCACATGTATCCTAAGCACTGTTATACCACCTTTTACTCAAGCCTATGTATTGATATACAGTATCTATATTATCACAGATTTTAAAGGGCTAAGATGCCAAATCTAACTGGAATAGTAACTCGAGGCCAAAGCAAGGGGCCTAGACATGGATGTAATTTCAACGGATGCGTTTTGTTTTATACGTCATTTCACCTTTAAAAACAATTCCATGAATTGTTCCTCCTCAGTAAACCGTGAGCTCGGTGGGCGGAGAGCTTGGGAAGCTGCTTCAGACCTCCACAGATATCACACCCCTTTCATTTCTGGGGGAAGTGGATTTTCTAGAATGTCTGAGGGCCTGGTTGCAGTGGTGCGCACCTCTACATCCAGGCCCTCCTGTTTGATGATGTATGCTGCGCAGCCCTCTAGTGGCTGCATTGTGTAAATACCAGGTATATATATAATATGTCCTCCGCTGTACATAGGGCTACATAGATATTTCTCAAGGCTAATTTTTTCAGAAATATATATGCAAACACAATATTGACCCTTTTTTGTTTTTGATTCATTATCACTACGTCTGAGACACTATGCTCTTTGTTTTGACTTTGATCATGTTATATGGTAAGAATGAGTTAGAATTGGCTTAAACAGGGATTGCTTGTATATTTGACTCAGTCAAATTATTTGTTTAATGGTGGGTTGATGTATTCGCCTAATTCCCAAGGTTCATTTTCAGACAGAGGACAAGCTAAACATACCGTGCTGCTCTCTAATATAAGCCATATAGATCACCAAGCTAGATATGCACCTGATACATTACAGTACATCGAAATGACTCCAGAGCCATGGATATTCTCATTATATAATCTCTTAAACTCATATGCTATTCATCCATGGCTTTTGGAAGATAAGCTTCTTTATGATAGGAACTCATATGCCTTCTCTCTGCTGTCATCTTTGGCTTATGCTTCATCAGACAGCATCTAATGGCTTATAAACCAAACTACCAAGAGAATTTAAATGCTTAGGTTTAGAGGCCAGTAATGTATGGCGTGCTGCATGTGGGATTATGGTTAAAAAAATATATACAGTAATTATATATATATATATATATATATATATATATATATATATATATATATATATATATATATATGAGAAGACATGTCTTTTTAAATTCAAGACAGTTCCCCAAAGAAGTCAAATATCTATCAAGTTCAGATGATCTCACTAAAGGCAACTTGGCTTAAAGGAAATAATTTACAGAGAAGATACAAAAGTCTCGAAGTTTGTTTTTGTCTTCTAATTTCGGCGTGACAGAAGATATCTATTAAAATGGTTCCTGTGATCGGCCATATGGGCCTCCTATGTCAGACCAAGAGCCTCCTTCATCTCAGCAGACCAGAGTTACTCTGTGATCTTAGAGGAAGATGGTGAGAGAGAGAGAGAGAGAGAGAGCATATGTTTGTTGTTGTGCTGCTTTAATTTGTTCAACCCACATGGGGTTTTCTTTAACCTACCATAGGATTTTAAGTCCATTCTCCATCACTGTGGCTTTATTCCAACTCGTCCTCAGTCACTGTGACACCCTGAAAGCTGACAGTCGGGGATGGACATGTAGATGATGCATAGCACAGATCGTTAAATCGTTTTTGGATGTTTCCATATTCACGTAATCGTAATAAGTTTGGTTTTCTTCACGAAAATCATTGGGATTATTTAGTGTATATAAATATATATAAATAAATATAATTCCATGTGTCCCACAAATCTCCCTGCTGTGATTGAACTTCACAGAGTTGAGGCTCGAGTGTCTTTAGGCAGTACCACTCATATGTATAGTATGTCAGTTTGATGAGCGGTATGATGTGCTTGGTTACTGAACACTGACTTTTGAAGTTTTGAAAAGTCTCCATGTTGATTTTTCTCTGAATACATACTTCTGTATGTAGATATGGGTTTGATTTTGTTCTATTTTGTGTTTGAGATAGAGATGCAGTGTTGATTTGTGTATGTTTAATACAGTGGGAGGTTTGGTGAACATGTAAGTGCCACGGGAAGAGTTCCCTCCACACACAAACAGGGTAAAAGAGGAGTTGCTCTTGGGGATTTTGAAAACTGAACAGGAAGAGTCTTGAGGATGTATCATGAAACGAAGTAGATTTTGGTCAGTACCGCATAGAGTCGGGGAGATTACCTTACTTTAGGTTTTATCATAAGGAGGGAACCCCCTGTTAGCCTTTTATGTTTGAATATATGACTAAATGTTGTTTTTAGGACCATTATCCCATTCAATTCCCCTCCCAACATCCTGTACATAACATGCAAATACAGTTAGATCTGAATATGGTGCATCCCCAGAGTTTCCTGTTTGGTTTTTACCACGGTAGGCTGCTCAGAATCCGTAAGTTTTTAACTCTGCATTGTGGTTGTTAAAATACTGGAACTTGAAAACTATACGTAAACGGAAATCTCCCACAAATTAGATGGATTCATCTTTGGTGAGATTTCCCTCAATATTGGCAACATAACACGTTAACAATGCCTGCAATATACAACTTATGGTACACTATCACCAGCAAGCTTTACAGAATTTCATGTTAGTAAACATTTCTGAAGTTTTTTGTATAACTGTTACCATTACAAATCCTGTCTGTAAAAACATGTATGGTATCATTCATAGAAAACAGTTGGCCATCTCCCATGCAAAGTCTTTATTTTTTATTTTTTTGTTCTTCCCATTAGGACAGGGATTGTAATGGAATCAACTTAATGTAGTTCTTACAAAAAGGAGTGTCCACATGGATGTACACCATAATCTACCTAAAAAACCTACCTCTTTTAGCTCAGATTTTGCTTTAGCATTAAGCATTTGCCTCTGTTTTTACTTTTGTAATATTTGTATTCATGTTGGTATTTATTGCTGTCTAATGAGTCATACTTCAATGATTACCTCAGAGATATCTCACAGATTTGGGAGAGTCCAGCTAATGAAGTCATTCATAGTTCATAGTTTGTTTTGTTGGTTTTTTTTTGTACATTTTTTTTCTTCTCAGACTTAGCATTGCCTTTTTTTTTTTTACGCACAAAATACCAGGAGTGTTTTTAATATAGTGCCTGCACTCTGACCAACAGGGCTCAGACTGGCGAGAGTGAGGCTGCATTTATCCCCCAAAAAATCCTTCTCTGTATCTTTGTCCTTTTGCTCTATCCTTTGGGATATCTCGGTAATTTTCAGCAGCAGATGCAATTAATCTTGTTGCCTGTGTTGCTGATATCTTCCTCATCCTTGTAGTTCTGAAGGGCAAACTGAAGGGGGGGAACTTTAACGGAGTGAATGCAGTTGTAAAAGAAGGAACAACCTGAAAGACTTTGTGGCAGGAGGAGAAACAAGAGGTGTGTTTGTGCTCCGCTTGGTACTGTTAGCATGGTCTTTGCTCTGTAGTACACCATCCTTACCATGTCCCTCTTATTTGCCATTTCCTCCATACCCTCTCTGTGTCTTCACCTCTCCTTCTGTCCTAAAGTCTGCTCCCGCACCTTCATCATTCCCTGACGATGTTTGGTCTAAGAAGGGGAATTAGGAGAAGTGAAATCCTCAGTATCCATGCAATGCTGCTTTTTAATTCAAGCATCACCAAGTCGTGTGTTATCGACACTACATAATGCAGGCATCGTCCAAAATGTTGGCCCCTCATTGGGGCGACATTTGCCTCATTGGAAGACCGTGTCTTTTGAAATGAACGCAACTTAGTGGTGCTTATTGGAAGAAAAAAAAAATTCCTTTTGGATTCTATTATCATATTAACAGAGCAACTACTCACTTTGGTGAATTTAAACCAAGTTTTTTTGTATTCATGTCAAACTGCTTCAGGTAAACACTGAATGAAATAAGAGAGTTTTTATTGATCAGTGAATACTGAGGAACAATGTTGCCATGGTCACATCTACCCTGAGCTGTGTGCCATAGTATGACCCTTTTAATGCAGGGGAGGGTGTTAATGAAGCTGGCTTCAGATGTTCCCCAGCTTAATATGAGTGAGAAGGTTGTCCGAGTATTAGATTGGCCTCTTTCTTAGTGAGAGTACAGCCATGTGTATTGATCTTTTATAAGGAGTAAATTTGAATTTGGCATTGAATTCTCACCCTGCATTGTGAACCCAAATCATGCCACATTCAATTAAAATGCCTGAACCAACAAAAGCACTTAATGTAATGTTTGTAACACATGCATACTGATGAATCTACTTGCCATAAACTGCCTGTGTAGGTCAGCATGATATGGCTCCAATTATCAAAAAAGTCACTTAAATTCTAATGTAATTGCAATTTATCTTTTTGTCTCTTTTTTTTCAAAGATCTTCTTTTTCTATTATAAATTGGTGTTTATGTAATGTTATTTTTGTCAGATGTTTTGCAAATCAAAAATAAACAGTTGTACATAGAAGTGGGCTTCTCTGTGATTTGTTTTTCATATATTCGTTAATATTTTACAGCAGATCTTCTGCAAATATCTTTAACATCTCTTTAATATGTCACTTTTGTCAGTTCAATGTTCTTTATTGACGTGATCAAATGCTGTTTGTTGTCTTTGGAAACTGCTTTATATTGTTATAAGAAATGAATGTGCACAGTTTACGTAGTAGACTGGGCAGAGCCATGAAAACATAAAAAAAAAGTGTTACCTTATTGTGATGAAATAGGAGGGTTTGACTCCCAGTAGATACCCAATCACCATGTCTTCAAAGCAATATAATATAAGATAAGGTAGAACTTAATTCATCTCAAAGTAAATGATGTTCAAGGTGCTTGATGTAGATAGTGTAAACCAGAGCACGAGTGGAGTGGAGTGGGAGGATTTTGGATGGAGTGGGAAGCAGATTTTTTAAAAAGTTGGAGCGACTCCTTATCTCTGGCTCCATTTTCGACTCAGTTTAGGTCTGCTATGCCTATCCCTGGTACCACTGTGTGTGTCACCACTGCACAGTGAAATAAGGTTTACATACATACTAATACAAGTGCAGTAAAATAAATAAATATAAAAAATAAATAAGGTGGTCTAAAGTACAAATGAGGGTGCAACACATCAAAGTACAGTGCGCTGGTTACAATCTTCTAAATTACAAGAACAACCTGTTCTTTCTTTGAGTATGAATATTTATATATATATTTGTTCTAGGGGATTATTTATCTGATAACAGTTCTTTTTTAGTATTTGTGGGTGTATTTTATGCATTTATCTGATAACTGAGAGAGAGAGAGAGAGAGACTTTATTAATCCCCGGAAGGAAATTGGGTCATCGTAGCAGCCAGGTACATTAAAATACAATAAAATACAATAGAATAATATATATATATATATATATAATAGAGAGATGGGCAATGACACAACAAAGGTGAAATGGGAACATTGGAGTTTATGGTTCAAGCTAAAAACATAGTTCTTAAGATATTTCACCTTTGTTGCTAATTATTTCCATTCATAAATGCCCAGTGTTACGGTTTCTTATTTCAAGTAACATTAGATTTTCTGTTTTCACATTCCAGTGTGCATCAGATATAGATATATAGAAAAAGAACATATTTATATATGATATATAAAATATGACTTGTAAATCCTCTCTGTCTCTGTTTTACTCACAAATACTTTTTCCTATAAATGTTCTCCTTTTAAGTTTTCTACGGTCTTTTTTAATACTGTATTTATTTTCATGCTATCATTCGGCCACCAGAGGGCACAGTGTCTCATATCATGTGCCTGCACCATGGCCCTCATGTCCTTATTGACCTAATGACCTCTCTGATACAATGCTGAGGTCCTCCAGAAACAGTTTGATCATTTAGGTCATACTGGACAATCTCACCACAGAGCTGTGGTCTGTGTCGGGAAACGCAACAGCGCTGGTGAACACACAGCAGGTATGTATGTAGATATATCTGATACATGTACAATATGTCGGAAGAGATTTGAGCTCACCTCAGTTCACATCTGACTGGCTTGTCATGTATGGAGCAAGACTGCACGAGTTGTGATGTGCAGGAGGAACAAATAAAAGATTATCTGAGAAATCCAGTCATTGTGCGACAGTTAATTGTCAGCCCTGGTACGGAGCAGAGGCACTTCTTTTGCCTGCTGATAAGGTTGCGCTCGTGCGGTCTGCTGAGCCGTTGTGTATGTGCAAGAGGTTAGATGAAGGAAAAGAGAGGCTCTGGTTGCAGCAACATCCCTTAGGTGAGGACTTTCTGGCTGCATTATCTCACAACAGAGCAACGAGAAACTGAACATTCTGTACTTTTCCACAGGGGATGTGTTTCTGGCTGCACATATTTCCATAGATAATAAGCATTACTGACAAGTAGCAGTCTCATGCATCATTCAGGTGTGTGAAGGTGAACCAGCGACAGTGCAGATTTAGAAAGACCACATGTGAAATGGTTCTGTTAAGAAAAAGGCCAGATTGCATTCATGTGATTCTGATTTGTACTTTTTATGATTTAGTACATTTAGTACACTTATACAGGTTGACTTATACAGAAAGTTGTTCTAAAACCAGTCAGTACATTCACTCAAATCTCACAGTTTTCTTTCCACTGAGGGAAATCAGGTCCAGTTGGTTTATTGCTGAAAAATCGGAGAAATCAATTTAATTTCATACGTTCTTTAAAGGTCCAGTGTGTAACCTTTAGGAGGATCTATTTGTACAAATGGAATATAATTTTGGAAACTATATTTAATTGGTGTATAATCACCTGAATATAGGAAACGTTATGGTTTTGTTACCTAAGAATGAGCCTGTTATAACTACAGATGCTGTGGGTTGCCTTCCAGGCTGTCTGCCATGTTGAACCGCCATGTTTCTACAGTAGCCCAGAAGGGACGAACCGAACACTAGCTCTAGATAGGCGTGTTCATGTTTTTCTCAGCCACTGAAGTTTCTCCTCTTCTGCGCTTGGAATGGGAGGGAGAAGAGAGTAAGCTGCAATCTGTAACTTCAATGCTAGATGCCATTAAATCCTACATACTAGTCTACACTAATCAATATTTTTATATAAACATTGATGTGTAACGTGAAAGGGGACGCTCATAGTGACAAATTATCACCTAAGTCTGCCGTTCCCATCGGCTATATAGCGCATTTCAGCATCTTTAAGGTCAGTGTTTTGTTAAATGTTTTTTTCCAGTGCTCAGCTTTGGTAAAATGGTAAATGGACCTGTACTTGTATATTGCTCTTTCTAGTCTTCCAACCACTCAAAGCGCTTTAACACTACATGCCACATTCGCCCTTTCACACACATTCACTCAGTGATTGAAAAGGAACTAATGCGTTCATACACATTCACATGCACAGCATCGGTGTGTGAAAAACCAGATCCTAAAACCCATTTTATACTACATGCCCAGCGCCAGAGACCCAACAGAAAGAGTTAGAGACTAGCTGGAGAACAAAGTGGAGAGTTTGATGTTTTCTTCAGGAGTTTGTGCTGACTATGCAGCTTTTGGACTGACATTCTTCAGGTAGAAACATGACTCCAAATGTATGATAATGCTGCTATGTGTCTGCCGTATATGTAAATAGGCAACTGTTGGCTAACAAGTCTGCCACAGCAACTTTATAAGGTGATAATATGTCAGTGTTTGGTCCACAGTTTGTTTTACCTCTCCAAAAAAATCAATTAATGCAGCTTTACTTATTTATCGTCACATTGGTTGTTGTCTATTGTTTGTTGTCCATTGATGTTTAATATGTATATTCTGCTGGCTGTATAACACATTGCTCTTAATAATAAAGATACCCATGAACCCTTAATGTTCATCACCTAAGAATCTGATTCAGGATGCTAAAATTTAAACATGTCATGGGTGTTCATTTCTTTTTCATAATATGATCTCCCCTATGGCTCCTGTTTTTGCTCCTTCTTGCGGCACCGAACTGTGCGCTAAGTGATTAGGGGTTGCACCAGGACAGTTTCTTGGAACACTAGTGTACGTGACTTTGTAAAGTTGAGGTTGGGCGAGGCAGAGACAAGTCATGGGCAGCAGATAAAGACATCCACTCACACACATGCACACGCACTGCAGAGTGGCCTCAGTGTATACGCACAATAGGGTGGACCAAAAGGACATTTATTTATGTCTGTGGGGGTATAAATACTAATGGGTGGTGCCCTCATATTATCAGACACTGATACTGCAGTTGTGAGCAGCACATGTGCGCACTGATAGACCGCTGCCTCTGTATAAAATGTAACTTTGCTAAGAATGCCAGTGGCATAATAAAGAGTGTTTTATTTTTGCGCCCTAGCTTGGGGTATGGCTGTTTAGTTGGCACATATCCGCCTGCAGGGGGATGTCAGTTGTGACTTTCCAGTAATAACAAGGGCGTGTTGTTTTCTGTGTGCATATCTCTTGTACGAGTGTGTGTGAGAGACAGAGACACAGGGAGAGAGTTTTATTTCAAACTAAACAGCCCAGTCACGATGAGAAGAGAAAGCAAAAAACGATGCAGTCGGATCAGTAATGTGAAGCTCATGCTATGCATTGAAAGCGAAAAAGAAGGCGAAAGAGAGAGGACCCTTTTTTCCCTTCTTTTCTATTGATTCTGTGCCCACTTGTCTAGATTGGATGTTGGATGCCCTTTATGCAAGTCATCCAAATATCATTAGGGCTAAACCCACCATGTGGTTTTGGTTCAGAATGTGAGGAACGCATGCATGGCCCGTGGATGTTTCTCTACTCTCAGGCCCTCCATGGGGCAAAATAACATTCTCTGCTCTCACAGAGCTGAAGGTGGAGACAGGCAGAAAATACATACATTTAGAACATCAATAAACCTGCGTTTTATGAGAGATTCTGAGGAGGCATAAGTCAATGCTTCACAGTTAACAGTAGCATTGCATGCAAGGATTGACTCGGTGGTAGGGGCTGCAGTGTGAATAATCTTATTGTTTATTATTACAAATCTGGGTAATTTATGTGGAACAGGAGGAACATCACATTTGACACATTTTATCAGGGAAAAAAAAGTTTATTACACTAAGAAAAATATTTCCCCTGAGTTGGACATTGTTCCAAAGAGGAAAAACTAAAACTGAAAAAAAGAAAAGTTTTGGAATTGTTGTTCTTGTGCCCTTCTTACTTTCCAGGCAAAAGGAAGATTGTAGAGCTGGAAGAAGCTGTGTGTGTGTGTGTGTGTGTGTGTGTGTGTGTGTGTGTGTGTGTGTGTAAGGAAGTGTTCTCCTTGGAAAATAATGGCTGCAAAGTTGCATTAACGGCCAAACATTTCCTCCGTGTCTTCCCGTGCCCTATATTTATACTCTCTCTCTCTCACACACACACACACACACACACACACACACACACACACACACACACACACAGCATGCCACTGTGTTTATTCACTTTTGAGCCACCTCAGTCATGTGGTTTCTATTATGGCCCTGATTTCATTATACATGGAGTTTCGGAGGAAAGTTGGAAGAAGTGCTGATTTATTTCTAAGGTGTGCTCAGTAAGCACAGATATATCCTGAATTGTGGTTTCCGTTAATTGAGGTATTTAAAAGTTAAATATATATTTTAGTGTAAAAAATTACTGATGAACTGTGCCCAGAAGACACACTTTAAACTTTATTCTCTTGTATTAGCACTATAATTGCTTTAAGATTGCTATTTTTAACTCTTTAATTGTGTTCATTCTTCCAAATCTCTGCGCAAAGTTTGTACAAATGTTGTTTATTTTATACAATTAGATACAATTAGATTTAAAGCTATGTGTGTTATATGACATTCATTTGTCTTAGACTTTCAGGAGCCAAGAAAGCAAAACTTGTTACTGTAAAAGCAGACTTAAAGGCATCAATCTAATGAGAATCTGACAGTGAAAGCAAACAAACTGCTGTCAGTGTGCCCTTGAACAAACAAATGAGGGGCTGAGATGCTCCAGTGTGTCAGACTTTAATGTGTGCGTCTGTGAGAAATAGAAATAGGACATTGCTATAAAAATCCTGCATGCACAGCAGAACATTTCTGGATAAATAATGATCGGAAAAAGGATGTACTCTAATCAGAACAAAATCAACGGCCCAATTAACGTTTCGAGTTTAGTTAAAATGCTACATGAGTGAAAAACAAACTCCTGAGCTGGAAGTGACACACAAGAGGTTTCAGTTGTTTTTTTCTCACGACATGAGCGCAAGTTTGGAAATGGATGAAGAAAATCACCTTGTTTTTGACAATTTTCTCAGCTGTTTGTTATTTACTGTCAATTCACGTAGCCCAAGATTAAAAACAGTCCCCAATGTACCAAGATGAGTTGTTACTTGTTAGAACAGTGGGTCTCACACCTATTGATGTCTAGAAAAGCAGTGAAAGTTTTTAGTGTTGAATTGTGAAACTGAGAACAACCTTCTTAAGTCAGTAAGAATCTTTCAAGATTGCTGGAAAATTCATCAGTTTCATGATTCACACGGTTTTTCACAACGATTTACAATGTAGTTACAGTCAGTCTCAAGCTGGTAAGTTGTCTTACAATAAATACCTGTCATTTGCTGCCTCCAAACTGTACAGACTTCATCCTAAATGTACAACAAGAATGACAAGTATCACTCAGCTCACTCTGCTCTGTACCAATGTAATGTGATTTAATGTTGTCATTTCTTGAAGGTCCAGTGTTTAACATTTTGGAGGACCTACTGGCACCTAAGAATGAGCCGTTTTTACTTGTTTTTATGAGTGAATGGGTCCTTTTATAGGGTTGAACCTTCATGTTTCTACATAGTAATGTTGATCAGTTTACACTCTCCCTGCAAAGAAAAACTAAACTCTTTCATCATTATGCCTGCTAAACTTCAGCATGTTGGCACTGTCAATATAAATATGACAGCGTGCTAACATTAGCCTGAAGCTCAAAGCATCACATTACGGCCTCATGACACACATACAAACAGGGTTTTAGTCTTATTTACAGTACAGCAAATACTTTCATAAAATATCAAAAACACTGGTCACACAACAGTAACAATAAATCAGTCTGATAATGTGTCAAAAAACAAACTTGAATCATGTGTCACGTTTTTACAACTGAGAACTGAGTGCACTGATTACAGTGTATTTATCTAAATATATACAGCAGCATTTACTGCAGTAAATATAAAAGTTTAAATATCAAGCAGAAAGTTTGGCACCTGTCTAGTATGTGCTCATCACGTGTGTGTGTGTCTGTGTGTGTGTGTGTGTGTGTGTGTGTGTAAATATGATCTTAAATGTCATTGTGTCTCTGTGGTTTCCTGAACATTTAACATCTCGAGCTGGATTGAGATCACACATACGTACAGAGCACATAGAACATTGCCGTATGATGAATAAACCATACACAAACCATATACAGGTTTCATACTGAAGTGTGTAACTAGGTGTGTGAGTGTGTCTGCTAAAGGATTTTTCTGCAGTGGGTAGGTGGCCGTTTAAACCAGGTCACTTTACGAAGAAGTGGTGATGTTTTTCTGTGTGTTGTGATGTCATGTGATTGTATACCACTTACTTACATTGTGTAATCAATCAGGTAAAGTTTGAACGTGCATCTAAATTGAGTAGCTCTTTGGTTTGAAGCTGTGTGTCACTACTCTGCAGTGAGGCATTTTGTCAGTAAAAACCACAGAGAGTGTTTCTGATCACAGCTGAAGGCAGGGGGACACCTGTCGACCTCCTCATCAGCCCTGTGGTCACCCTGGCCTACATACAACAGAGACACAGACAGAAAACATGTCTAACAAAGGGGTGTACACAAAGAGTGAAAGAAAATATTGCCTATAAAAAGTCAACAAAATCTGATTTATAATCATTTTTATTGGAAATATCCATATAGGGGAGAGGAACTGTGTTGCAGTTGTAAGCAAAATGCTGATACATTTACTAATTTTGTATATTTAAGATGAACGTTTTATCTGCAAATGAGTCTTTCTTCAAAATGTTGTGCACAGTGAAAACAAGCTATAAACACAACACTGCCATATTATCACCATGAAATTTAATGTGAACTTGTTAGCAAGGAGTTGCCATTTTACACATCCAACAGATACAGAGCAAAATGAGCATTCATTTGGAGCACTTAATTAGTTTATGCTCTGTTTTAGTGTCCACTGACTCTATCTCTTAAACTGCTCAATGCTCCACTATGTTCACCTGCTAGTCTCTCAGTTTGTCACCAATAACAATGCTGATGAGAGAACTGAGAGGTAATGGTGCCTATGTCTTTCCCACCCCAAATGTTCTTGCACTATGTACTATAACTTTTATCTGAAATTCAGTTTAATTCAATTCAAAGGGGCTTTTATTGTCATGGGGAACAGACTTTTAGATTGCCAAAGCATCATTGGTGATTGTGATGGCCCAAGCCACACAGGGTAACAGCCAGCAATGAGGTCTGTCCTGGTGGAGGAAAGGCGTGGCCAAGGGTGGAGGATGGGTATATCCTGTGGCCTACCAATCAAGCCGTACCATGTGCTGCCATGTTGGAGGGGGATTTTGGGTTTAGTTTGTTTTACTTGTAGTAGTTGTAGTTGGCATCCATTTTGTTTTCACCTTGTGGGTAAATTGGTTTGGCCAAGCCACTATATATGTTCCTTTGTGTCTCATTCAGGCAGGTCAGTTTGTTTAGTTCATATTCTGTCTGTTGTATGCTGTTTTGAGTATAGTTATATTTTGTTGACCTCTTTTATAGGCCTAAGATGTTAAATTCTTGGTTTCTATTGTTTGGTATTTTTGGGTAAATAAAAAACCCCTATAACAAACTCCTGGTTTTCCTCATTGCTTGACTGTTTGGTCCCTGACAATTGGTGGCAGTGGTGGGATCATCCAGTTGAGGAAACAGGATTTATTTGTATTTTTTCTCTCTTTTTGCAGTTTTGGAATTTTTTTTTTTTTCTTTTTCTTTTTCTTTTTTTTTTTTTTTTTTTTCTCCAGTTGCTGCTCCCAACACCAAAGAAAGATGACAAGAGGAAGAGGTGGAACGACACCAGGTGTGTCTACAAGCCAAACAGTGGCTCAGGAGGAGAAAGCCTGTGAAGAGGAAGAAAGTGGGGCCTCAGGAGGGGGCAATGACATGGAGGGTAAGGAGCCAACTCTGTCTGACATGATGGCCATTTTCCAGAAGCACATGGGGCAGCAGGAGGCTCGAGAAGCAAAGCAGAATGAGGTGACTGCAAGACAAGAACACCGTTTTAAAGCTCTTCAACACCAGTTTCAGCTGTTGCAGTTAGAAGTTCAGGCCCGGACATCTTTGGTGCCACCTCCTCTTTCAGCAGACTCTGATCCTCCAGATATGGAGGTTCAATCATCCACCCTACACCCTCTGTCAGACCAAGCTGAGCCCATGATCGCTCAAACAGTGGCCTCTGCAGGTCAGTCTTGCTCACAACATAAGCCCAGGTTGGAAAAATTAACTGATAATGATGATATTGAACATTTTCTCATTACATTCGAACGTATAGCTGTAGCATGCAGGTGGCAAAAAGCAGACTGGGTTTTTCAGTTAATTCCATTACTAACCGGCAAAGCTAGAGGTGCCTATGTGCATATGGACATTGATGACTCCCTTGACTATGAACAGGTAAAATCAGCCATTCTTGCCAAATATGACATTAACCCTGAGACCTACAGGCAGAGATTCCGCTCCCTAGAGGTGGACCCTGATGAGAGCCCCAAGGAGTTGTATGCAAGGCTCAAGGAGTCTTATGGAAAATGGATCCAGCCTAAAGGTAAAACCATCCAAGAAATTGGTGAAGTGATAATATTAGAGCAGTATCTGAGAATGTTGTCTCCTGAGCTTCAGGTCTGGGTCCGAGAGCATGGCCCAGATTCAGCCATGGAGGCTGCTAGACTGGCTGACGTCTTTGTGGCTGCCCGAAAGAAGGGACAACCATGGAGCTACCACTCATGGAGAACTGCAGAGGACAATCGAAAACCAACCCACCATCCAGGCACTGGGGTGGGTAAGTTTCCCATGAGGGAGAGCCAGCCAGCCAGCAGACCATTAAAACCCGTAGGGAGGAAGCCAATCTGTTATCTTTGTGGGGTTGAAGGCCATACAAAACCTATGTGCCCTAAAAACTCTGTTAACATGACACAGATGTGCTTTGTACCACGAACTCAGTATGAACCTGAGCTCAACAAGGTCCAGTCTATTAAAATGACACACATTGAAGTTAATGGGAAAATGATTAAGGCCCTACTTGATTCTGGAAGTGATCAGACTCTTGTGCACAGGAATTTTGTACCCCCCAACATAATCAGCACAGAAGACACCATACCTATCTGTTGTGTACATGGGGATGAGAAGAGCTATTCAACAGCTGACATGTACATAAAAGTAGATGGGCAAACTTACCTGTTGAACATTGGAGTTGTTGATAGCTTACCTTTTCCTGCGGTGTTGGGGAGAGACCTTCCAGTACTGTTTGATTTGTTGGAGTCAGACCAAAGCCGAAAATGTAATGCAGCTGTTACCAGAGCCCAGGCAATTCAATCCAATGACTATTCTGAGACTCTCTGTGCCCTGCCCTTCTACAATTATGAGTTGGAGACAGCACCCGGGAAGTCCCGGAAAACCCGCAGACAGAGACGGCAGGAGAAGTTCCAACATACGTTGGTGAAACCACCAACCAATCTTGAGCCAGAGTTACCCCTAGGATTTCAAATGCCAGATAACATAATTGAGATGCAGAAAGCTGATCCATCTTTAGTGTCTCTCTTTCAGAAAGCAGAGGGGAAGGAGCCAGGAGCTGGGCTAAACTCCAACAGAAATGAATATATTCACCAAAATGGCATGCTCTACTACCAACAGGGGTCAGTGTTGCAGCTAGTGGTTCCCCAAGCAATCAGACATATTGTACTCACTATGGGGCACTCTGTTCCCTGGGCTGGTCACCTGGGTAAGCACAAAACCACAGCACGCATTAAACGGCATTTCCACTGGCCTGGCCTAAGCAGAGAAGTAGCTGAATTCTGTAGAAGCTGCCCTGAGTGCCAAATAACATCGGCCAAAACTCCCTCCAAGGCTCCCCTCCGACCCTTACCCATCATTGACACCCCATTTGAGCGCCTGGGAATGGATATTGTTGGTCCTGTTGAAAGGAGTAAATCAGGGAATCGGTACATGCTGGTCATAACAGACTATGCTACAAAATACCCTGACGTTTTTCCACTTAAAACTGTTAAAGCAAAATCAGTCGCTTTCTGTTTGGTGCAGTTCTTTTCCAGAGTGGGTTTCCCTTGTGAAATACTGACTGATCAAGGAACTAACTTTATGTCTATACTGCTAAAACAGGTGTACCAGTTACTCGGCATAAGGAGTCTGAGGACCACGCCATATCACCCCCAGACGGATGGACTGACTGAGCGCTTTAATCAGACCCTGAAGCAGATGCTCCGGAAATTTGTCAACAACAGTGGTACGGATTGGGATCAGTGGCTGCCTTATCTCCTGTTCGCATACAGGGAAGTACCCCAAGCCTCCACTGGTTTCTCTCCATTTGAACTTTTGTACGGGCATGAAGTACGAGGTCCTCTCTCGCTGCTGAGAGAGATTTGGGAGGGAGGTAAGGGCAAGGGAGAGTCCCTTAATGTAATATCCTATGTTGTCCAGATGAGGGAGCAGCTTGAAAAGATGAGCGAGCTTGCCCAATCACATATGAGGGAGGCCCAGCAACAGCAGAAGTCCTGGTATGACCGGTCAGCCCGGCAGAGATCCTTCAACTCGGGACAGAAGGTGTTGGTGCTCCTCCCCAGTGACGACAACAAACTTCTGGCAAAGTGGCAGGGACCGTTTGAGATTTTAAAGAAACTTGGGCCCACCACATACCAGGTAGCAACCCCAGGGCGGCCACGGGCAAGTAGGACACTTCATATAAATCTCCTGAAGGAGTGGGTGCCGCGACCTGAACGAAAAGAAGTGATGCCTATCCGAGGTGTGCAAGAGGAGGAGGAAGTGGATGAACAGTACTTGCCTTCGGCTGGGGCTCCAGGAGACCACAAGCTCAACCACCTATCTGAAGACAAGCAGCTTCAGGTGAGAGAAATCTGTAATTCAGAAGTATTCCAGGAGAATCCTGGGAGGACCAATATTGTTGAACATGACATTGTTATGAAGGAGGGTGCTTCGGTGAGGAGACTTAGTTACAGGATTCCTGAACGTCTGCTGGCCTCACTGAAGAAGGAGATAGACCTGATGCTGTCCCTGGGGATCATTGAGATTTCAAGAAGTGAGTGGTGTAACCCGGTGGTCCTGGTGCCAAAGAAGGACGGAAGCCTAAGGTTCTGCATCGACTTCAGGTACCTGAATTCCATTTCTCAGTTTGATTCATACCCGACACCAAGAATTGATGAACTGTTGGAACGACTGGGGAAAGCAAAGTACTTGACCACAATAGATCTGTGTAAGGGTTACTGGCAGGTTCCACTCACTGAGCGATCCAGGGAGCTGACAGCCTTCAGGACTCCGTGGGGTCTCTTCCAGTTTTCGGTCATGCCATTTGGTGGCTCCAGCCACCTTTCAGAGGCTCATGGACCAGGTATTATGTGGTTTTACTGATTTTGCTGCTGCATATCTGGATGACATTGTCATTTACAGTACCACCTGGGAGGAGCACTTGGAACATCTGAATGCTGTCTTGGATCGTCTCCACGCTGCCGGGCTGACCATAAATTCATCAAAGTGTGTCTTCGCCGCTGCAGAGACAAAGTACCTGGGCCACAGCATCGGAAATGGGGTGATAAGGCCACAAGTCAACAAGATCCAGGCCATAGGGTCATGTCCGTTGCCACACACAAGGAAGCAACTTCGGTCTTTCTTGGGCATGGCAGGCTTTTACCACCGCTTCATTCCACAGTTTTCCACCAGGGCAGCTCTTCTCACAGACATGACAGGATCTCGGTGTCCCAACCAGATCCAGTGGACAGAGGAGGCCGTGGCAGCTTTCCATGACATCCAGCAATCACTAAGTAAGGAACCAGTTTTGTACAGTCCAAACTTTGATGAACATTTTATTCTGCAAACCGATGCTTCTGACAGGGGTCTGGGGGCGGTGCTTCTCCAGGGACCACCAGACGACCGCCATCCAGTTGCCTACATCAGCCGGAAAATGTTCCCCAGAGAAGTTAGGTATTCAACAGTGGAAAAGGAGGCGCTTGCTATCAAGTGGGCTCTCGACTCCTTTCGGTATTACCTCCTGGGCAGAGAATTCATCCTCGAGACAGACCACAAAGCTCTTCAGTGGATGGAAAGAATGAAGGACACAAATAGCCGGATTACTCGGTGGTGTCTGGCACTACAACCTTTCCGCTTCCGCATTCAGCACATCCCTGGCAAGGACAACATTACAGCTGACTACCTCTCTCGTAGTTCCAGCGAGAGTCCTGAAGGGGGGGGGTGTGTGATGGCCCAAGCCACACAGGGTAACAGCCAGCAATGAGGTCTGTCCTGGTGGAGGAAAGGCGTGGCCAAGGGTGGAGGATGGGTATATCCTGTGGCCTACCAATCAAGCCGTACCATGTGCTGCCATGTTGGAGGGGGATTTTGGGTTTAGTTTGTTTTACTTGTAGTAGTTGTAGTTGGCATCCATTTTGTTTTCACCTTGTGGGTAAATTGGTTTGGCCAAGCCACTATATATGTTCCTTTGTGTCTCATTCAGGCAGGTCAGTTTGTTTAGTTCATATTCTGTCTGTTGTATGCTGTTTTGAGTATAGTTATATTTTGTTGACCTCTTTTATAGGCCTAAGATGTTAAATTCTTGGTTTCTATTGTTTGGTATTTTTGGGTAAATAAAAAACCCCTATAACAAACTCCTGGTTTTCCTCATTGCTTGACTGTTTGGTCCCTGACAGTGATCATATTTTATTTGAAAAATGTTCCTCTGTGTCCTCTGATGCTGCTCTTCGTTGACTCTCTGTGATTTACAGAGTCTTCTGACAGACCGTTTTCCTTGTTGTTAAAGTAACACTAACCGCTAACTGTAACTTAGCTGCTGTTAGTTAGCTCAGTTAGATGAGCTGCCAGCACTTTCAGCCAGCAGGAAACGTTCCCACAACATTGGTTAACATTCCCTACAAGTTCTAAGTATGGTTTAAAGAAAACGTTTGAATATAATGTTCAAAGAACATTTTAAGGACGTTGATTATTTCAAATAATGTTCTTATATGGTTAAATGTTAACTGAGACATAACATTATAACATTAACATTGAGAGGATGATGCACAGACTACATGACAACAAAGGAAGAACATTCTCAAACAACATTCGGAAAATGTTTTCAGGATACTATTGGTTCTCAGATTAAATAATGTTTTCATAAAATATTCCTGTAACGTAAGTGTTAATAAAGGTAGAACATTTTGCCTGCAAACCTTCTGAGGATGTTTTGGAGACCTTATTGAGGCAACAAATTATAGAATGTTCCTTTATAAATGTGAGCAATGTTATATGATAACAAAGGAAGAACATTTCAAATGCAACACTTGAGAAATGTTTTGAGACCTGAGATGATAAAAGTTTTTTATAAAATGTTCTTATAATGTGATATGTTAACAAGCGTAGAACCTCTGCCTGCAGCACTCTGAGGATGTTTTGGGGACATTATTGAGGCAACAGATTATTTTATAAAACATTCACACATTGTTACTTGATAATAAAGGAAGAACATCTTCAAAGCAACATTTGGAAAATGTTTTAAAGATGTCAGTAAGGCCTGAGCGTTTTTATAAAACGTTCCTGTAATGTAACATGTTGACAAAGGTAGGACATTTTTCCTGTAACATTCTGAGGATAATTTGGTAACGTTATTGAGGTTACAGATTATGAAATGTTCTTTTATAAGACATTTGCAGAGTTAGGGATGGGGGTTTGTCACAATATTCTAATCATTTATAATGTAACCACTTTTTATAATGTTTTTAAGGAATGTTATCCTACTCTAAAATAATAACATTTTGGGATGTGACACTCTACTAGTTGTCCTCATTCTTGGTTGCCAGGTTTTCTTTTGTTTTTCAGATCCTGGTGGGGGTCATCAGGCTAATGAGCCATACCTGGACCCGTTGTGGTTTGTTATAAAGTCCCCACATTCCATGCAAAAATGCTTTCATTTTAATAATGTTTTTAGAGAACATTAGTCTACCTTTAAGAAGAACTTCCTCGGAACCAAATAAAAACTTCCTGCCGAAAACATTACTAGAACAATGCAGTGTAACATTCTAAGACCATTTCGGAAACAGTTTAAGAAAGTTAGGGCACTGTGTTCTTCTAATGTTATTACTAAACATTTTTAAGAAGGTTATCACCAAACATTATTATAATGTATTTAGGGAATGTTATCCTATCTTTAAGAAGAACATTCTGGGAACTAAATAAAAACACACAGTAACATTCTCAGTACAAAACTTTCTCGCTGGGCTGCAACCTCATCAGAATATCGATAGGAGTAAATCTCAGACTAGCTTTTAGTCATTGACGGGAGCTTTGTAAAATAAATGGCTGCAGACAGATGGCAAGCTTAGTTTTTTTTGTTGTTGAAATAGTTAATAATATTAACTAGCTTGGTACGTCTTATTCCACTTGCTTGATGTTTGGTTGTGTTAGCAAGTTGTGACTTATGATCATAAGTAATGTAATCATAACAAATGCACATGTACAGCTGTCCATATTTAAAAGTGGTTACAAGTGGTGTATAAGTAAATTGCACTCTGAAACTGTAGTGATGCCAAATTGCAAAAGAAACTAGTTCTTGGGAATTAAAAACTGATACTTCGGTACCAATTTGATGCCAAAATTCTGAAAACGTGAAGGCACTCGTTTTTCTACAGTATTGTAGGTAGTGGATGCAATTCTTCTAGACCTGACGGGGGCAGCATAGTGTTCTCACATGGTGGAAAAACTCCATTTGTTTTAGGCGAGTGGTTTGCACCTACAGGGTGTGCAGGAGGAGGAAGGACTCATACGTAATGATGTC